>NC_053391.1:260876436-261223717 GCF_905171765.1 Bufo bufo | reverse complement strand
ATAATAGACTTGTCTGTACCTTGTGCATAATAGACATTTATACCACCATCAAACATACATTCTTGTACTCAAGTCAAGTGCAATGATTCTTTGTTTTATTTATTTTTTATTTGTCACAATATTTTGGGGGCTACCTACCCCAATAAAAAAATAAAATAAACATTGTTGGCTACCTCCTTCTCCTCCATTGCTGCCTCCACCTACAACACCACATTCACCACCTCCTCAACCTCTGACTCCATATTCACCTCTTCCTCTGAGTTGCAGGTTAATAATTTGTAATTTTTTGTTATTTAATTTTAAGTTATTTCCCTATCCACATTTGTTTGCAGAGCAGTTGCCATGCTCTAAAGCACATTTTACTGCCTTTTACATCCCTCTAGCCTTTTCAAGGACTATTTTAGAGCCATTTTAATGCAAAAAAGTGCCAATTTTAGTGCCCTAAATTGAAAAAATTCTTATTTTCAATTGTCGGGTGACATTTTACCATTTTTGGCGTATACAAACCCCTGCTGTGCCTGGGTGACAGGGGCCTTAATCTCTCAAAATCCTCTGTTCTATTTCTGGGTGACATGAAGCTAGTTTTGCCGTGAATAAACCCCTGCTGTGCCTGGGTGACAGGGGCCTAAATCTCTCAAATTCCTCTGTTCTATTGCTGGGTGACAAGAACCCACTTTTGCCGTGAATGAACCCCTGCTGTGCCTGGGTGACAAGCAGGGCCGGATTAAGAGCATCATGGGCCTGGTGCTGAGGATTTTGCTGGGCCTTTTTATGGAACTGCACTCAGTGTCTTAATTACATATATATTTTATCGATACCATTAAAGTATTTTGTTTCTGCAACTACCCCTTCATTTGGCGTCTATCTTGGCAACATGGAGGGGGACCACGGGAGGGGGACCCTGAGGGTGGGGGCACCCTCAGGGCACTATAGTGTCAGGAAAACCGCTTTGTTTTCCTGACACTATAGTGATCATTTAACATGACTATGAAGATTACTGTTTTCTAGCTGCTGTGGACTGTGGACAACAGCAGCTAGAAACAGTAATTTTCATAGAGCTGTGTTATGATTTATGGACACAGCACTCAGCATGCTTAGCCAGTCAGATAGAAGGCTGGCTAAGCATGCTGAGAGCTGTGTCTAAATAACATAACACATTAAAGGGATTCTGTCACCAGGTTTCACACCTGTCAGCTAAAAATATGCTGATGTTCAGGGCGTCTTCACGATTCCTAATGTGGGCTTATAAATGTCATCTGTGGGCTTATTTAGCTAAAAAACTGCTTTTACTAACCTGTTAGTCAAACAAATAAGGTGCCCAAGGGGATGTTAATGGATGCAAGGTGCCGGCCGCACCCACCGCCGTTCATGCCCAGCGCCGCCTTTCCAGACTTCTGCGCCGCCTCTCGCTCTCCCTCCCCTCCTCCTGCTGTAAGATCTCGCGCATACAGGGGTTGAGCGAAGTGCCGGCGCATGCGCAATTCGCTATAAGAAGCCAAATGGAGAAGTCCGCACCGGCGCATCAGGCAGAGGCCTGTGCGCAAGCGCGAGATCTTACAGCAGAAGGAGGGGGAGGGAGAAGGAACGAGAGGCGGCACAGAGGATTAGGAGGCGGCGCAGAAGTCCGGAAAGGCGGCGCTGGGCGCGAACGGCGGCGGGTGCGGCCGGCACCTTGCATCCATTAACATCCCCTTGGGCACCTTATTTGTTTGACTAACAGGTTAGTAATAGCTGTTTTTTAGCTAAATAAGCCCACAGATGACATTTATAAGCCCACATTAGGAATCGTGAAGACGCCCTGAACATCAGCATATTTTTAGCTGACAGGGGTGAAACCTGGTGACAGAATCCCTTTAAAGAAATTACTGTTTCTAGCTGCTGTGGACTAGCAGCTAGAAACAGTAATTTCTTTATGTGTTATGTTATTTAGACTGAGCTCTCAGCATGCTTAGCCAGTCAGTAATTTTCATAGTGCTGTTATGATTTATAGACACAGCTCTCAGCATGCTTAACCAGCCTTCTATCTGGCTGTGCTTCTTAAGAGTCACAGTCCACAGGCTCAGAAACAGCCTGTGGACTGTGACTCTCAAGATGCAAAGCCAGATAGAAGGCTGGCTAAGCATGCTGAGAGCTGTGTCCATAAATCATAACAGCACTATGATTGCCCTCCCTTCCAACTGGATGAGTTTATCTGATACCTGCCCTGCTCCAGAAGCTCCTGCTGTCTCGCGAGCTGGTGTAGCTGAGCGCTGTGGGCCGTGTGCTGGTCGAAACTGCTGAGCAGGTTGTACACAGTGCAGCGTGCAGGAGGGATAACCGCGGGCGCACTGAGGTCATATCCGGCGGGCCGCGGCATTACAGGAACAGCACCAGCAGCTCTGACGTCCTGCCGCCGGATATCCTGTGACGTATATCCGGCGGCAGGACGTCAGAGCAGCTGGTGCTGTTCCTGTAATGTCGCGGCCCGCCGGATATGACCTCAGTGCGCCCGCGGTTATCCCTCCTGCACGCTGCGCTGTGTACAATAGTGATGGGAAGTTCGGATCTTTCAGATGAATCGGTTCATTTGAATCAGCTCATTCAAATGAACCGATTCATGAATCGGATCTTCGGTTCACTTGCTGAGTCACTGACTGCTGAGCTGACTCACAAGTGAACCGAAGACTCTAGGTGCCGGTGCGCATGCACAGATGCTATCCATTCGATTCACTTGCTGCTGCTGACTCAGTCGGCTCTTCAGCTCTCTAATGAGTGAGTCAGGATCAGGAAGAGTGATTGATTATACAGGTTCTTTTTAAAAAAATTGCATATTGTGATAAAGTTCATTATTTTCTGTAATGTACTGATAAACATTAGACTTTCATATATTTTAGATTCTTTACACACAACTGAAGTAGTTCAAGCCTTTTCTTGTTTTAATATTGATGATTTTGGCATACAGCTCATGAAAACCCAAAATTCCTATCTCCAAAAATTAGCATATCATGAAAAGGTACTCTAAACCAGCTATTAACCTAATCATCTGAATCAACTAATTAACTGTAAACACCTGCAAAAACTCCCAGCCTGGTTCATTACTCAAAACCGCAATCATGGGTAAGACTGCCGACCTGACTGCTGTCCAGAAGGCCATCATTGACACCCTCAAGCAAGAGGGTAAGACACAGAAAGAAATTTCTGAACGAATAGGCTGTTCCCAGAGTGCTGTATCAAGGCACCTCAGTGGGAAGTCTGTGGGAAGGAAAAAGTGTGGCAGAAAACGCTGCACAACGAGAAGAGGTGACCGGACCCTGAGGAAGATTGTGGAGAAGGACCGATTCCAGACCTTGGGGGACCTGCGGAAGCAGTGGACTGAGTCTGGAGTAGAAACATCCAGAGCCACCGTGTACAGGCGTGTGCAGGAAATGGGCTACAGGTGCCGCATTCCCCCCAGGTCAAGCCACTTTTGAACCAAAAACAGCGGCAGAAGCGCCTGACCTGGGCTACAGAGAAGCAGCACTGGACTGTTGCTCAGTGGTCCAAAGTACTTTTTTCGGATGAAAGCAAATTTTGCATGTCATTCGGAAATCAAGGTGCCAGAGTCTGGAGGAAGACTGGGGAGAGGGAAATGCCAAAATGCCTAAAGTCCAGTGTCAAGTACCCACAGTCAGTGATGGTCTGGGGTGCCATCTCAGCTGCTGGTGTTGGTCCACTGTGTTTTATCAAGGGCAGGGTCAATGCAGCTAGCTATCAGGAGATTTTGGAGCACTTCATGCTTCCATCTGCTGAAAAGCTTTATGGAGATGAGGATTTCATTTTTCAGCACGACCTGGCACACCTGCTCACAGTGCCAAAACCACTGGTAAATGGTTTACTGACCATGGTATTACTGTGCTCAATTGGCCTGCCAACTCTCCTGACCTGAACCCCATAGAGAATCTGTGGGATATTGGGAAGAGAAAGTTGAGAGACGCAAGACCCAACACTCTGGATGAGCTTAAGGCCGCTATCGAAGCATCCTGGGCCTCCATAACACCTCAGCAGTGCCACAGGCTGATTGCCTCCATGCCACGCCGCATTGAAGCAGTCATTTCTGCAAAAGGATTCCCGACCAAGTATTGAGTGCATAACTGAACTTAATTATTTGAAGGTTGACTTTTTTTGTATTAAAAACACTTTTCTTTTATTGGTCGGATGAAATATGCTAATTTTTGGAGATAGGAATTTTGGGTTTTCATAAGCTGTATGCCAAAATCATCAATATTAAAACAAGAAAAGGCTTGAACTACTTCAGTTGTGTGTAATGAATCTAAAATATATGAAAGTCTAATGTTTATCAGTACATTACAAAAAATAATGAACTTTATCACAATATGCTAATCTTTTGAAAAGAACCTGTAGTGATAGTGAAGGGAAGCTGAGGCTGACGCCGGACAGGAGGACTCAGGACAGGAGTCAGGAGCTGTCACTGTGGTGTGCATTGTTGTCTGTTGTGCATTGTTACCCACAGTGACAACAGTCTGACACTGACAGTAGTACAACGAACCAAGTGAAGTGAAATGTGAATGCACGCACAGGGAAAACTATGTGCTGAATTGATAACAGTATTACAGTAACACAGTCACTGGCTGATAATAAAATAGTCCCCACAGTCCCCACTTAACGGAATCCATAAAGGAGATGTGAACCCACCCTTAGTTATATAGCTACTGAATGAGATGCCTTTAACATATATCTCCTGAGAAGCCAATTTGATCCTAAAGGGTTAATTCAACCTGTAATCTAAACTCTGTGTCATCTGTCACTTCTCTTATCTCTGCTCCTGTCCATTAATCTTATCACTGCTGCAACAAAAGCAGCCGACAGCCTCAGTGTAACCTGTTCTAGAGTCTGACAGCCTCAGTGTAACCTGTTCTAGACTCTGAAAGCCTCAGTGTAACCTGTTCTAGAGTCTGACAGCCTCAGTGTAACCTGTTCTAGACTCTGAAAGCCTCAGTGTAACCTGTTCTAGAGTCTGACAGCCTCAGTGTAACCTGTTCTAGACTCTGAAAGCCTCAGTGTAACCTGTTCTAGAGTCTGACTCACGGCTCTTTTAACTCAAAGAATCGAATGAGTCACTTAAGTCGGATCTTTAGATTCTTTTAACTTGTGACTCATTCGATTCATTTCTATTCTTAGACTCCCTGTACTACTCAGACGACTCAGAGCTGCTAGTGCTTGCCTTGCCTCAGCTCTGATTGGTTGGTGGGCGGGGAGGGGAGGGGCTGGCAGAAGCAGCTTCCACTCTAGGTTCATATTATGCTCCTCCCGAGTCCCTCCCTCAGGCTCCCTGCTGCCAGCGTGAGGTGAGCGTCTCTGCATTGTCTGTGTGCTATGTGACAACTGACAACAGAGGACTTTTAGCGCGGGCCGCTTCCGACGGCCTTTTGGCTGGCGGATGGGCCTATTTTATGGTAGGGGCCTGGAGCTGCAGCTCCATCAGCCCCTACGTTAATCCGGCCCTGGTGACAAGGGCCTAAATCTCTCAAAATCGTCTGTTCTATTGCTGGGTGACAAGAACCCCCTTTTGCTGTGAATGAACCCCTGCTGTGCCTGGGTGACATGGGCCTCGTTCTCTCAAAATCCTCTGTTCTATTGCTGGGTGACATGAACCCCCTTTTGCTGTGAATGAACCCCTGCTCTGCATTGCTGACAGGGAACTAAATTTAGTGAAAACATCTGTTACTGATCAGAAGATGCGCGACTACAAGCGCACGCTGCTGATGGCATTACTACCTGACAGCGGGGGCACAGTGGAAGCACAAGGCGAAGGCAGAGGAGGAGGGAGAGGTCGCCAACGCAGCTGGGGCACCACCAGCACCTGAGAAGGCAGGGTTAGCATGGCCAAAATGTGGAAAAGCTTTGTCAGCCTTGGAGGTGCTGACCTGCCCTGCAGCCAGTGTATAGTGTGAACGTGTGTTTAGCACGGCAGAGAGCATTTTCAACGGCCACAGCCAATGTGGACAAGCTTATGTTTATTAAAATGAACCAGGCATGTATCCCACAGGACTTGTCCGTACCTTGTGCAGAATAGACATTTATACCAGCCTCAACCATCCATTCTTGTACTCAAGTGCACTTATTCTTTGTTTTATTTTGTTATATGTCCCAATATTTTGGGGGATACCCCAATTTAAAAATAAAAAATAACACAAATCAGTGTTGGCTACCTATTCCTCCTTCACCGCCGCTTCCACCTACACCGCCACGTCAACTTACACCGCCACATCCACCCATCCACCGCCTCCTCAACCTCCTACTCCTAGATCCAGATTGTTATTTTTCCTGTATTTTATGTTATTTTAAGTCATTTCCCTATCCACATTTGTTTGCAGAACAGTTGCCATGCTCTTAAGCACATTTTGATGCCTTTTGCAGCCCTCTAGCCCTTTCCAGGACTATTTTAGAGCCATTTTAGTGCATAAATTTCGGGTCCCCATTGACTTCAATGGGGTTCGGGTCAAGTTCGGGTCCCGAACCCGAACTCTTTTTTTCAGGTTCGGCCGAACTCGTCGAACCCGAACATTCAGGTGTCCGCTCAACTCTAGTTGGGACACAGTCCGGTGAATAGTAAAAACTTTCCTTTTCTTTAATTCAAGACCCTCAAACATGATGTCTTGGATAGATCTCTGTTCTCTAGCCTCTTCCAGACCCATAGCTGATCTTACTGCCTTGATCAACTGATCCGTATCTTCACATTTAAACAACGGTCTGCCTGACATATCATCTTCAGACCCCTCAGATTCCTCTCCTGCATAAACACAAGAGAAATAGCTGGAGCACCATCATATATACACAAATATATACAGCGAAGTAAAGGTCGGACAAGCCGCAGACTATACCAGATTCCGAATGAGCCATAATTAAACCATCTTCCTCAACATCAGATAGAACTGGGACAGAAAGGGCAACTGCCGGCTGAGGTGTAGGTGATGTAAGCGCTGGAAAAACTCCTCTTAGGCTGGGTTCAGACCTGAGCGTACGGGATGGAGCGCTCTGTATGCGCGATTGTATGCGCGTGTACAGACGCGGCTCCGGAACAAGACGCCCCAAAGAAGCTCCTGTACTTCTTGGGGCGTCGGGCGTTTTACAGCGCGATCGTACGCGCTGTAGAACGCTCAGGTGAGAATCATTCCCATAGGGAAACATTGGTTCTTGCCTGTTGAGCGTTTTACAGCGCGTAGGAATGCGTTGTAAAATGCTCAGGTCTGAACCCAGCCTTAGGGAGGCTTCTATTTGGTTCTTGACCATGTCCTGCATCTGCAGCAGTAGTGAAGGTGTTTCTTGTGCAATAACCTTATTAGTACAGCTGACACAATTAGGTTTACTATAGTCAGCAGCAAGACTGACTTTTCACATGGCACATTCTTTACTCTTAACTTTCTTAGATTTCCTGGAACCCTCATCCTAAAAAACAGTAACCATACTAAGGGTTAGGAAAAAAATAATTTTTCACTAAAAAACAAAAACAAAAAAAAACATACTCTCACCACCTTGCCCCACCTTGGTAGAAGATTCTGAGTGAGCCCTCCTGGAGCCTGTATCCTTACTGGAAACACTCATCTTCTTGGGCAAGCACCCCCTCCTGGAAGCTGAATCACTGACGCTGGCTGTTCAGTTCACCTAAGGGAGGCAGAACTGCAGCCAAAGGAACTCCTTTTCAAATCTGCCGCTCTGAGACTGGAAGAGCCGGCATCTGACATCACCAATGAGCGCCGGCATCATCCCTCCTCATCCGAGCCCTGACATGTGACTTTGGCCCCGCCTCCAAAATGGCCGCGGCCACCGGAGCTCCCAGCCAACCACACCGGAGCACCAGACCCCTCCTTCATTCCACCAGCAGACCGCCGCGAACCTCTGCTGAAGCGGTGAGACACAAAACTGCCGCGGCTCCTCCCGCACTACGAGCGGGCCGCGGCGAGGAGCGGGCGGAGGGAGCAGGAGGCGGGCAACAAGTACAAAAGACCTGCAGCTGGGGGTGAAAGAATTGGCTCCACATCGGGAGCCATACGGGGGACCTAGCTACCCTGAACCACAGGGATTTCTAGCTTCCCAAGTCCCCCAGCCAGATACTGTACACAGCCAACCAGGCTATGGAATCACTCCAGGCTGCGTATCAGCCAATAAACGTGTGAGGAGGAGACTCGAGCATGGCGCTCGAGCACATGGACAAGTACCGCCATGTGCCGAGCATCGAGATGCTCGAGCCGAACAGGTGTTCGGCCGAGCATGCTCGATCATCACTAGAGACACCCAAATAAATGTTCAATTACATAGCTTATTCACCCCAATTTGAGAATCTTGGTGTAATAGATCTGTGTATCTATTAAACAAGGTGGGCACTCCAATAACAGTACAATTACACTACTTCTTCACGCCTAATTGAGAATCAAGGCATAATAGATATGTGTATTTATTGAACAAGGGGATACCCCAATAAAAGTAGACAGCTTATTTCCCCAATTTGAGAAGCAAGGAGTGATAGAATTGCTTATCTAATAAACAACAAGGACAGTGTTCAATTAGATACAGTAGCTCTGTGCAGGGATTTATGCAAACTGAGCTGTCTCCTATGGATTCCTTCTGATTTAGATTACACAGCCTGCACTGTCCCTGCAGTCTGTCCACTCTCCCTATGATCTCCCTGCACTGTCCCTGCAGTTTCCCTATCCAAGATTCTATCATTTAAGCTTTGTTATACACTGGCACATCTGTCCCTATGCTCAGTTCACTGTAAAATGGCTGAGAACGGGAGGGATTAAGATTTTTATAGAGCTGCGATATCACAGGGGATGGCCATCTTCTAACTGGATGGCTGCACTGCACTATTGGTGATCTCTTGTTCCCGGGCTTCTGACTTTCACTTTGTAACACATGTAGCCGCCATTTTAGGAAAAAATCTAATTTGTTACCATGAAGCACCAGGAAATTTGTATTCATTACGAATCGCATTTTTCCTAAAGTGGAATCGAATTCCATTTCAGATGCTTTGATTCGCTCAACACTAATGGTGGTAGCAGTATCATTCTGTGGGAGTGTTTTTCAGTAGCTACAAGAAGACTGGTCACAGTTGTGGAAAAGATGAATGGAGCAAAGTTCAGAGATTTTACTAATGATAAATCTGGACCTCAGACTGGGCAGAAGGCTTATCTTCCAACAAGACAATGACCCCCCCAAACACAGACAGAATAACACAGGACTGGCATAGGGACAATTCTTTGAATGCCCTTAAGTGGCCCAACAGGGGCCCTAGCTTGAACACTATCAAACATCACTGCAGATACATGAAAACAACTGTCCACCAATAGTCCCCATCCAACCTGAGTGTCACCGTTAGATCTCTGAGAAGTTCTGATAGACGTTCTTCAGTACCTCCTGCATGATGTTCTTTTGTTTTGCTTTCGCTTTGACATCTCTTCTCCCTCTCCCAGCTGTCATCTATTAGCAGTGATTGCCTCCCTATACACTGCGTGCAGAATTATTAGGCAAATGAGTATTTTGACCACATCATCCTCTTTATGCATGTTGTCTTACTCCAAGCTGTATAGGCTCGAAAGCCTACTACCAATTAAGCATATCAGGTGATGTGCATCTCTGTAATGAGAAGGGGTGTGGTCTAATGACATCAACACCTTATATTAGGTGTGCATAATTATTAGGCAACTTCCTTTCCTTTGGCAAAATGGGTCAAAAGAAGGACTTGACAGGCTCAGAAAAGTCAAAAATAGTGAGATATCTTGCAGAGGGATGCAGCACTCTTAAAATTGCAAAGCTTCTGAAGCGTGATCATCGAACAATCAAGCGTTTCATTCAAAATAGTCAACAGGGTCGCAAGAAGCGTGTGGAAAAACCAAGGCGCAAAATAACCGCCCATGAACTGAGAAAAGTCAAGCGTGCAGCTGCCAAGATGCCACTTGCCACCAGTTTGGCCATATTTCAGAGCTGCAACATCACTGGAGTGCCCAAAAGCACAAGGTGTGCAATACTCAGAGACATGGCCAAGGTAAGAAAGGCTGAAAGACGACCACCACTGAACAAGACACACAAGCTGAAACGTCAAGACTGGGCCAAGAAATATCTCAAGACTGATTTTTCTAAGGTTTTATGGACTGATGAAATGAGAGTGAGTCTTGATGGGCCAGATGCATGGGCCCGTGGCTGGATTGGTAAAGGGCAGAGAGCTCCAGTCCGACTCAGACGCCAGCAAGGTGGAGGTGGAGTACTGGTTTGGGCTGGTATCATCAAAGATGAGCTTGTGGGGCCTTTTCGGGTTGAGGATGGAGTCAAGCTCAACTCCCAGTCCTACTGCCAGTTTCTGGAAGACACCTTCTTCAAGCAGTGGTACAGGAAGAAGTCTGCATCCTTCAAGAAAAACATGATTTTCATGCAGGACAATGCTCCATCACACGCGTCCAAGTACTCCACAGCGTGGCTGGCAAGAAAGGGTATAAAAGAAGAAAATCTAATGACATGGCCTCCTTGTTCACCTGATCTGAACCCCATTGAGAACCTGTGGTCCATCATCAAATGTGAGATTTACAAGGAGGGGAAACAGTACACCTCTCTGAACAGTGTCTGGGAGACTGTGGTTGCTGCTGCACGCAATGTTGATGGTGAACAGATCAAAACACTGACAGAATCCATGGATGGCAGGCTTTTGAGTGTCCTTGCAAAGAAAGGTGGCTATATTGGTCACTGATTTGTTTTTGTTTTGTTTTTGAATGTCAGAAATGTATATTTGTGAATGTTGAGATGTTATATTGGTTTCACTGGTAAAAATAAATAATTGAAATGGGTATATATTTGTTTTTTGTTAAGTTGCCTAATAATTATGCACAGTAATAGTCACCTGCACACACAGATATCCCCCTAAAATAGCTAAAACTAAAAACAAACTAAAAACTACTTCCAAAAATATTCAGCTTTGATATTAATGAGTTTTTTGGGTTCATTGAGAACATGGTTGTTGTTCAATAATAAAATTAATCCTCAAAAATACAACTTGCCTAATAATTCTGCACTCCCTGTATATCTCCTCCCATACTGCTTCACTTTGTGGTTTATACTACTTCCTGGATTGGTTTCACTGCTTGAAGTTGCTACTGCTGGTTCCTCAAGATAAGTCTATTTCTGTATTTGTGTCTTCCTGTTGGCTTGAAT
The DNA here is from genome assembly GCF_905171765.1 of Bufo bufo. Taxonomy (NCBI): domain Eukaryota; kingdom Metazoa; phylum Chordata; class Amphibia; order Anura; family Bufonidae; genus Bufo; species Bufo bufo. The sequence continues at coordinate 261,212,539 of NC_053391.1, read as the reverse complement.
CTAGGTGACCCTGACTCCCTCCGTATAGAGTGCAGGGAGCCGGTGGTCGTGTCCCCTCACTATTATAGGGTTTGCAGGTGTCACTCAGTCCAAGGTATGTGGACATGCAACTTTCTATCATTGAGATCTTTGCATGGGCTGAGCAGTGAGGGAGAGCTCTAGGGCATTAATAGGGCTCACCCTTTTGTTCCTTAGTTTGGGATCAAGTCAGTCGGATCTTTATTTGTTTCTTATGGTTTCCTGCTACACCATCCGTGACATTCATCCTTGACATTATAAACCGCCAAAACCGTCTTAAGCATGGATCCGGTTTTAGCCTTGACGGACCGCATGCGTGGTCTTTCACTGGAGGTCGCAGAGCTCCGTAAAACTGTATCTCAGTTTCAGGTGACCGGTTCTGCTTGCGTTCATGGAGTTTTTTCTGAGCCTAAGATCTCGCTTCCAGATACCTTCTCTGGGGGTAGTGAGAATTTTGTTTGTTTTAGAGAGTCTTGCAAACTCCATTTTCGCCTACTTCCCCATTCCTCTGGTGATGAGGAGCAGAGGGTGGGGATCATCATCTCACTGCTCAAGGATAACGCTCAGTCTTGGGCCTTTTCGCTGCCGGTGAGGGCACGGCCCCTCCGATCAGTGGATTAATTTTTTGTAGCCCTGGGTCAGATATATGATGATCCGGATCATGTTGCTCTGACTGAATCTAAACTGCATCTTTTATGCCAGGGTAAACAATCCGCAGAGTTATACTGTTCAGAATTTCGGAGATGGGCAGCTGATACTGGTTGGAATGATGTTGCACTCCGAAGTCAATTTTGCCATGGTCTTTCAGAGGGATTGAAGGATGCATTTGCCTTTCATGAGAGACCTACCTCCTTGGAGTCCGCCATGTCTCGGGCTGTTCGTATTGACAGGCGTTTTAGAGAGAGAGGAGAGATCACTCCTTCCTATCATACTCACTCCAAGGACAATGGGGCGGTCTCATTCAGTGCGCAGGGGTCTCAGTCTCTCTCAATCCCCTTTGAGCAGGAGCCCATGCAGCTGGGTTTGCTTGCCTCTAACAACAGAGGATTCAGCTCTCAGAGGAGGGTTTGTTTCTGTGGGAGGTATAAATCATTTGGCAAATGTTTGTCCCTCTAGGAGATTCAGGCAGTTTTTAGAGAATAATAAAGAAACTAAAAGAAAAAAGTCCTCTAAAAACGTTCCATCTGTTACTATTGGCAAGGTTGATGCAGAAATTGAAGGTTTTCCGTTTGCTTGTAGTTCCCGTTTTGTCCTACCTGCCAGGGTGGCTCTAGAGAGCAAGAACATTGTTTGTGAGATTTTTGTAGATAGTGGAGCAGCTGTCAATCTCATTGATAATCAATTTGCTATAACACATGGTTTCCAGGTATGCACTTTGGGAAAGGACATACCTGTTTTTGCTATTGATTCCGCTCCACTTTCTCAAAAATCATTAAAGGGCATAGAATGCTCGGACTCGGAGAAAACGTCTGTAAGTGGGTAAGTAACTGGCTCAATGATAGAAAACAGAGGGTGGTTATTAACGGTACATACTCAGATTGGGTCACTGTCACTAGTGGAGTACCTCAGGGGTCAGTATTGGGCCCTATTCTCTTCAATATATTTATTAATGATCTTGTAGAAGGCTTGCATAGTAAAATATCAATTTTCGCAGATGACACTAAACTGTGTAAAGTAATTAACACTGAAGAGGACAGTATACTACTACAGAGGGATCTGGATAGATTGGAGGCTTGGGCAGATAAGTGGCAGATGAGGTTTAACACTGAGAAATGTAAAGTTATGCACATGGGAAGGAATAATGCAAGTCACCCGTACATACTAAATGGTAAAACACTCGGTAACACTGACATGGAAAAGGATCTAGGAATTTTAATAAACAGCAAACTAAGCTGCAAAAAACAGTGTCAGGCAGCGGCTGCCAAGGCCAATAAGATAATGGGTTGCATCAAAAGGGGCATAGATGCCCGTGATGAGAACATATTCCTACTACTTTACAAATCACTGGTCAGACCACACATGGAGTACTGTGTACAGTTCTGGGCTCCTGTAAACAAGGCAGACATAGCAGAGCTGGAGAGGGTCCAGAGGAGGGCAACTAAAGTAATAACTGGAATGGGGCAACTACAGTACCCTGAAAGATTATCAAAATTAGGGTTATTCACGTTAGAAAAAAGACGACTGAGGGGAGATCTAATTACTATGTATAAATATATCAGGGGGCAGTACAGAGATCTATCCCATCATCTATTTATCCCCAGGACTGTGACTGTGACGAGGGGACATCCTCTGCGTTTGGAGGAAAGAAGGTTTGTACACAAACATAGAAAAGGGTTCTTTACGGTAAGAGCAGTGAGACTATGGAACTCTCTGCCTGAGGAGGTGGTGATGGTGAGTACAATAAAGGAATTCAAGAGGGGCCTGGATGTATTTCTGGAGTGTAATAATATTACAGGCTATAGCTACTAGAGAGGGGTCGTTGATCCAGGGAGTTATTCTGATTGCCTGATTGGAGTCGGGAAGGAATTTTTTATTCCCCTAAAGTGAGGAAAATTGGCTTCTACCTCACAGGGTTTTTTTTGCCTTCCTCTGGATCAACTTGTAGGATGACAGGCCGAACTGGATGGACAGGTGTCTTTTTTCGGCCTTATGTACTATGTTACTATGTTACTTTGGGAAAGGACATACCTGTTTTTGCTATTGATTCCGCTCCACTTTCTCAAAAATCATTAAAGGGCATAGTTCACAATATCCGTTTGACTGTGGGTGATGCTCATGTTGAGGATGTGTCATGTTTCGTCCTAGGCGGGTTACCTACTCCTCTAGTGTTGGGGCTACCCTGGCTCACTAAACATAACCCCACCATTGATTGGCAAGCGAGGCAAATAAATGGTTGGATTGACTTTTGCAGAGAGAATTGCCTCTCAACGTCTCTTTCAGAGGTTTCTGCTAAGACTGTACCATCTTTTCTTTCTGAATTTTCGGATATGTTTTCTGAGAGTGGTGTTCAGGAGCTGCCCCCTCACCGGGAGTACGATTGCCCTATTAATCTCATCCCAGGCGCCAAGCTGCCATAATCTCGTTTATACAATCTCTCCCAACCTGAAAGGGTCGCTATGCGTTCTTATATCTCTGAGAGCCTGAGAAAGGGACACATACGACCCTCGAAGTCACCTGTTGCCGCTGGTTTCTTTTTTGTTAAGAAAAAAGATGGTTCTTTCAGACCATGTCTGGATTTCAGGGAGCTGAACAGTATCACAATTCGTGACCCTTATCCGCTTCCTCCGATCCTGGACCTGTTTAACCAGATTGTTGGGGCTAAAGTTTTTTCCAAGTTGGATTTAAGAGGGGCATACAACCTGGTCAGGGTCAGAGAAGAGGACGAATGGAAGACGGCCTTTAATACCCCTGAGGGCCATTTTGAGAATTTGGTTATGCCTTTTGGTTTGATGAATGCTCCAGCCGTCTTCCAACATTTTGTGAACAGCATTTTTTATCATTTAATGGGGAAATTTGTACTAGTGTATCTAGATGACATTTAGATTTTTTCTCCTGATTTCAAAACTCATAGGGACCACCTACGTCAGGTCTTGCTCATTCTGCGGGAGAATAAATTATACGCTAAACTGGAGAAATGTGTGTTTGCGGTTCCAGAAATTTAATTTCTGGGTTTTCTTCTCTCCGCTTCTGGTTTTCGCATGGACCCCGAGAAGGTCCGCCCTGTGCTTGATTGGGAGCTTCCTGAGAATCAGAAGGCGCTGATGCGCTTTTTAGGTTTTGCCAATTATTACAGGAAGTTCATTTTGAATTATTCCTCTGTTGTTAAGCCACTGACTGATATGACTAGAAAAGGGGTAGATTTTTCCTCTTGGTCGGTAGAGGCGCGTAAGGCCTTTTCTAGTATCAAAGAGAGTTTTGCTTCCTCTCCCATCTTGGTACAACCTGATATCTCTCTGCCCTTCATTGTTGAGGTGGACGCTTCTGAGGTGGTTGTGGGTGCGGTCTTGTCTCAGGGTCCCTCTCCTGCCAAATGGCGACCGTGTGCCTTTTTCTCGAAGAAACTCTCCTCCGCAGAGAGAAATTACGATGTGGGAGATAGGGAGTTGTTGGCCATCAAGTTAGCTTTTGAGGAATGGCACTATTGGCTAGAGGGAGCCAGACACCCTATTACCGTGTTTACCGACCATAAGAATCTGGCCTACTTTGAGTCAGACAAGCGTCTGAACCCGAGACAGGCCAGATGGTCTTTGTTCTTTTCAAGGTTTAATTTTGTTGTCACATTCCGCCCTGTGGTTAAGAATGTGAAGGCAGATGCTCTGTCACGTTGTTTTCCGGGAGGGGGGAACTTTGAAGACCCGGGTCCCATTTTGGCTGAAGGGGTGGTTGTGTCTGCTCTTTATCCTGAATTGGAGGCAGAGGTTCAGGCTGCCCAGGCAGAGGCTCCTGATCTTTGTCCCCCTGGGAGGTTGTTTGTGCCTCTCATTTTACGACACAAGGTTTTTAAGGAGCACCACGATACGGTCCTTGCTGGGCACCCAGGGGGTAGAGCCGCAGTGGATCTCATTGCTCAGAGATTCTGGTGGCCGGCTCTTTGTAAGTCGGTTGAGGGTTTTGTGGCAGCCTGTGAGACCTGCGCTCGTGCCAAAGTCCCTCATTCACGGCCATCAGGTCCTCTCCTTCCGTTACCCATTCCTTCCCGTCCTTGGACACATCTGTCCATGGATTTCATTACGGACCTGCCTCGTTCCTCAGGGAAGACTGTGATTCTGGTGGTGGTGGACCGTTTTAGCAAAATGGCGCATTTTATTCCTTTTCCTGGGTTGCCCAATGCTAAAACGCTGGTGCAGGCATTTATTGATCACATTGTCAAATTGCATGGTATTCCTTCAGACATAGTCTCTGATAGGGGCACGCAGTTTGTTTCCAGATTCTGGAAGGCTTTCTGTTCTCGCTTAGGGGTTCGGTTGTCATTCTCTTCTGCTTTCCACCAGCAGTCGAATGGCCAGACAGAGCGCGTCAATCAGAATCTGGAGACATATCTGCGCTGTTTTGTGTCGGAGAATCATGAGGATTGGTGTTCTTTTTTCTCCCTTGCTGAGTTTGCTTTAAATAACCGTCGTCAGGAGTCCTCTGATAAGTCACCATTTTTTGGTGCATATGGGTTTTATCTGCAGTTTGGCACATTCTCTGGAGAGGGGGCTTCTGGTTTACCTGATGAGGAGAGATTCTCCTCGTCTTTGTCATCTATTTGGCAAAAGATTCAGGATAATCTAAAGAGCATGAGTGAGAGATATAAGCGTGTGGCGGATAAGAGACGTGTGCCTGATCCGGACCTGAATGTTGGTGATCTGGTGTGGTTGTCTACTAAGAATATCAAATTGAAGGTTCCCTCCTGGAAGTTGGGTCCTAAGTTTATCGGGCCTTACAAAATCTTGTCCATCATCAATCCCGTTGCCTACCGTCTTGATCTTCCTCAGACTTGGAAGATCCATAATGTTTTTCACAAGTCCCTATTAAAACCTTATGTCCAACCCACTGTACCCTCCTCTTTGCCTCCTCCTCCGATTGTGGTTTTTGGTAATCTTGAATTTCAGGTCTCTAGGATTGTGGACTCTCGTATTGTCCGCGGTTCTCTTCAGTACCTCGTTCATTGGGAGAATTATGGTCCTGAGGAGAGGATGTGGGTTCCAGTGGCGGACATTAAGGCCACTCGTCTTCTCAGGGCATTCCATAGGTCCCATCCTGAGAAGGTGGGCTCTGAGTGTCCGGAGTCCACTTTTAGAGGGAGGGGTACTGTCACCATCAGATCTCTGAGAAGTTCTGATAGACGTTCTTCAGTACCTCCTGCATGATGTTCTTTTGTTTTGCTTTCGCTTTGACATCTCTTCTCCCTCTCCCAGCTGTCATCTATTAGCAGTGATTGCCTCCCTATATATCTCCTCCCATACTGCTTCACTTTGCGGTTTATACTACTTCCTGGATTGGTTTCACTGCTTGAAGTTGCTACTGCTGATTCCTCAAGATAAGTCTATTTCTGTATTTGTGTCTTCCTGTTGGCTTGAATCTAGGTGACCCTGACTCCCTCCGTATAGAGTGCAGGGAGCCGGTAGTCGTGTCCCCTCACTATTATAGGGTTTGCAGGTGTCACTCAGTCTAAGGTATGTGGACATGCAACTTTCTATCATTGAGATCTTTGCATGGGCTGAGCAGTGAGGGAGAGCTCTAGGGCATTAATAGGGCTCACCCTTTTGTTTCTTAGTTTGGGATCAAGTCAGTCGGATCTTTATTTGTTACTTATTGTTTCCTGCTACACCATCCGTGACATTCATCCTTGACACTGAGAGAACTTGAGAGGATCTGAAGAAAAAAATGGTCCAAGCCTTCATCCTAAGTGCTACCATTCACCAGGAGAACCTGAAGTGACCTCATTGCTTACTTATTACCCCCACCGACATTCCATCAACAGTATTGTGAGTAACTGCGGTGCGGTAACCTTTTCCCATGTGCCTAAGTCCTATTGGGTCATACGTCTCCCAAATTTTTTTTATTATAAATTATCTATATTTGTTTATATGTTTGTGGGTATACTTTTTAAATGCAATATTAAAAGTGACGTTTTAAGGGTATTTAAATTAGCTTCAGTGACATATATGTAATACCTACCCTTTAGTATCTAAGGGTAGTGATTTCATAAGACTCATAGTCTAATAGTCTTGTCATAAGACTATGAATCCAATCGATGGCATGAGTAGTGTAGATCGCTAATTTTCCATGCAAATGGTTTTTTAGCTGAAAAACAAGGCATATTCTGCTCATTTGCATGTCTTTCCTATATGCCCATTTTTATGCAAATGAGTTTTTACATGACAAAACTGTATACAAAGGTTATTGAATATTATGTTAGAACAATCAGAAAACTTTTTGTCACCCTAATGATATTAATCTAGGTGTGCAAGTCCACCCAAGCCATCCAACAGATGTGAAGCAACTTTGAGGCTTACTGGCTCCCAGTCAGATGAGAGCTGGTTTGGAATGTCTCATAGTGCACAAGGCTGTCATTGCAAGGTATGCTGACTGTTATCTGTCTCATGGATAGATTGTTGGCTTCCACATACCTGGCTTTTGGCATATAGCCTTTGTGTGGTTGTCTATTGTATGTCATAGATAATAGGAGTCCAAGATGCATCCAGCCATCCTCTTAATGTTGTTTCCAAACCATTTTAATGGGGTTTCCATTCATTTCTGACTTTTTTTGTGAACCAGACATCCTCTTCTCTCCCGAGCAGGGGGTGCCTGGGGTTCTCCCATTGACTTCCATTATGCTCGGGTGCTTGGTAGAGCACTCGAGCATATCCATGTGTTCAGCAAGAGCAAAAAAGCACTTTGGTGGCCAATCAACACTACACAGTACCATACTGAATTATTCTAGCTTTGGTGATTTGAGTTCTTGCAGGATCCATTTTTTTCCATTCATCACAAAATAGCTCAATAAATATTTCATTTCATTGCATGTTTTCATTGCGTAGCATGTTGTAGTGTTATTCTTCACATAGAAACCTCCCAACAGTTGTTTACAAGAAGGAATAATTTATGACCTATAGCACAGTATTGTTAGAATAAGACTGTAATCTGTATCTTTCAAAATGTTTCTGACAGTAGAATTGATGACAAGAAAAAAAAAATCATAGCTAGAAAATACCTTTATTAGTGCAAGTCGATTCCAAGAAAGATTACTAAATATATGCTGTACCTCAGAGCAGGGGGCACTTTAAATTGTTTTGTTCCTTTATATTATGTCATTTTATGCTCTGTATACCCAGTATGGTTATGTATTAGAGTGGAGTGGATAAGCACCCTGGAGCAAGCTGAAGTGTGGACTGTTAGCTCCAGCCCTATCTCAGTCTAGAGTAGTTTCTAGGGTACAAAGAATGTGAGAGGTTGTGTTTTGCTTCAATCTTCAGCATTAGGCCTCAGGCTACAAAAACTAAAGGTACCTTTACACAAGGCAATTATTGGTACGATAGAGCAACGAACGAGTCTTTTCAGGGTGTAGTGAACAATGCAACAGTGAATTTTTAGACGTTACGATTATCGTTCGAAACATCATAGTTGCGATCACATAATCCATCATTGGTAAAATAGACTGCAACATTTACACAAAGCAATTTTGAGTGGCATGCTTAAAACACAGCCATGGTGGAATTGTCAACAACATCATGTGTACATTAAACAATTGCTGTTTACACAAATAAAAACTTTAATGATCGGCGGTGATTTCTGTGCCTACACCAATGATCGGACCAGTTAGGCTACTTTCACACTTGCGTTCGGAGCGGATCCGTCTGGTGTCTGTACAGATGGATCCGCTCCTATAATGCAAACGCTTGCATCCGTTCAGAATGGATCCGTCTGCATAACAGTTTTTTTCAGATCTGATTTTTCACTTCGTGAAAACTCAGATCCGACAGTATATTCTAACACAGAGGCGTTCCCATGGTGATGGGGACGCTTCAAGTTAGAATATACTAAAAGAACTGTGTAAATGACTGCCCCTTGCTGCCTGGCAGGTGCTGCCAGGCAGCAGGGGGCAGGCCCCCCCTCCCTCCCCTGTATTTAACTCATTGGTGGCCAGTGCGGCCATCCCCTCCCTCCCCTGTATTTAACTCATTGGTGACCAGTGCGGCCGGCCCCCCCTCCCTCCCTCCCCTATATTTAACTCATTGGTGGCCAGTGCGGCCGGCCCCCCCTCGCCCCCCTGTTTTTAACTCATTGATGGCCAGTGCGGCCGGCCCCCCTCCCTCCCCCCGTTTTTAACTCATTGGTGGCCAGTGCGGCCGGCCCCCCCTCTCCCCCCTGTTTTTAACTCATTGGTGGCCAGTGCAGCCGGCCCCCCCTCCCCCCCTAATTAAAATGACCGACCCCCCATCATTGGTGGCAGCGGAGAGTTCCGATCGGAGTCCCAGTTTAATCGCTGGGACTCCGATCGGTAACGATGGCAACCAGGACGCTACTGCATTCCTGGCTGCCATGGTTACTTAGCAATAGAAGCATTATACTTACCTGCGATGTCTGTGACCGGCCGGGCGCTCCTCCTACTGGTAAGTGAAAGGTCTGTGCTATAAGCAATGCGCCGCACAGACCTTTCACTTACCAGTAGGAGGAGCGCCGGGCCGGTCACAGACATCACAGGTAAGTATAATGCTTCTAAAATTGCTAAATAACCATGGCAGCCAGGAATGCAGTAGTGTCCTGGTTGCCATGGTTACCGATCGGAGTCCCAGCGATTAAACTGGGACTCCAATCGGAACTCTCCGCTGCCACCAATGATGGGGGGTCGGTCATTTTAATTAGGAGGGGGGGAGAGGGGAGGCCGCACTGGCCACCAATGAGTTAAAAACAGGAGGGGGAGGGAGGGGGGCCGGCCGCACTGGCCACCAATGAGTTAAAAACAGGGGGGGAGGGAGGGGGGCCGGCTGCACTGGCCGCCAATGAGTTAAAAACAGGGGGGGAGGGAAAGGGGGCCGGCCGCACTGGCCACCAATGAGTTAAAAACAGGGGGGGAGGGAGGGGGGACAGCCGCACTGGCCACCAATGAGTTAAAAACAGGGGGGGAGGGGGGGCCGGCCGCACTGGCCACCAATGAGTTAAATATAGGGGAGGGAGGGGTCCGGCCGCACTGGCCACCAATGAGTTAAATACAGGGGGAGGGGGGCCACCGCACTGGCCACCAATGAGTTAAATACAGGGGAGGGAGAGAGGGGGGGTTTGGCCCCTGCTGCCAGGCAGCAGGGGGCAGTCATGTACACAATTCTTTTAGTATATTCTAACTTGAAGCGTCCCCATCACCATGGGAACGCCTCTGTGTCAGAATATACTGTCGGATCTGAGTTTCATGATCTGACTCAAATCCGATGGTATATTCTAACATAGAGGCATTCCCATGGTGATGGGAACGCTTCATGTTAAAATATGCCATCGGATTGGAGAAAACTCCGATCTGATGGTATATTAATAGGGACTCCTGACTTTACATTGAAAGTCAATTGGGGACGGATCCGTTTGCAATTGCACCATATTGTATCAACGTCAAACGGATCCGTACACATTTACTTGCATTGTAAGTCTGTACGGATCAGTTTGGCTCCGCACGGCCAGGCGGACACGAAAACGCTGCAAGCTGCGTTTGGGTGTCCGCCTGATGAGCGGAACGGAGGTCAAACGGTGCCAAACTGATGCATTCTGAGCGGATCCGCATCCACTCAGAATGCATTGGGGCTGTACGGATCCGTTCGGGGCCGCTTGTGAGAGCCTTCAAACGGGGCTCACAAGCGGAACCCCGAACGCAAGTGTGAAAGTAGCCTAAGAATTCGACCAACTGTTGCTAGTTTACAGCTTTTACACGGCCCGATAATTTTGCAATTTTGCACTATTGTATGAGCCGATAATTGGCTCGTGTAAAGGTACCTTTACCATCTCGGCATTATCTACAAAGAGAGAACCATCTTTATATTGAAATACTCCTGGAGAGAAAGAGAAGAGAAAGGTAACTCCAGAATCTGTAACAGGCAAGAAAATGGAGTCATTAAGGTACACTGCTATCCAAACCTATAGACATTACTGCTGTGAGTGGAATACTGCTCAGTCAACATCCACACTTAGACACAATCTGGTCAGTCATTGTCCTAAATGTGTATGCCGCAGTAGCGTATTACAGCTATCTTACTGAAAGAAAGAGTACATTGAATCTAACCCTGGCCTATACCCATACAAAATCATCTATGGAAGATTTGCACTGTTGACCACTCTCTCCTGTTACAAACCTTCTCTTCCCTCAGCATCAAAGACCTAGCCCTCTCCTTGATCTCCTTGTACCTCACCAACCTTCAGCAATTCTCATTCATACACAACCTCCTCATTACACCCCTCTCTATTGTTGTCCCTCAAGTCTCTGTCATGGGTTCCCTACTTTTCTCCATTTAGACATTTGGCCTCAGACAGCTCATAGAGTCCCATGGCATTCAATACCACCTCTATGCTGACAACACTGAAATCTACCTCTCTGGCCTAGATGTCACTTCCCTGCTATCCAGAATACCAGCATGTCTGTCAGCTACATCTTCATTTTTCTCCAACCACTTCCTTAAACTCAACATGGAGAAAACTGAATTCACTGTCTTTCCGTCATGACACTCCGCTCCCATACTTGACCTATCCATTATAGTTAATGGCGCAACGCTTTCTCCAGTCTTGCAGGTCTGCTTCTGGGGGATAACATTTGATTCTGCCCTGTCCTTTAAACCACACATCCAAACCCTCACCTCCACATGCCACTTTGAATTTAACATCACTCATATTTGCTTCTTCCTCACTCCTGCATCAACTAAAATGCCAGTGCATGCCCTTTTCATCTCCGCCTGGACTATAGAAAAATTCTCCTTTGTTGCCTCCCATCTAGCACTCTTGGTCCCCTTCAAACTATTCTCAACTCTGCTGCCCGGTTGATCCACCTTTCCCCTTGTTTCCCCTCTGCCCCTTCCCCCCGCCTATTGCCCAGAAAATTATGTTTAATATACTTACAACTAAGGCCGTCCACAACCAGTCTCCTCCTTATATCTCTAACCTGCTTTCTTGATACATCGCCACATGTAATCTCTGATCCTCACAGTACCTCCTTCTCTGTTCTTCTCTCATATTTTCTTAATAATCATCTATAAAATGTCTCATGTGTCTCTCCCCTACTCTGGAACTCACTACCCTAGCAAATCAGTATCTCTCCCCCAACATCCAAACCTTTAAAAGTAACCTGAAAACCCACCTCTTGAGTAAAGCTTACCACCTGCAGTAAGCATTCTGCCACAACACAGTCAAATAGGCAGCCTTCACCTACTGTGTTCTTCACCCTTCCCTCGTAGACTGTAAGCTCCTTCAGGCAGGGTCCTCCCCCTCCCTGTACCAGTCTGTTAATAGTTTCTTGTTTATTGTATTTTTAGATTATGTATGTGTAACCCCCTCTTGATGTACAGTGCCATGGAATCAATGGTGCTTTTAAATAAATAATAATACATTGTTGGAACTGTGTTCTGAGACTGTTGGAAACACCACAACCCTAATTTTGCACTACACTAAAAAGAGACATTCATTCTGTTAATTCATTGCTTGGTTATTGACTATACACCATTCATTGCACACCCTACATGCCCTGCCTTGCACCCTTACAAACGTTAACAACAAGGGCACCCCAAACTGCCATTAGGCAGGAGCTTTAACACTCATAACTGCCCCAAGTGAAGAAAGGTGGCTTCTTCCTTTCACTTGCCCTAGTGAGTAACTGTGTGTAGAAAGCCAATGTGATAGACTTTTTACAGTAAGAGCCACCATGACTCTCATCCTCCGCTTTGGCTCTGAAAAATGAAAGGTGGAATCTGATTGGTTGCTATGGCCAACTAAGCCACTTTTCCTTTCCACCAGTTTTGATGAGTCTCCCCTTCATTGTTTTTATAAACTTTTTGGTTATGAATTTAGTGGATCTGGAGCCTTGAGAAAAAACAACTGTTGGTCAGATATTATATTCTGTGTCGCTTACCTCTATGAGAAAAGCAATCTATAGTTATTCAGAAGACAGATGTCTGGAATCTGAAGTGTTGATAAAACCTTTGCATAAGTGGTAGACAAACCAAATTCTCAATATTAAATCAGGCCCTCAATATCAAATCAGTGTAGGTCTTCAAACAGCTGATCGGCAGAAGTGCAGAGAGTTGGACCCCCACTAATCTAATATTGATGTCCTATCCCGGGAATAGACCATAAAAGAGCCTGGAATATCCCTTTAATGGGCTAACTGTGTATAGAAAGGCTGATGATAATACATGACCTGATGGTTGTATACATTGTTGCCAACATTTGCAAAGTCTAAAGGTGGCCATACACTATTTCTTCTAACTCCACCTTGGTATAGCATGTATAGTTTCCCCCCATCAATCTGCACTTAATACCCCATAATAAGAAAGTAATGATAAAGTGAAAAAATAATTTTAGAAATGTTTTTCAATTTATTACACTGGAGAAAGTAACATTTAGCATGGACATAAGCATTTAGACCCTTTCCTATGACAGTTGAGCTCTAGGGGCCTCTAATTTCTCTTGATCATCTTTGAGATGTTTCTATACCTTGATCGGAGTCCTCCTGTGGTGAAGTCAGTTGACTGGACATGATTTGGAAAGATACACCACTGTCTACGTATGGTTTCATAGCTGGCAATGCATATCAAAGCAAAAACCAAGCCATGAGGATGAAAGAACTGCTTAAAGCACAGAAACATAATCTTATAGAAGCAGAGATCTAGAGAAGGGTACAGAAATAAAATCTGCTTCACTGAATGTCTTCGAGGGCACAGTAGCCTCCATAATTCTTAAATGGAAGAAGTTTGGAACAACAAGGACTCTTTTTAGAGCTGAACACACAAAGCTAAATAACTGGGGGAAAACGGCCTGTGTATGAGTGATGAACAAGAACCCAATGGTTATTCTGAGTGCAAATATCCTATGTGCCGAGGGGAGAAACTTCTATAAAGTCAATCATCACTGCAGTGTTCCATCAATCTGGGTCTTATGCCCAGAAAGAAGCCTCTGCTCATTAAAATACATAGGAAAGTTTGCAAAAAAGGCACCAAAAGTACTCTCAGACTGCAAGAAACAAGATTATATGGTCTGATATAACGAAGATTGAACTTTTTGACCTCCATTCCAATGTCATCGCTAGAAGTAAAGCATGATGGTGGCAACATCATTCTGTGGAGGTGTTTATCAGCAGATGGGACAGGGAGACTGGTCAGAGTTGAGGGAAAGCTAAATGGAGCAAAAAGCACAGAAATATTTCTAATAAAAACCTGATCCGTTGTGCTCTGAACCTCAGACTGGGCCGAAGATTTATATTCCAACAAGACAATTACTGTAAGCACACAGCCAAGACAACACAGTATTGACTTAGGGAAAACTCTGTAACTGTCCTTGAAACCAGTTGAACCTCTATGGAGAGACCGAAAAATGGCTGTCCACCGACAGTCCCCATTCGACCTGAGAGAGTTTGAGAGGATCTGCAGAAAAGAATAGCAGAACATTCCCAAATCCAGGTGTGTAAACTTTGTGGCATCACAACCAAGATGACTGAAGGCTGTAATAACTGCAAAAGGCGCTTCAACTAAGTCCTGAGTAAAGCGTCTGAACAGGGGCGTAGCTAAAAGCTTGTGGGCCCTGGTGCAAGAGTTCAACTTGGGCCCCCTGCTGCCTGACGCAAAAATTTAAATGGCACTCCCCATGCCAAATTCTTGACCTAATCCCTTCCCTCCAGCCAGAGGTGTAACTTGACCAGCATGCACCTTCTATAATACTGGTTTCTTATGCACCACAAGGTTTCTTGGGCCCCCTCAGGCTCCTGGCCCTGGTAGCGACTGCTACCACTTCAACCGCTATAGCAACACCCCTGCATCTGAATACGTATATCAATGCAATATTTTAGTTTTTACAAATTCTAAGATTCGGTTTTCACTTCCTCATTATGGAGCTATACAGTTCATCAACTTATGGTATAGGAAAGTGTTCCATTCATCCACGGTTATTCCACACAGGTTTCATTATTTAAAGTTAATCAGAATGTTAAAAAAACAGCAAAATTTGCAACAGTACAAATAACAGTACACAAACAAGAACTGCTGATGGATTGCAAGGTGATCATACCTATGGAAATGAGCAGCGTATAATGTGATGGAAAAGTTATTCCAGCCAGCAAAGGAAGCAATATGGACAATAATAATAATACAATAGTGAATGCCTTGTATTAACTTTATCTACATGATAAATACCATAACCCCTTTAATTCATTTATACATTTCCAGGTGGAACAGCACAAGTAAGGCTGGGTTCACACCTGAGCGTTTTACAGCGCGTTCCTACGCGCTGTAAAACGCTCAACAGGCAAGAACCAATGATTCCCTATGGGCATGGTTCCCACCTGAGCGTTTTACAGCGCGTACGAACGCTCTGTAAAACACCCTACGTCCCAAGAAGTACAGGAGCTTCTTTGGGGCGTATTGTCGCGCGTTTGCGCACATAGACTAAGCGGGAACGCGCGACAATGGGCGTTTGCTTGTTTGTTCGCACGTATGTAAACGCCCGATAAAAGCGCCTGGCTGAAGCACATACAGAGTACGCTCAGGTGTGAACCCAGCGTAAAGATGCAACAGTATTATTATTTCATGAAAAGTGCAAGTTTTTACTAAAACAGACACATTGAGAGAGAGGTCCTCTTTAACATAGTGTATCTGGATTTGTTCAGTAGGAGGTAACCAATCTATACAATGAAGTAGTTTGTTAAATTGGTTTTACCAAGAACAACACATATTTGGATGTGTCTGACTGGTTGGGTCTGACTGCAGGGACTCCTGCTGATCACAAGAATGGGTTTCTGTTTTCCTTATAGATGTCATTTGATACTCCTTTCAGCTTTATGGGACTGCCGGAGATAGCTGACTGCTGTACTCTGTTATCTTTTAGAGTGCTATAGAACTGAATCCAGCAGCAGCATTTTGACCCCTGTTCTAGTGATTGGTGGGGAACCCCAACTGTTCTGTGATCCGGGGATACGTTTTTGTTCAAGGGAAATCCCCTTTCAAAAAATATTTGCTGCATTTTACATTATCAAGGATCATAAAATATTATACATAATGCAGTACATATGGTACTCTGCAAAGGAAGTAATCAATATTACATTGAAGGAAATGTGTCCTCAGAAAACAACCTGTAGTTTAAATCAAGTTTTTATGTTAAACATAAATAATTGTAGTGATATTATGCTTAATTTTCCATGTCACCATATTTAAAAGAAATCCTATATTTTAAAAAATCCTAATCCTGTGTTGAGGAAGGGTTGAGATGTACGCATATATATACATATATGCATGCAAACATGTGCATGCATGTATGATATACAGTACAGACCAAATGTTTGGACACACCTTCTCATTCAAAGAGTTTTCTTTATTTTCATGACTATGAAGGCATCAAAACTATGAATTAACACATGTGGAATTATATACATAACAAACAAGTGTGAAACAACTGAAAATATGTCATATTCTAGGTTCTTCAAAGTAGCCACCTTTTGCTTTGATTACTGCTTTGCACACTCTTGGCATTCTCTTGATGAGCTTCAAGAGGTAGTCCCCTGAAATGGTCTTCCAACAGTCTTGAAGGAGTTCCCAGAGATGCTTAGCACTTGTTGGCCCTTTTGCCTTCACTCTGCGGTCTAGCTCCCCCCAAACCATCTCGATTGGATTCAGGTCCGGTGACTGTGGAGGCCAGGTCATCTGGCGCAGCACCCCATCACTCTCCTTCATGGTCAAATAGCCCTTACTTTCAAAGTTTTCCCAATTTTTCGGCTGAATGACTGACATTCATTTCTTAAAGTAATGATGGCCACTTGTTTTTCTTTACTTAGCTGCATTTTTCTTGCCATAATACAAATTCTAAAAGTCTATTCAGTAGGACTATCAGCTGTGTATCCACCTGACTTCTCCTCAACGCAACTGATGGTCCCAAACCCATTTATAAGGCAAAAAATCCCACTTATTAAACCTGACAGGGCACACCTGTGAAGTGAAATCCATTTCAGGGGACTACCTCTTGAAGCTCATCAAGAGAATGCCAAGAGTGTGCAAAGCAGTAATCAAAGCAAAAGGTGGGTACTTTGAAGAACCTAGAATATGACATATTTTCAGTTGTTTCACACTTGTTTGTTATGTATATAATTCCACATGTGTTAATTCATAGTTTTGATGCCTTCAGTGTGAATCTACAATTTTCATAGTCATCAAAATAAAGAAAACTCTTTGAATGAGAAGGTGTGTCCAAACTTTTGGTCTGTACTGTATATGCATGCATTAATTGCCAGTTTATAGGATGATGTGTGCAGATGTGCCCAGCATCTCCGCACATCTGCCCTTAGTGGCCCACAGGGGCTCATGGTGGCCCCTGTGGGAAATATGTGCCCCCTTATGGGTCCCTGGTTACATCTGTGCTCCCTTCTAGATATGTGCCCCCTTATAATAGATCTGTGCCCCCTTGTAATATTTTTGTGTCCCCTTATAGATATTCCCCATGTACCTGAAACCAGGTGCATCGGTGTGAATGTTCCCCAAGCATTCACACTGATGCAATCTGGTTGATTGCATCAGAATGACCGGTCATCCTGATGACTACAAAGAACTCAGATTCAACAGAATCTGAGTCCTCTGTTGTAATTATCTCCAGCGCTGCTGGAGATAATTATGCATGATAGAAGGAAGGGAGAATCCTCCCCTCCTTCTATTATGCGCATTTCGGCAGCACGATTACCATCACGCTGCCCGGAATGCTAAATGCTACAGGCGGGAGATCAAAAGCTTCTCCCGCCTGTTAGCATATGGCGCGGCCCCGATGTGTTCGTCATGTGGGCGGTGCGGCAGTGCGGGCCGCCGGACATAAATATCCGGCGGCCCCTGCACTGAGGAAAGCGGAGCACCCCCCCCCCCGCCCCGCTGGAAGAGGATCAACCCCTGGACGAACGAGCACCCCCTAGACGAACGAGCAATAACGCTAAGTATCGATTAACCCCTACCGCTATCCCACCAACGATAAACCCCTACTCCCCTGATTATCCCACCAACTATCCCCTGATTAACCCCTGTCCTCCCATACCACTAAACCCCTACTCCCCTGATTTACCCACAACCTGCCCATACTGACCCCCTCTCTTTACCCCTATCACTTGCAGGGTATTAACCCTTGCATTGCTGTATCCTACCCTTGCATTGCTGTCCGCTATCCGTCTATGTCTGTGGCCTGCATTCACCCCTGCAGCGCCACCGTCAACCCTCGTTGTTCCCTTAGGGATAGAATTAGTACCAGGTGGGTTGGGCTGTTAATATAAATTGTGTGTGTACTGTATTAGATAGCTTTGTGGGTGGAATTTGGGAACCGTGTAGTGTAGTTTAATGCTGTATTTTTAGTACTGTATTGTTAGTGTATTGCGTGCATAGTGTATTGTAGATATTAATAAATATCCTGTTTTACTTGTTACTATCTGTGTAACGTGTGGTTATTGGCGATAGTTAGTTCAGTAAGGCGCATGCAGCTAGTTTAGTGATTAGCGTAAAGTACATTGAAAGTATTGTGTTATATTAATATAAAGGTATAAATAGGCGGAGTCATCAATAGACGGCTCCTCCTATTTATGAATATTAATTATCGATATTTGCATAAATATTGGTTATTAATATTCCCCCATTACATTGGCGAGCCAGGCCCACTGCTTAGATTTTGAAATCTGTGTTTGGTTTTGAGGCTAGAGGTCGGTTATACTGTGAATTATCAGGCAAGAGAGACGCGGTCAGTGGTCTGAGCGTCTAGGACCTGATAATTCGGATAGGTAACTCGACTCTTCCTTTTGAGGCTAGAGGTCGATTATACTGTGAATTATCAGGCAAGAGAGACACGGTCAGTTGTCTGAGCGTCTAGGACCTGATAATTCGGACAGGTGACGCAACTCGTCCTTATAGTACCAAACGCAGATCAAAATCTTTGGCAGAGAATCTATAATCTATCTGTGTATTAATATTTTTATATTTGCTTTACATAATCACTGCATCACTCGAGTGTTGCAAGGGAGAAGAGGACACATCACTGGAGGAGATCCATTTTCGTTGGAGCGGTGTACAAGTTCGGCTGGTCGGGAAGAAGCCATCCGGGAAAAGGACTTCTTCCAGGCAGCTGCGTAGGACGAAGAGGTACGGCACCAATGAGAAGATGGACGCTCAACAAAAAGTGAGTATGGACTTCTCCACACTGCAACACTTGAGCAGACACAGCACTTTTAATCCCATCCTCCCCACCACATACAAGTCAGCAGAAATGCTGTAGTCCGATTTGTTAGCGCAAGCTTGTAATTACGACAGCTATGTGTTAACAAACGGACGGTGTTGAACAAGGCCACCAAACGGCTTCGGATGCTAGCCAAACTTGTGCATACATTTGAGGTTAGCATCTGCAAGCCAAAGGAAGTGGAGCTGGTGTCTCTGTCAACGGAGACAATTCCTCCGACCATTCACTGCCAGTGCTGTGCCAGTAATTCGGACCAGGTTTCGGCATTATGGGCACAGCTGGCGGAGAATGTGCAGTCTACTGTTGACCGAGATGCGCTGGTGGCTAGGGTAGAGTCACAGTTAGTAGAGCTGCAGAGGCAGAAGGAGGAAATTGAGGCTAAGTTGACTCAGTCTTATACTGAGATCAAGGCCTTCAAGTAGCAGACTACTGATGTGACGGTAGCCAAATTGAAGGCTCAGGTTGCTGTAAGCTCCCAGATAATTACTGGCATGCAACAGGTCATCACCAAGTTGGTGCCGGCCCTTTCTTTTTCAGTAAAGTCAGGGTCGGAATCTCCCAAAACTTTGCCCTGTGCAGGGCAAAAAGGAGGGAGAGTAGTCTGTGACAGGCCAAATCACCAGACCAAGCCTGTCCAGACTAACAGAGATTTTTCCCTGACTTTGGGAAAAAGAAAGATCGTGAAAAGTGCCTCCCTGAGGATGGAACAATTCAGGGAGCGCGGTTGCAGTGTGGACAGACCTAAGCCATGCCGTGCAAACATCAAATGTTTTGCGTGTGGTGGCTTGGGTCATATAGCGAAGCACTGCAAAACAAGTAAAAACAAAGCACACAGGACAGGAAGCCCAATCAGGTGCTTCAGGTGTGGGAACAAAGGACACATTGCAGGGAATTGCCTTTGTGCAAATAATTGCAATGTGTCCAGTGATGGGATCCAGGTAACAAATCGTGCAGTGGGGTCTAGTCAGTTTGGCCATAAAGGGGTTACCTCTCAGCGACACATGCCTCATCAGGTGCTGAGGGGTCAGAATGGCCAAGCTAGGCTAGGCAACATTTGAAACCCCTGTACTATTTGTTACACCATCTGTTCCCCGTGTATGTCCATGTTATGTGTTTGTTACCTGTTTGTATCTTTTTTATGTGTACGGCAAAGGTCCTTGTCTATGAGTGTATCTCACCCGGCTGATTGTTGTAGTTTACATTCCCCGCTGTGAGTCCAGTCGCTGCTGTTTCGGTGGGGTTGTGTTATACTGGGGACTAAGGCGGACAGGTAAGATTGGTGTAATGTTGCGCTGCGCACTCTGGTCCGATCAGGTGGCACAGCTCTGATTGGGATTGGACGCAGGGTGACTGGCGGCGGAGTGTGGACTGTGTTCTTGTATTGTGGAGTCCTGGGGAGCCAGGGCATGACCTATGCCATTGATTCTGCAGGCCTCCACAAGACAGGATCACAGGGGGAAGTCAGCCTGGGTACACATGAGTGGACAAGGATACAGTGCCATTAATAACAAAATGGTGCTTTGTCCACAGCCCACCTCGGCTATCCTAACCTAGTAGGGTGGCCATCCTTATCTGTTGGTGCAGAGGGATGTGAAGCAGGGGACGCGATCCTCTGAAGGTAGGGTGTTCAGACACCAGTGTTAGGATGACGAGGGGTCCTGTGAGATGAAGGGCAGCCCAATACCTTTCTCTACTCATGGGTCAAAGGTATTGGTGCTGAGATTTTGACATCTAATTACACCGGGAGGGGAGAAATCCCCCAGGAGCGCCTGGTATTTTCTTCTGTCATAGGTGTGTTCACTATGGAGCAGAGGAAAAACCCAGATGACACCACAGAAGAGACTAGCTATCCCCCCTGACACTCTTTTGAGGCTCCAGAGGATCCCACTGGATTTTGACAATCAAGCGACCTTTGTTCAGAGGTCTTCAAGAGATGGAGGACTGTGCCACAATCCAGCGGGAGCATTATCTCAGGCTCTGGAGAAAGACTTGGAGATGTTCGGGTGGAAGAGCTTATTCAGCTACGATCTCTTGTTTCACCCAGTGAAACTTCTTCTGGTTCTAGTCATCGTCATCTACATTAGACTGTGTATCGGAGGGTCAAGGGACTTATTGACCAAATATACCAGAACCAGACAGAACTTTACCGAACTAACCGGAGGAGGAGGCTCAGGACATAACTCCAACATTGTCCTGTAGCCAAATATCTTATTGACACACTTTGTTTCCTATGTGGGTTCGGGACGTATAACTTGTGCTACCCTGAAACCCCATAGCACATTGTTCATATATTGATTTTGCTTGTTGTGAATTGTGTACCCATGGACACTTTAGGTAGAAATGTGTGACAGCCTACCCAGGGAAACTCGCCCAACACACGGCGGTGAGTTATAACCTGGCTGTACACATTTGCATCCTATAGTCGTTTCCCATTGACACGTGGGTCTACGACCTACCTGTGTCTTTGGAGGTGTAGAGAGACAGGCCAGGTTGCATGAGTCTCTATGGGTACACACATTTTATGGAATTTGGTGGTGTTGGGAGGGATGTGACCTGTGTTGGTGTGAATGGGGATAAGATTAGGACACGATAGGGACAGGCCTCCTCTGTTTGCCATTTGCCACCTTGAACCCTGGAACGGTGAAGTTCTTAAGGGAAGGGCTGGATGGGTAGTGTGGCGGAGGTGTTCTCCGCAGTTAGAATTTAGGTACCATGACATCACCTCGCTCTGACCTGCCGTGTAAAGACCTATTAATCTGTCCATGGGAGAACCGCACCCATCAAGATGGAACAAGAGACGTTGGATAAAAGTCGTGCTTGAAGAAAGTTGGAGACTGAGGTTGTGAGGGTGAACCCGCTCCAAATTCTTGGAGGCGAGCCATACCTGAAGATCGGCAATGATGCCGAGAGACTGTGGGGGTGTGGTCACTCCAAATGGGGGTGGCAGACACTGGAAGACTATTACTTGAAAGAAAGGCCAGTTAAAGGTTGTGAGGGTGAACCCGCTCCAGATCCTTGGAGGCGGGCCACACCTGAAGATCGGCAACTACAGAGAGACTGTGAAGGTGTGGTCACTCCAAACATTGGGAGTGGCCGACACTGGAAGACTATTCAAAAGATGTCAAGAAAGTTCCCGCGAGGAGAAGACGGTGTATCCTGTGGATGGAGGAGTGGGTTACGGTGAAGGGCAGGTCGGAGGATGCTGGATGAGGGATGTCTAGGTACCTAAAGATTAGTGTGCACTACAGCTCTTCCTGAACTTCCACCAAGGATGGGGTTGAGGGGGGGGGGGCAAACATATCTCAACCCTTTCCCCCAAGATATTGTCGTATTTCCGACAACAGGGGGATTGTTGAGGAAGGGTTGAGACGTACGCATATATATACATATATGCATGCAAACATGTGCATGCATGTATGATATATATGCATGCATTAATTGCCACTTTATAGGATGATGTGCGCAGATGTGCCCAGCATCTCCGCACATCTGCCCATAGTGGCCCACAGGGGCTCATGGTGGTCCCTGTGGGAAATATGTGCCCCCTTATGGGTCCCTGGTTACATCTGTGCTCCCTTCTAGATATGTGCCCCCTTATAATAGATCTGTGCCCCCTTGTAATATATTTGTGTCCCCTTATAGATATTCCCCATGTACCTGAAACCAGGTGCATCGGTGTGAATGTTCCCCAAGCATTCACACTGATGCAATCTGGTTGATTGCATCAGAATGAACGGACAAAGGTCCGGTCATCCTGATGACTACAAAGAACTCAGATTCAACAGAATCTGAGTCCTTTGTTGTAATTATCTGCTGGAGATAATTATGCATGATAGAAGGAAGGGAGAAGCCTCCCCTCCTTCTATTATGCGCATTACGGCAGCGCGATTACCATCACGCTGCCCGGAATGCTAAATGCTACAGGCGGGAGATCAAAGGCTTCTCCCGCCTGTTAGCATATGGCGCGGCCCCGATGTGTTCGTTCAGGGACACGCGGCGGCCCCTGCACTGAGGAAAATGGAGCGCCCCCCCCCCCCGCTAGAAGAGGATCAACCCCTGGACGAATGAGCACCCCCTAGGCGAATGAGCAATAACGCTAAGAATCGATTAACCCCTACCGCTATCCCACCAACGATAAACCCCTACTCCCCTGATTATCCCACCAATGATCCCCTGATTAACCCCGTCCTCCCATACCACTAAACCCCTACTCCCCTGATTAACCCCTGATTCCCTCCAACGATACCTACCCATATTATCCCTGATCACCCCCACTATTTGTACCTTACCCACTACCTACCCACAACCTGCCCATACTCACTACCTCTCTGTTCCCCTATCACTTGCAGGGTATTAACCCTTG
This sequence comes from Bufo bufo, assembly GCF_905171765.1. Classification (NCBI taxonomy): domain Eukaryota; kingdom Metazoa; phylum Chordata; class Amphibia; order Anura; family Bufonidae; genus Bufo; species Bufo bufo. Next base: position 261,189,246 of record NC_053391.1, on the reverse strand, counting down.
CATTGCTGTATCCTACCCTTGCATTGCTGTCCGCTATCCGTCTGTGTCTGTGGCCTGCATTCGCCCCTGCAGCGCCACCGTCAACTCTCGTTGTTCCCTTAGGGATAGAATTAGTACCAGGTGGGGTGGGCTGTTAATATATGTATGTGTGTACTGTATTAGATAGCTTTGTGGGTGGAATTTGGGAACCGCGTAGTGTAGTTTAGTGCTGTATTTTTAGTACTGTATTGTTAGTGTATTGCGGGCATAGTGTATTGTAGATATTAATAAATATCCTGTTTTACTTGTAACTATCTGTGTAATGTGTGGTTATTGGCGATAGTTCAGTAAGGTGCATGAAGCTAGTTTAGTGATTAGCGTAAAGTATAGTGAAAGTATTGTGTTATATTAATATAAAGGTATAAATAGGCGGAGTCATCAATAGACGGCTCCTCTTATTTATGAATATTAATTATCGATATTTGCATAAATATTGGTGATTAATATTCCCCCTTTACATCCTGTCACAGGTCTCTGTGAGACATCTCACTATGTTTGACTAGCTCACACCACTGAGTGAGCATGGACCTGGCCATTGCTTTATCACATGCAGTGCAGCAGAGAACTGCTGCTTTTTTCCCTGTAAGGAGATTCAAATGCTTCCGTTTTGAAAATGACTATGTAGCTTAATAAGAATGCCCCACTTAGTGAGATAGCATGAATACTGCTGACATTGTTAGCGCCAGTAATTCCTTTAATAAAGAAACAAACGGTTATAAATACATTTTTATCAGTTGGCAGGCTGAAGAGAATTTCCCCTGGGGCAATGTAATCCTACTACATAATATGTGCTTATATTAAAGTACATATTGATTTAGTAAAAGATATAACAAACTATATATTTAATATGCGACACAATTACGTAACTTGTTTGATAGTAAAGCTGAGATTGATTTGGTATGGCATTAGAATAAGCATTTACATTTCACTGATTTATAGCAATATCATTCTAGGCATCATCTTGGCTGCTTAATAAAATAATAAATAAATGTTTGGTATATTACTGGTTATGAGACCCTGGAATGCACAATTCTAATAGAAAGGTTACATTACAAAAAATGTTTGCCTTTAGTGGATTAGCATACTTGGCGTTTAATGCTAAGCCACGACAACAAGTTATTTTCTGTCTTTTTAGGTTTTCTACTACACCCAACAAAAATAAAATGCCTTACCTGTGAGGAAAAATTGATCAGCAGATCTGGTTAAAGTTCACTCCGAACAGGGGCTCATTGGAGTGTGTGCTGGGGAGAGAGGAAGGGGGTAGGATTTTTGAGAGTGACCAATCTGGTTTATTGTTGCAGCTGTCAGTAGGACCCTTTACAATAGAACTTAATGACCCAAGGCCCTTGTATTATGCAGTTAGGCAGAGTTGTGGTTTTGGGAGGGGGTGTTTGAACAAGGGCACTCAGATCCCTTTCAAAAGACAAAATAATCCTGTCTGAACGTGCAAGCAACAAAAGAGAGCAGCAAGGGTCCTAGACTGTTTAACCCCTTTATGGATGAAAAGTGTTGGATATGTAAAAAAAATAAAAAATTAGCAACAGGAGGTTTTATCTCCAGTCATAGGGGGGAATTTATCATAGACCAGCACTTTACACTGCCGGATGATGAGTCTAATTTATGAAGAGACACAGGCCTCATCATATATTGGCTGCATCCTCATGCAGTTCGTCCGCTAAACTGAAATGTATGGCAGCTGCTGCCATAGATTTCTGTTTTCTTTTATGCTAGAAAACTGGTGTAAATGAAGATAAATGTGCTGGGTCCACTGGCCCCACCCGCTCCATTACCACACTCTTGTACCAAAAAGTGGTGAGGGTGGCATAGAAATGCCACTTATGACTCACCATTTTGTCGCAGAGGCATTTAAAAAGTCACAAACATAGGGTTTGCGATTCCCTCATACACATACAGGCTCAGCTCACCTCAGCATGTATGTGTTTTCAGTGGGGAGAAAGAAGTGTGGCAGTGGCTTATCTTATGTTCCACCTTAAGTAGCTTTGTAACTATAGATACTGAATAATTATTAAAATACTAAATGCAATAAGGATATTTACATATAGAAAGGTCAAATTACTGCATGATAAAGCATAGGTATACTTTTGACCACCACAGTAAATATTTATGTATACAGAAACTGTGAGTAAAATACATTACATTATTCCGGCAAAAAAAGGACCAAAATACTGCTGTATGCAGAGGTGTTTTATCCGGCAAATAATAGGTTCCCTTACGTCCTAACAGCAGCACAGATGGGGTTAACTGCCCCCCGTGGACTGGTAGGACCGGCGGAATTTTTAATGAGCCCAAAGAATAACCAATAAAAGAACTCCAGCTCCCTTAAAGGGATGGGTTCGCCCCCCAGCCCACCGTGTTTTTTTCAATCCTTTGGACAGGTGGACTGGCGAGTTTTCCTCTCCCTTTTGGGAGTTTGGAGACGTTTCTGACTCTGAGTTATCCTTTGTCTCCTTTTTTTCTTTTAAACATAGGAGCGCTTATATTTGCGCTTTATTTTTTATAATTTTTCCCCCATTTGATCGCGCTGCGGTACCTGGGGGCATGCTTGCCTCATCTATGGCTCCCCTCCTGCGATGTGACTCTGCGGCGCTCCGCCGCCGGCGTGGCATGGGCGCCGCGCCTAGCCGCGGCGTCACTTCCGGTCTCTCGGCGTCCTCGGTCAAACAAACTGAGGATGCCGGCCGGGTTCTATTCCACAGGGGGGGGATGTGATGTGAGGGTGCGCCTAGCCGCGGCGTCACTTCCGGTCTCTCGGCGTCCTCGGTCAAACAAACTGAGGATGCCGGCCGGGTTCTATTCCACAGGGGGGGATGTGATGTGAGGGTTCTCCCCTCACTTAGGCATAAGTTTTTTTAAGGGAAAAACAGTATAATTCAGCAGTATCGTTTAAGAGGAGGGTTGTCATAGGAAACCACTCCCCTAGGCGGAGCTTCTCTATTTAAGCTCCCTGAGTTCCTTCAGTCGGTCTCTGGCTGCGTTGCTTTAACAAGCTAGCTCCAGAGTCTCCTGTTATCAGTGAGAGATATTGCTATCATACCGGTTTGCTAATTCAGCTTTATCATTGTATTTGACTTCTCCTCTGGTTCGTGCTCCTAAATCAATGGATGTTTTTTCCCTTACTTTTAGGGATGCTTTTAAATTTGTCTTTTTTATTTCAGCTATGGCCTCTCCCAGAGAGTCCGATCAGCTACGGAAGTCAGCGACCAAGAGGAAACACCTGGCCTGTTACGACTGTAATACGTCTCTTGACGAGAGCTGCCCTTTTTCCAGGTGTGACAGCTGCCGTTCCGCCACTGCTACAGAACCTTCGATGCAGGACATGTACCAGTGGGCCAAAACTTATGTAGACGACTCCATTAAAGGGGTCGTATGTCTTCTTAATGAGAGGTTACCGATTCCCTCTCAAACTCCGATGGAGGTGGCTGCCCCCACTGATAGACCAATGCCCCTTTCGGTGGGGACGTCTTCCTCTGATGAGGAAGAATCGACTTCTTGTTTCTTTCCACCGGAAAAGACACAGAAGCTACTAAAGTCCATCAGGTCGGGGGACCATGATGTTGATGTAGGGGAGTCTTCCGATCCCGCCTGCCGGACCCAGCGGGTCTTTAGGGCAGATGAGACCCTTCTCTCTGTGATGCGCACAGAGTGGAAAAAGCCGGAGAAAGGTCCAGTCCTTACCAGGAAATTTAAGCTAATGTTCCCGATGGCTAAACCCTTAGTGGAATCATAGGGTTCCATTCCTAAGGTGGACATGGCGATTGCCAAGTTGTCCAGGCGCACTCTGGTTCCTGCAGATGATGGGTCTAGTCTGCAGGACCCTCTAGATAGAAGGGCAGAATGCACCCTAAGAAGGGGTTACTCGGCGGCCACAGCCTCGGCCTCGACATCCATTGCTGCCACAGAGGTTTCTTCCTTCCTTAGAGCTAAGTTGAATCAAATTCAGACGGATGTTGACCAAAGTGTCTCTCGGGACGATATCCTCACAGCCTTCAAATCCGTCAATTTGGCTATGGATTTTCTATGTGACACATCCTAACTTCAGCTAAAATTGGCGGCCAAGACAATGGCTTTAGTGTCTGCTGCTAGGAGACCTCTGTGGCTAAAGCCTTGGAATGCAGATAATGCATCCAAATACAACCTCTGTGGGATCCCCTTTGAACCGAACCGTCTATTTGGATCCGAATTAGACACCATTATGGAGGGTCTTTCAGATAAAAAGGGGAAGAGTCTCCCCCAACAGCCTTTTCGACGCAGGGGTAGACAAGCCCGCGGGTCTGACCAGGACAGCAGGCTGGACGTAGAGACTGGGGAGGGGGGCGTCTAGAAAGTTTTCTAGACGCTCCCGCAAACCCACCAGGGAGGCAAAGCCCTCCTGACTATGGGCCTCTCAGAGGCTCTTGGATAAACCCTGCTACCCCTGTCGTTACGCCTCTAGATTTTCCCGTACCCCTCCCCCACCTCCCTGTAGGGGGGTGTCATTTCTTTTTCAGACACGTATGGGCCCAGGAAGTCCTGGATCCCTGGGTCCAAAATATAGTAGCCACAGGCTATGTAATAGACCTTGTTTCTCTCCCCCAGGAAGATTCATTGCTACGCGCAGTTTTTCGCCGGCCAGGCAAAGGATCTTGGAGTCCTATATTCAAGACTACCTTTCCAAGGGAGCCCTGGAGGAGGTACCGGCAGGGGAGAAGGGTCTAGGGATTTATTCTCCAGTATTTCTGGTACCCAAAAAGATGGGAGATCTTCGGATGATTATAGATTTGAGATTCCTCAATCGTTTCGTAAGGAGAACCAGGTTCCGCATGGAAACCATAAGGTCAGTCAGCCACCTCCTCAATCCTGGGGATGTGATGGCTACTCTGGACCTCAAGGATGCTTACCTTCACATCCCGATCCATCCTTCTTCCTGGAAATTTCTCAGGATCGCGGTCCAGATGTCAGGAGTGTGCAGGCATTTTCAGTTTGCCGCCCTTCCCTTCGGAATCTCATCTGCCCCCCTGATCTTCACCAAGGTGGTAGTATTGGTAGTGGCAGCTTTGAGACTCCAGGGTCTGACCATTGTCCCTTACCTGGACGACTGGCTTCTTCTAGCCCCCTCAGTCCCTCTACTGTCCCATCATCTTCATGTCGCAATTTCCTTTCTGCTCCGCCTAGGCTGGATTATCAACTGGCAGAAATCGAACGTGAGCCCTTTAACTTCTATCCATTATCTAGGATTCATAATCGACTATCTGGAGATGTCCCTCCAGTTGACGCCAGAAAGAAGAACGCGGATTCAGGACCTGGCAAGGTTCCTTTATGTACCACGACGAGTCTCCATACGGACCCTCATGAAGATGGTGGGGCTCATGTCAGCGGCTGCGGATGCAGTCCCTTGGGCTTTATGGCACCTCCGACCTCTTCAGGAGATCCTGGTTTACCCAGCTCATTCAGATGAGTCGGGGACAATATTGGAGACTCCCCCCGGAGCAGACCCTGGTGTCGTGGGACACTCATCTCTGCCCAGATCTGCACAGTTTCAACCTGACAGCCTGGAGGTTGATCAGTCCCTTCCCAGAGTGGATGGGCTCTCGGTCCTGAGAACTTTATCGCATTCCAGAGCAGAGTCTACCAAGAGGGCCTACTCCCGGATCATGAGGATCTTCACCTCCTGGTGTAGCTCCAACCAGGTGGCGTCTGCAGATCCGCCCCTCGCAGCGATCTCACAATTCTTTCAGGATGGGATAGACAGAGGTCTCTCCCCCTCTACCCTGAAGGTCCAAGTTTTTGCCCTTTCGGCCTGTCTTAACAGGCCATATTCTCGGGACCCGCTCATCAAATGCTTCCTTAAGGGAGCGGAAAGATTGAAGCCTACAATACTGAAACTCGTTCCTCAAGGGGATTTGTCAGTTGTTCTCAGGGGGTTAGCATCCCTTCCCTTTGAACCCTTGGAGGAGGCAAGCTTTAAATTCCTAACACTTAAAATGGTCTTTCTTCTGGCCATAACCTCGGCCAAAAGAATTCTCTGCGTTGTACCCATATACCATGTTCTTACAGGATAGGGTCCTTCTAAAATTTCTACCTTATTTTAGACCTAAAGTTCCAACCTTTCAAAATATCAATCAGGTAATCTCTCTACCTGTATTATTCTCTGCCTCCTCCTCTGATGTTCCAGTCCGACATCCACTGGATATATCGAGATGCCTCCAGATCTATGTGGATAGATCCAAAGAATTCAGGATGGATGAAAATCTTTTTATCCTGTTTGCCGGTAAGTCTAAAGGCCATAAGGCGTCTAAAACAACTATTAGTAGCTGGGTCAAGGAAGCCATTAGGGAAGCTTTCACCTCCCAATCCTTAGATCCTCCGGAGTTTGTGAGGGCCCATTCTACAAGGGCCGTAGCTACCTTTGTCGCGGAGAGAAGTCTTCTCCCCCTAGAGTTGATCTGTAGGGCAGCTTCCTGGAGCTCTGAATCAACCTTCATCTCCCATTATAGGATTGATGCTAAGGTATCAGAGTTTTCGGCCTTTGGGCAGACAGTCCTTGCTTCTGCCGAGCATGAGGACCCTCCCTAGGGGATTCTTCTTGCTATCTCCCCATCTGTGCTGCTGGTAGGACGTAAGGGAATCGTTAATTTCTAACGATAATTTGTTTTCCCTTAGTCCTAACAGCAGAACACAAATTTCCCACCCTAAGGTATTTTTTCTTGTTATAGACATGGTGGGCTGGGGGGCGAACCCCTCCCTTTAAGGGAGCTGGAGTTCTTTTATTGGTTATTCTTTGGGCTCATTAAAAATTCCGCCAGTCCTACCAGTCCACGGGGGGCAGTTAACCCCATCTGTGCTGCTGTTAGGACTAAGGGAAAACAAATTATCGTTAGAAATGCCGGACATCCTACAGACCCTATTTTTATAGTCAATGGTATTTGTCAGGCACTGGGAGTGTCTGGGATATGCCTGATCCAGTGGTTAAGGTATTCTGTTCCACTACCGGAACATAATACTGAGGTGTACTGGTCCTGGGTTACAGCATGTATTGCAGTGCAGAACTGCTTGTATAAATTCTGCTGGTTTAAGATTTTAAATCTCACAGTATTCCTTGTTGTATCAATGTTTTGCATTATTTCTTTGCATTCTTGGAAGTGACATATTTACCCCTATCACTAGTGATGGACGAACATTGGCCAGGACGATTCGCGAACGCGATCTAATGTTCACGAACCGCAAGTTCGCGGCGGGCCCCATTCACTTTATTGGCTGGCAACCCTGAAAAACCTTCAGCTCATATTTGCAGCCACCAAATACTTAGTAGAAGAGCACAAATAGTCCCACAACATGGACAGTGACATACTAGAGGGGGATCAATTACAAAAATGTGTTTTAATCATGGGCCATTTGAATGCGTCTTAAAGGGAAATTCAGAGAAATTTGCCCTGCTGGAGCCTAGAAAATTTTTATTTTAGGCCACGGTAATACGAGCCCTAAAAATGTGGCATTCACCTAACATAAAAGAAATTGTGATTATGTGGCTCAAGGCCCCAAACATTAGCATTCACCGTACAGAAAAGATCAAGTGATTATGTGGCTGGAGGTGATCATTGGATATCAATTAAACTGCAGACCAGTGGAGTACAGGCCACAAACATTAGGCATTCACCGGACAAAAAAGATCAAGCAATTATGTGGCTGGAGGTATATTAGACGGTCATTGGAAAACAATTTTACTGTAGGCCAGTACAAATACATGTCAAATACATATGTTTGAAAGAACTAAAAATATAAAATTGGATTAAAAACATGGCTAACGAAATCCCCACTCCTGAATAAACCCCAAATGATAATAGGTGAAATTCGATAACACGTGGTCGTCACAGGTGTTGAATTCCTCCGAGGCCCCAACAATTAGGCATTCACCGTACAGAAAAGATCAAGTGATTATGTGGCTAGAGGTATATTAGACGGTCATTGGATACCAATTTTACTGCAGGCCAGTGGAGTACAGGCCCAAACATTAGGCATTCACTGGACAGACCGGACCATTCTTTGTTCTGTGTAGTTGCGGATAAGTGTGGGCTGGCATGAGGAAATTCAATTAAACGTGGTCATCACAGGTGTTGAATCCCTCCGAGATCCATGCCTCATTCATTTTTAGAAATGTGAGGCAGTCCGCACTGTCGTCAGCTAGGCGAGTGTGCTTATCGGTCATGATTCCCCCTGCTGCGCTGAACGTCCTTTCGGACAGGACACTCGATGAAGGGCAAGCCAAGAGTTCCATGGCAAATTGTGGCAGGTCTGGCCACAGGTCAAGCCTGCATACCCAGTAGTCCAGGGGTTCCTCGCTTTTCAGAGCGTTAACATCGGCTTTTAACCCGATGTAGTCGGACACCTGTCGGTCTAGGCGTTCCCTGAGGCTGGATCCGGAGGGCAGCTGTCGATGGGCTGGATGTAAGAATGATCTCATATCCAACAAATCTTCAAACCGCCCTCTTCTTGCATGCGCGGTAGGATTGGTACCCACAACTCTTTCTCTGTGGGTGAAAATTCCTCTGCCAGCACCCGCAACACTAGAATGCAGCATCTCTTGCAGCAAAGCCTGGAAATGATGCATTCTGACATCCCTCTGTGATGCTGGTAACATGTCCACCATTTTGTCTAAGTACGTTACCACCCAGTACTGGTCCTTGCCCTTTATGCTTTGTATACGGAGGTCCCTCTTTAAACACTGGAGCATTTGCACTAAATTGGAAGCAGGTGAGCGCCCTGGCTCCTGTTCATCACCCAGGAGAATGCCGTCCTCGGTCTCCTCCCCCCAGCCACGGACAACACCTGCTCTTCTTGTTCCTTCTCCTCCTCCTCCCCTCAGGAACCATCCTCCTCTGACTCCTCTTCAGACTCCTGCTGACTTGTCTCAGATGGAGTAGCCCCCCTGGGAATTCAGCATTGCGACTTCCTCATCTTCCAGCTCCTGCTCCTTGACGGCTTGATCAATGACACAACGCAATGCACGCTCCAGAAATAAGGCATAAGGTACGATGTCACTGGTGGCACCCTGGCTGTGACTAACCAGTTTGGTGATCTCATCTAATGGCCGCAGAAGTCTGCATGCGTCACTCATGAGCAGCCACTGGCGCGGTGAAAATAAACCAAAGGGAAATGAAGTTAGGTGGTCTCTTGGACCTAAGCGTGTCTCTGCAACCTCACTGACAATATTACTAAAAGTAAATCTTTATTATAATGGCTAAAATACACATATAAACCTCTTGGGATCAAATGGTTAAAACTCTCAGGAGTGGGTTAGTTGCGGGATATGGTCTCTAGTGCTAATATGTGATTCACATGTTAATCCATGTCATCCCCGGATGGTTAGCTGAACTCTAGATACTTGAATACATTTATTTAGGAATCTCTATCTACCCTTCCTGCCTAAAATCTGGAGCCTGCTTCCCTACATGTTTCGCCGAGCGATGAAAATAAACCAAGCTCCACAGAACCTGTCCTGCTGCAGAGTTCGTACAGGTAGTCATTAACGGCACGTTTCTGCTGTAGCAGCCTATCAAGCATATACAAGGTGGAGTTCCAGCACGTTGGGCAGTCACAAATCAGACGTCTGACGGGCAGGTGGTGTAGTCGCTGAACGTCAGCAAGGCGGGCCATGGCCATGTAAGATCTTCTAAAATGGCCAGAAATTTTTCCTGGTCTGCCGCAAGACATCCTGGACTCTGGGGTATTTGACAATGAATGCTGCACCACTAAGTTCAGGACGTGTGCCATGCACGACACGTGTGTCATTTTGCCCTGTTTCAGTGCGCTCTGCAGATTGGAACCGTTGTCGCACACCACTTTACCAACTGTCCAATTGTGCTGGGTTATCCATTGATCAGCCTGTGACCACAGAGCTCAAAGCAGTGCAGGACTGGTGTAGCTCTTGGCTTCCAGGAACAACAGCCGCAGCACAGCATGGCAAAGTCTCAACTGGCACGTCAAATAGGTTCTGGGGAGCTTGGGGGGTGCATCGGAAGAGGCGGTAGCAGTGGAAAAGGAGGAGTCAGCCGAGGAGGAGACGGAGGATGGAGTAGGAGGAGGAGAAGAAGAGGCAGGTCTGCATGCAATCTGTGGCGGTAATACCAAATCCACACGGGTGCCACGGGTTGCATGCTTGACAGCCATCAGAAGGTTCACCCAGTGGGCAGTAAAAGTTATGTACCTTCCCTGGCTGTGTTTGCTAGACCACGTGTCTGTGGTCAGATGTATCTTGGCACCGACACTGTGTGCCAGAGATACATTCACTTGCTGCTAAACGTGGCCATATAGCTCTGAGATGCCCTTCTGGGAGAAATATTTCCTTCTGGGGACCTTCCATTTCGGTGTGCCAATGGCCACAAATTTTCAAAAGTTTATATGGCAGTAGTTGGCGGGCTAGCAGTTGCGACAATCCAGAGGTCAGCCATTGGGCAAGAGGGTTATCCGGCATCATCAACTTTTTACATTCAAACATTTGGGCCACGAAAGCCTGCCCTTTGCCAGATGAACGAGACGACGGCATGGTGGAAGCTGGAGTGGAGGAAAAATGGGAGGAGAGAGGAGAAGGAGAAGAGGCAGGACGTAGAGCGCCGGGAGTGTGGATTTATGGGTTCTGACAGTGTTGCTTCCACTGGGCTTGGTGATTGAAGGCCAGGTGCATTCTTAAGGTGGTCGTCCCTAGGTGAGTGTTGGGCTTAACGTGATTTATGCGTTGACAATAGTGTTGATCACGAATATTTGAATTGTGAATTTTTATTGCAAATTATGGCACTTCAAGAATTCGCTAATATTTAGAATATAGTGATAATTATTAGTAATTTTGAATATTCAAGATTTTTTTTTAATCAGTACACATGATCCCTCCCTGCTTGTAGCTTGTGGGCCAATGAGAAGGCTGCAATATCTTTGACTTTAGGAGTAGTGTTGATTGCGAATTTTCGTAATGAGAATTTTCGTGATGCAAATTTTTATTGCTAATTTTTCAATTGCCGATTTCCGCAATCAGGGAAAATAATGACTGGAGATAGCGAATTCTCAAATTCGTGAATTTATGGCGAATATTCGCCCAAATATTCGTGAAATATCACAAATTTGAATATTGCCACAGCCTAATTTTTCAATTGCCGATTTCTGCAATCAAGAAAATAACGACTGGAGATGGCGAATTCTCAAATTGGCGAATATTCGCCCAAATATTCGTGAAATATCACGAATTTGAATGACACTTTAAAAAAAATGACACTTTAAAAAAAAAAACACACTGTGGAACCATATGCCGGCATCCTGGGAGCGCCAGATGTGACCGTGCATGGTGGTTGGCTCGCTCTAGATACATTTGCAGTCTGCTTTTTGCCTCCTGTGCACTGCGAGTTCTGCCTGCTTCTCCTCCTTCTACCCCTATCTGCTGCTCTGTCTCTCGCTCTGAACTCCCCTCCTCTTCCTTTCTTGTGGTCACCCACGTGACATCCATCGACACGTCATCATCGTCAACTACGCCACCACTGACATTAGAAACCTCGGAGTAGGCAACAACAGCGGGGACCTCCGTCCTTGGGCTGATCTGGGTACTGTCGTCAGACCGCTGGGTGGCGGCCGTTGCTACCTCCTCTTCCTGATCCGATGCCAAGAATGGCTACGCATCGGTAAGATCTGGGAATGGATGAGAAAATAATTCCTCTGACTCGAGTGGAGGGGCTATGGTGGTGGTGGTGTGACTTTGGGGGTGCAAACAGCAGGGAGTGAGGAGAGTGCAGATACAGAGGATGAGGAGGGTGCAGAAGGAGAAAGGCTGAGTGAGCCACTCAACCAACTCTGGTGCATCCTTTAACGTAATTGCACGCACCTTCTCCAACTTCCCACTTAGGCTCCGGCCTGGTGCACCTGTCCGACCCCTACCTGCCTGCCTCTTCCTCTGCCTGTCATTTTCAAATTGACCCTGTGACAAAGTCCCTATAGAAGAGCAGTATTTGTGGAAGCAGGTATATTGTAGGCCTCAATAAATATTTGGTGGAAGCTGGTATATCAATCCCGGTATATGGAAGAAGATAAAGAACTAGCTGACTGCCTCAATGAATACTTCTGTTCAGTTTTTACAAAGGAAAATGAAGGGAAAGGACCTCAGTTAGGAAAGAAGACTAATGAATCTATTGATGCATGTGTCTTTACAGAGGAAGAGGTTCTAAGTCAGCTGTCTAAAATTTATACAAATAAGTCACAGGGGCCTGATGGGATACACCCAAAGCTATTAAAAGAGCTCAGCGGTGAACTAGCAAAACCATTAACAGATTTATTTAACCAATCACTGGCAACAGGAGTCATCCCAGAAGATTGGAAATTAGCAAATGTTGTGCCCATTCACAAGTAAGGTAGTAGGGAGGAATTGGGCAACTATAGGCCAGTAAGCCTGACATCAATAGTGGGGAAATTAATGGAAACCATACTTAAGGAGAGGATTGTGGAACATCTAAAATCCCATGGATTGAAAGATGAAAAACAGCATGGGTCTACTTCAGGGAGATCATGTCAAACTAATCTTAATGATTTTTTTGATTGGGTGACTAAAATAATAGATGGCAGAGGTGCAGTAGACATCGCTTATCTAGACTTTAGTAAGGCTTTTGATACTGTCCCACATAGAAGGCTTATCAACAAATTGCAGTCTTTGTGCGTGGACTCCCATATTGTTGAATGGATTAGGCAGTGGCTGAGGGACAGACAACAGAGGGTTGTAGTCAATGGAGTATATTCAGACCCTGGTCTTGTTACCAGTGGGGTACCCCAGGGATCTGTTCTGGGACCCATATTGTTTAATATCTTTATCAGCTAAATTGCAAAAGGCCTCGGTGGAAAGCTGTGTCTTTTTGCTGATGACACAAAAGATTTGTAACAGGGTTGATGTTCCTGGAGGGATACACCAAATGAAAAAGGATGTAGGAAAACTAGAGGAATGGTCAAAAATCTGGCAACTAAAATTTTATGTTGATAAGTGCAAGATAATGCACCTGGAGCGTAAAAACCCAAGAGCAGAATATAAAATCAGTGATACAGTCCTAACCTCAGTATCTGAGGAAAGGGATTTAGGGGTCATTATTTCAGAAGACTTAAAGGTAGGCAGACAATGTCATAGAGCAGCAGTAAATGCTAGCAGAATGCTTGGGTGTATAGGGAGATTCATTACCAGTAGAAAGAGGGAGGTGCTCATGCCGCGTGAGACCTCATTTGGAGAATTGTGCGCAGTACTGGAGACCATATCTCCAGAAGGATATTGATACTTTGAAGAGAGTTCAGTGAAGAGCTACTAAACTAGTAAAGCTACTAAACCAGGAAAGATTAAAGGACCTTAACATGTATAGCTTGGAAGAGAGTCAGAGGGTATATGATAGAAACTTTTAAATGCATAAAGGGAATCAACAAGGTAAAAGAGGAGAGAATATTTAAAAGAAAAAAAACTGCTACAAGAGGACATAGTTTTAAATTAGAGTGGCAAAGGTTTAAAAGTAATATCAGGAAGTATTACTTTACTGAGAGAGTAGTGGATGCATGGAATAGCCTTCCTGCAGAAGTGGTAGCTGCAAATACAGTGAAGGAGTTTAAGCATGCATGGGATAGGCATAAGGTCATCCTTCATATAAGATAGGGCCAGAAGCTATTCATAGTATTCAGTATATTGGGCAGACTAGATGGGCCAAATGGTTCTTATCTGCCGACACATTCTATGTTTTCTATGTTTTATCAGTATTTTGTGGGAACAGGTATATAGAACCCCTTAATGAGTATTTACTGGAAGACGGTAAATTAAACCTCTTAATCAATATTTGGTGGAAGATGGTGTATCGCAGGACTCAATCAATTTTTGGTGGAAGCCGGTATATCAATCCCCTCTATCAGTATTTTGTGGAAACAGGTATATAGAACCCCTTAATGAGTATTTTCTGGAGGCTGGTATATCAAACCCCTTAATCAATTTTTGGTGGAAGCTGGTTTATCAATCCCCTCTATCAGTATTTTGTAGAAACAGGTATATAGAACCCCTTAATGAGTATTTTCTGGAGGCTGGTATATCAAACCCCTTAATCAATTTTTGGTGGAAGCTGGTGTATCGCAGGCCCCAATCAATATTTGGTGGAAGCTGGTTTATCAATCCCCTCTATCAGTATTTTGTGGAAACAGGTATATAGAACCCCTTAATGAGTATTTGCTGGGACATGGTATATCAAACCCCTTAATCAATATTTGGTGGAAGGCGGTGTATCATAAGACCTCAATCAATATTTTGTAGAAGCTGGTGTATCACACCCCTCAATCAGTATTTTGTGGAAGCAGGCATATCAAACCTCTTAATCAGTATTTTGTGGAAGCAGGTATATTGCACAACTTAATCAGTTTTTTTGGTATATAACACCAGTTGCAATTAGTTATTTCAATAGCTTTTGTCCCTCTATCTGGCTGCGGTATCTCAGCAGAACCGCACACAACTGCTGCACAATACAAATGCACTATAATATACTTTCTATGTTAGAAGGTATATTATAAGTATATCACACACCTCAATATGTCACACCAATCGATAGCACGCCTATACCAGTCAGTAGTATAGTGTCTCGTCAAACTCAAAGTGACAGGCACCCGCCCCTTTTCACACCTAACCCCTCCCAGAAACGCCCTAACCCTGCCCAGATCCGCCCATTTCTCTCTCCTCGCCACCCCAAACCACGCCTAAATGCCTCCCACTTTGATATGATTTTCCTATCATTTTATATGGTTTAATATAAATTTGATATCAAATGATAAGCTTTTTATATCACTTTATAAGTCCTTATCAAATGATAAGCTTTTATTAACACTTTATATCCCATTTATAACATTTTTAAACAGTTTTATACCACTTTTATTTCATTTTGTGATTTGATATCACTTTGATATCATTTTGATATGCCTTTTATATATTGGCATGCCAGGACATGTCCAAAAGACGTATGCTACATGGCCGGGCGTCTTTTAATTATAATAGCAACGATAAAAAAAGAATTTTAAAAAGTTTTATTAATTTCATTATAATGCTATACCATGTAAATTAAAAGCACTCTTATAACTGTAGCCCTAAGCTTACAGTGTATGCATGTCTATGAAAAGTAAGTTCAATCTACCCCCATTGGGTGTGCGGCTCTTATACATGAGTGTAATTTAACTCCCACCATACCGGACAGCTGAGTCAACACACTGAATGTGAATTAAAAACCTGAAATGTCACATTCCTGCTATAAATGTACATTTTCCCGCAGGTCCACAAGCGTACAGTAGATTGAAACTTGAAGTGGGTTATGAGCATAGCACAGGACGACAGCTGTTACCTGAAACTCATGGCCCTTACATCCTAACATCAAACTTTTCATTTCCTACAAGACCACACACATAAGTATCAGGTAGCAGCTGTGACAACCTTAGAGGTGTTAATTTTCTCAGGATCTGTCTATAGCAGAGTTAACACAAAAACTTTTGGTATCGTTTCAACAGCTGAGGCAAATACTATGCAGTATCTATCCATATTTTTATAGCATCTCTTTTCAGGAAACAAAATGATTGTGATTGGCTGTATCACCGCCAACACCTATTTCATATGCTAAAGAAAAATGGCCCTGTCATGTCCAAAAGACGTATACTACACGGCCGGGCGTCTTTTAAATCATTTAAAAAAGTTTTTTAAATTTTTCTTTATTTACAACACGTCAACTACAGCGTATACATAATTATTTCATGCGCTCTGCTACAAAGGAGCGCACAACACGATAATTTTTTCTAAATTCACTCGTAAACATTTTTAATACACTTTCAAAAGGTATTCCTTTAGCTATACAATGTAAGATATAGATGCAGTAATGGCCGCAGACTGAACTAGCGACGTCCTGGATTTGTCTGTTTAGATACCTTTTAGTCTTAGAATTTTTGTATAAAAATTTTATAAATTCAGCAGGAAATAGCTCACTCGACAGCGATAATCCATAAGTATCAAAAATATAGATACGTCGTCAGCATGTAATATAATTAAAAACCAGTGTCGCCCCCCGCTTATACGAATTGTCCGTATTTACAATGTAGGCCGCCGGGTGGTCGATGATTTTATTTTTAGGTAATAAATCGCACGGAAATACACCTTTAAATATGCGACGGGCGTGAAAGTCGGTTTTAATAACACGTGTAATTTCATAATTATTTATTTTTATTGAGAAGCATATAAAACTTCCCTTCTATTATTTATTTCAATAATGTTTTCATGAACTGAATACACAATCATGTTAATAGTGTTTACAATTCAGCTCTGAGATTTCCGCTTTTTACTAGCGAGAAATGACCGCCGGGTTCTTGATCCGGGGATAAATAAAAAGCAAACAATGTGTAGCCGTTCAAAAATTCGGACCGGTCCGCGGATAAAGCGTTGTCAGCCTTATGCTTTCCCGAAATATGCACCAGCGACATATATTCTCGAACCGCTGATTCATCTTGGAAATTAGGTTGAAACGGTTTTGCGGGTATCTGTTACCTTCCCCGTCCAAATATAAGGCCGCATAATTCGAATTATAACGGTTGAAGCACAAGAATTTCTTTGGTAATGACCTGAAAATGATGCGTTGTCCACAAACGTTAGTATCACTGTTCTCGGTATGTTGACCAGAAAAAGATTCTCGTGGTTAGATATGCAAACAAATTTTCGTACTTCTCTGAATAAGGGCTCTACGCCGCCATAAGAGCCAACAGCTGTTTTTGCAATATCTCGGCAATACCAGTCATTTTAGCAACGTTTTTAAGCAGCGTCTATCAAACAATGCGACCCAACTGTTTACGTAATTTTAACTAATCAAGATAGTGGATTTATTGTAAAAAGAAAAAAGCGGACTACATTTTATTTAAAAACTGTTTATGTAAAACTAATAAATATATTTTATATACATTCAAAAGTGTAGCATCTTCAAAGGCTTCTAAAAAGAAACGTGTTTTACCGGGGTACATTTGCTGCGCCAACGTAATAATCTGTAATTTATCACGGGGGTTCTTAAAAAGGATCATGTATTTAGTGTTTAAATTTATGGTTTGGCTTTTCTTACCCTGACCAAAAAAAATTGGAACGAGATACATAATGCTCAAGTTTCTGTGGTGTACGTATTTGGTGAATGCATTTTGCATTTCAAGATTTTCACAAGACGTCTCAACTAAATCATCAACGACTGCCAAAATTACCTTGTCCAGTGGGAATAGATCAGCGGCTGTAAAATTTTGCGGTATTCCCTCGACAAACTTGATTTTTGTAAACAAACTGGTTAGTTCATTGTGCAAATTTCTGCCAACAAGCGTAAAACCAAATGACGTTATCAGGTTTGTGCTCCATTAACGTATCCGCTTGTATTAACAAACGTTAAACAAAAAACTCTTTCCGGAATTTGAGGGGCCTGCTAAAATACATGAAAAAGGGTGTTGAAATTGAGCCGCCATGTTTAATAGCCGGAAGGAAGCGTTGTAAAGTCGTCAGTCAGACGTCTCTTTGTGTAGACACACTTTTGAGTTTTACGTAACGGTCCTGTCTCTACGGTCAAACGTTTTCTGTTTCTGAAAGTTCAGTTTTTCTCGATACCTATTGTTTTCTGCGTCTCGGGATCGGAGTTATGTGAGTAGTCTGGTACAAGGTGTTTTAAACTGTCAAAATTGACAAGTCGGGCATTAGCAACGTTGAGCATTATACCCTTAACCTTTAATACAGTTTTACCGTTGTTGAGTTTGTAACCGTACGTCAACGTTAGAACCGTTTATCTAGAACGTGTATTCCATCAACAGCGCGACTTAGTGAATTTTAACAGTACCATGTAAACAGAACATTTTAGATTCGCTAACCTCGAAGCCATTCGTTCATTTGTCGATGCTCTTGATGCTATACACGCAGATATACAATCTTTGTTAGATAAAGTTTTACAGGGCGCCGAGCCGTGTCATTATAACCAACTGCGTTTAGACGATGGCGAGACGTTTGACTCAGTATTTAATCTCTGCATGCCGGATGACTTGCGTGACTTCTCCGACACCAACTAGGGTTCAAGCCGCAATGTTTTAGTGCACTTTCTGCCTGCAACAATACCTAATTTTTCAGGCATGTGTACATGCCTAATTTTTCTGGACTCTGGTGCTGCACTGTGGCTGCAAAAAAAAAAAAAGGCACATACATGTGTCAATTCCCCTTCGTGATCGTTACCTTGTTGTGGTGAAGGGGCTTGCGTATCACAATGAAGCGATCACCTCTATGAGTGTGTTGGCAATGGCAATGTTGGCACACCCCAGATGATAAGGTCGTTGCTTCATTGTGAACAGACCAAAAGTGATCGGCTGGATAATTTTGCATAGAAAAAACATTAATTTTCTTTGTGATCATCTAAGGTGATCATTAAAGCCTACTAGGCCAACAATGAGCCCACACTGCAGAATAATTGTTTTCTGGGTCACTTAGATGTCATTGAACTACCTCAGCACGACCATAGGCTTTGAAAAACTACCATCGCCTGCAATCTCCCAAAAGTGCGCACGAGCACAGTCATCACTACACCAAGATTGACGCATAGTGGAATAAAATTTATGTCATGAGTGTGTGAACTATTGACAACTCTTTGCGGTTGTCTAAAATCTATTCGATACACGTCCCCTGATAGGGGACGTAACAGGGATTAAACTGATAGGAATAGTACTACTTAACATACCACTCATATCTGGTAGCACAGTACATTTCACGGCGCACGCGCAGTGCCCCAAATTGGAAGTAAGAGGACCGACCAAGCATCTTTTTCCATCTCTCGGTTCCTAAAATCTATTCCATACACCGGCCCCTGATAGGGGACGTAACAGGGATTAAACTGATAGGAATAGTACTACTTAACATACCACTCATATCTGGTAGCACAGTACATTGCAACACGTACGCGCAGTGCCCCAAATTGGAAGTAAGAGGACCGACCAAGCATCTTTTTCCATCTCCCGGTTCCTAAAATCTATTCCATTCATTGGCCCCTGATAGGGGACATAACAGGGATTAAACTGATAGGAATAGTACTACTTAACATACCACTCATATTGGGATTGCACAGTACACTGCACAGCGCACGCGCAGTGCCTTAAATTGGAAGTAAGAGGACCAACCAAGCATCTTTTTCCATCTCCCGGTTCCTAAAATCTATTCCATACACCGGCCCCTTATAGGGGACAAAACAGAGATTAAACTGGTAAGAACAGATTTTTTTTAATTTAAAAAAAAGAGGACAGCCTCTGCGGAGCTGGGTATTTTTTGGCCGCATTACTGAACGCTCTTGCACAATGGCTGTAGGCTCATGCGTCCTTTTGCGGAGGTGACAAACCTGGTCAGTCAAACCCAAGGCAACATCATCGACCTCATTCCATATGCATTTTTGCTGGAGCGTACCCTGCGAAGAGTGCTGGATCAGGCCGTAGATGAGCATGAAGAGGAAGTGTTGTGGTCACCATCACCACCAGAAGCAGCCTTGAAGCAGCCTTGTCGTCGTCGATTGCTGGACCTGCGGCAACGCAGAGAGAAGAGTCTGAAGAAGAGGAGTCAGAGGAGTAAGGTGGCTTTGAGGAGGTGGAAGACCAACCACAGCAGGCGTCTCAGGGGGCTTGTCACCTTTCGGGGACCCTTGGTGTTGTACGTGGCTGGGTGGAGGAAGAGACCTTCAATGACGTCAGTGAGGACAAGGAACGGGACATGGCTAGCTTGGTATCCAACCTTGTGCAAATGGGGAGTTTGCGGTTGTGCAAATGTTTGCGGTTGCGGAGTTTGGTCTGTCAGAGTTTGGTCTGTCACTGTGAAGCGGGCGTAACCATTACACTACCTGATCGATACAACATCATACCTGATGTTTTAAAGCACGTTATTCCAAACAATTTAGGAATGTTAGGTGATTTATGCCCTTTATGGATTAAAACCCGACTCTGCGTCAACTACGTAATTTTCCATGGGAGTTTTGCCATGGATCCCCCTCCGGCATGCCACAGTCCAGGTGTTAGTCCCCTTGAAACAACTTTTCCATCACTATTGTGGCCAGAAAAAGTCCCTGTGGGTTTTAAAATTCGCCTGTCTATTGAAGTCTATGGCGGTTCGCCCGTTCGCGAACATTTACGGAAATTCGCGTTTGCCATTCGCGATCGGGAAATTTTATGTTCGCGACATCTCTACAGATATATAGACTGGGGCGATGAAGCTCAGTAAGATGCCCGAAACTATGGGCTTTGCGCATTTTTTCAATACTGAAGAAAATAAAAATTACATAGGCGTTGGCCCGGATACGCGGTATTACGGCTGCGATTGCATGATGCCCGGCGAGAAAAAAGAATTCATGGTGTAACAGATGTGTTCGTCAAATTTGCCAACCAGCCCGCAGCAGACGCTGCATTTTAAACCGCCGCACTTGTGCTCAACGCCCCAGTCTATATATCTGTAACAAAAACCGCAAAAAGTTTTTTTCTTACAAAACGCGTTATCACTAAGTGATGGTTTCTATGCGTTTCAAATCAGGTCCCTGAACGACAAAGCACCAGGCATATTGGGCACCGAACATTATCGTCCTGATCAACGCAATCCGACCGCTGACACGTTTTGCAAAACTTTATACAGCCGTGTTGGTGTTTACTGTTGTATACAGAGCAGCACCGGACGCATAAATATTTGGCTCCGATAAAAGTTTTTCGATTTTTTATGCCGTAGTAATGATTTTCATGATGCATTATATAAACCGTCTTTTCTTTAGTGGTATTGCCTGTATGATAATAATGCTGCTGCCCCCTATTGTGATACAAAACTTTAATTGTTAAGTTTAAATATTTTTCAAACTCAACAATTTCGCATAAAGATACCAAACACCCTTCGGGTATTTGTAAATCGCAATGCAGTTAGTTGTTGGGCTTTCGCTAACAACACGGCGTCGCTCAAAGTGGCCCCCTCCAAAATAGGGTAAACACTAGCGGCCAGGCAAACGTTATTATCGCAATTGTTAAAGTCGTATAAATATTGTTTCTTAATACGTTCAATAATACGGCTATATGCTACGCCGCCCAAACGACTTTGGGCACGACCGCGACGGTCCCCGACAATGATGACGACTAGTTTAAGTGAATTACCGGCTATGCACTCCGCGTTGGTCTGTAAAGCGTTAGTGATATTGTTCAAAAATGTTTTGGCGCTAAATTCATCTCTAGAATATCTATTTGAAAAAACTGAGTCAAAAGTCTCGCCATCGTCTAAACGCAGTTGGTTATAATCACACGGCTCGGCGGCCTGTAAAACTCTATCTAACAAAGATTGTATAGCTGTGTGTATAGCATCAAGAGCGTAGACAAATGAACGAATAACTTCGAGGTTAGCGAATCTAAAATGTTCTGTGTACATGGTACTCTTAAAATTCACTAAGTCGCGCTGTTGATGGAATACACGTTCTAGATAAACGGTTCTAACGTTGACGTACGGTTACAAACTAAACAACGGTAAAACTGTATTAAAGGTTAAGGGTATAACGCTCAACGTCGCTAATGCCCGACTTGTTCATTTTGACAGTTTAAAACACCTTGTACCGGACTACTCACGCAACTCCGATTCCGAGACGCAGAAAACAATAGGTATCGAGCAAAACTGAATTTTCAGAAACAGAAAACGTTTGACTGTAGAGACAAGACCGTTACGTAAAACGCAAAAGTGTGTCTACACAAAGAGACGTCTGACTGACGACTTTACAACGCTACATTCCGGCTATTAAACATGGTGGCTCAATTTCAACACCCTTTTTCATGTATTTTAGCAGGCCCCTCAAATTCCGGAAAGAGTTTTTTGTTAAACGTTTGTTAATACAAGCGGATACGTTAATGGCGCACAAACCTAATAACGTCATTAGGTTTTACGCTTGTTGGCAGAAATTGCACGATGAACTAACCCGTTTGTTTACAAATAGGTTTGTCGAGGGAATACCGCAAAATTTTACAGCCGCTGATCTATTCCTGCCGTACACAGAAACTTGAGCATTATGTATCCAGTTCCAATTTTTTTTTGTCAGGGTAAGAAAAGCCGAACCATAAATTTAAACACTAAATACATGGTCCTTTTTAAGAACCCTCGTGATAAATTACAGATTATTACGTTGGCGCTGCAAATGTACCCCGGTAAAACACGTTTCTTTTTAGAAGCCTTTGAAGA
This sequence comes from Bufo bufo, assembly GCF_905171765.1. NCBI lineage: Eukaryota > Metazoa > Chordata > Amphibia > Anura > Bufonidae > Bufo > Bufo bufo. The sequence continues at coordinate 261,166,961 of NC_053391.1, read as the reverse complement.
TGCTACACTTTTGAATGTATATAAAATGTATTTGTATGTAACGCATTATAATTAGAGTTGAGCGAACACCTGGATGTTCGGTTTCGAGAAGTTCGGCCGAACTTCCCGGAAATGTTCGGGTTCGGGATCCGAACCCGACCCGAACTTCGTCCCGAACCCCATTGAAGTCAATGGGGACCCGAACTTTTCGGCACTAAAAAGGCTGTGAAACAGCCCAGGAAAGAGCTAGAGGGCTGCAAAAGGCAGCAACATGTAGGTAAATCCCCTGCAAACAAATGTGGATAGGGAAATGAATTAAAATAAAAATAAAATAAATAAAAATTAACCAATATCAATTGGAGAGAGGTCCCATAGCAGAGAATCTGGCTTCACGTCAGCAGAGAATAAGTCTCTTCATGCCATAGCAGAGAATCTGGCTTCACGTCACCCACCACTGTAACAGTCCATTGTCATATATTTAGGCCCCGGCACCCAGGCAGAGGAGAGAGGTCCCGTAACAGAGAATCTGGCTTCATGTCAGCAGAGAATCAGTCTGCATGTCCTAGCAGAAAATCAGGCTTCACGTCACCCACCACTGGAACAGTCCACTGTCACATATTTAGGCCCAGGCACCCAGGCAGAGGAGAGAGGTCCCATAACAGAGATTCAGGCTTCATGTCAGCAGAGAATCAGTCTTCATGTCATAGCAGAGAATCAGGCTTCATGTCACCCACAACTGGAACAGGCCACTGTCAGATATTTTTAGGCCCCGGCACCCAGACAGAGGAGGGGTTCATTCAACTTTGGAATGCCCCGCAATATAATGGTAAAATGAAAATAAAAATAGGATTGAATGAGGAAGTGCCCCGGACCGCCTAACGCAGGATCGCGTTCCGGAGGTGGCAGCCCTGCGCAGAGTCACGCATATATGCGTCATCTCGCGATGGCCGAGATTTCCTGTGAACGCGCGCACACAGGCGCGCGCGCTCACAGGAACGGAAGGTAAGAGAGTTGATCTCCAGCCTGCCAGCGGCGATCGTTCGCTGGCAGGCTGGAGATGTGTTTTTTTTAACCCCTAACAGGTATATTAGACGCTGTTTTGATAACAGCGTCTAATATACCTGCTACCTGGTCCTCTGGTGGTCCCCTTTGTTTGGATCGACCACCAGAGGACACAGGTAGCTCAGTAAAGTAGCACCAAGCACCACTACACTACACCCCCCCCCCCGTCACTTATTAACCCCTTATTAGCCCCTGATCACCCCTGATCACCCCATATAGACTCCCTGATCACCCCCCTGTCATTGATTACCCCCCTGTCATTGATCAACCCCCTGTAAAGCTCCATTCAGACGTCCGCATGATTTTTACGGATCCACTGATAGATGGATCGGATCCGCAAAACGCATCCGGGCGTCTGAATGAAGCCTTACAGGGGCGTGATCAATGACTGTGGTGATCACCCCATATAGACTCCCTGATCACCCCCCTGTCATTGATTACCCCCCTGTCATTGATTACCCCCCTGTAAAGCTCCATTCAGATGTCCGCATGATTTTTACGGATGCACTGATAGATGGATCCGATCCGCAAAACGCATCCGGACGTCTGAATGAAGCCTTACAGGGGCATGATCAATGACTGTGGTGATCACCCCATATAGACTCCCTGATCACCCCCCTGTCATTGATTACCCCCCTGTAAAGCTCCATTCAGATGTCCGCATGATTTTTACGGATGCACTGATAGATGGATCCGATCCGCAAAACGCATCCGGACGTCTGAATGAAGCCTTACAGGGGCATGATCAATGACTGTGGTGATCACCCCATATAGACTCCCTGATCACCCCCCTGTCATTGATTACCCCCCTGTAAAGCTCCATTCAGATGTCCGCATGATTTTTACGGATGCACTGATAGATGGATCCGATCCGCAAAACGCATCCGGACGTCTGAATGAAGCCTTACAGGGGCATGATCAATGACTGTGGTGATCACCCCATATAGACTCCCTGATCACCCCCCTGTAAAGCTCCATTCAGATGTCCGCATGATTTTTACGGATGCACTGATAGATGGATCCGATCCGCAAAACGCATCCGGACGTCTGAATGAAGCCTTACAGGGGCATGATCAATGACTGTGGTGATCACCCCATATAGACTCCCTGATCACCCCCCTGTAAAGCTCCATTCAGATGTCCGCATGATTTTTACGGATGCACTGATAGATGGATCCGATCCGCAAAACGCATCCGGACGTCTGAATGAAGCCTTACAGGGGCATGATCAATGACTGTGGTGATCACCCCCCTGTCATTGATTACCCCCCTGTAAAGCTCCATTCAGATGTCCGCATGATTTTTACGGATGCACTGATAGATGGATCCGATCCGCAAAACGCATCCGGACGTCTGAATGAAGCCTTACAGGGGCATGATCAATGACTGTGGTGATCACCCCATATAGACTCCCTGATCACCCCCCTGTAAAGCTCCATTCAGATGTCCGCATGATTTTTACGGATGCACTGATAGATGGATCCGATCCGCAAAACGCATCCGGACGTCTGAATGAAGCCTTACAGGGGCATGATCAATGACTGTGGTGATCACCCCATATAGACTCCCTGATCACCCCCCTGTAAAGCTCCATTCAGATGTCCGCATGATTTTTACGGATGCACTGATAGATGGATCCGATCCGCAAAACGCATCCGGACGTCTGAATGAAGCCTTACAGGGGCATGATCAATGACTGTGGTGATCACCCCATATAGACTCCCTGATCACCCCCCTGTCATTGATCACCCCCCCTGTCATTGATCACCCCCCCTGTCATTGATCACCCCCCCTGTCATTGATCACCCCCCCTGTCATTGATCACCACCCCTGTCATTGATCACCCCCCTGTCATTGATCACCCCTCTGTAAGGCTCCATTCAGACATTTTTTTGGCCCAAGTTAGCGGAATTATTTTTTTTTTTTCTTACAAAGTCTCATATTCTACTAACTTGTGTCAAAAAATAAAATCTCACATGAACTCACCATACCCCTCACGGAATCCAAATGCGTAAAATTTTTTAGACATTTATATTCCAGACTTCTTCTCACGCTTTAGGGCCCCTAGAATGCCAGGGCAGTATAAATACCCCACATGTGACCCCATTTCAGAAAGAAGACACCCCCAGGTATTCCGTGAGGGGCATATTGAGTCCATGAAAGATTGAAATTTTTGTCCCAAGTTAGCGGAACGGGAGACTTTGTGAGAAAAAAATTAAAAATATCAATTTCCGCTAACTTGTGCCAAAAAAAAAAAATTTCTATGAACTCGCCATGCCCCTCATTGAATACCTTGGGGTGTCTTATTTCCAAAATGGGGTCACATGTGGGGTATTTATACTGCCCTGGCATTCTAAAGGCCCCAAAGCGTGAGAAGAAGTCTGGTATCCAAATGTCTAAAAATGCCCTCCTAAAAGGAATTTGGGCACCTTTGCGCATCTAGGCTGCAAAAAAGTGTCACACATCTGGTATCACCGTACTCAGGAGAAGTTGGGGAATGTGTTTTGGGGTGTCATTTTACATATACCCATGCTGGGTGAGAGAAATATCTTGGTCAAATGCCCACTTTGTATAAAAAAATGGGAAAAGTTGTCTTTTGCCAAGATATTTCTCTCACCCAGCATGGGTATATGTAAAATGACACCCCAAAACACATTCCCCAACTTCTTCCGAGTACGGAGATACCACATGTGTGACACTTTTTTGCAGCCTAGGTGGGCAAAGGGGCCCATATTCCAAAGAGCACCTTTAGGATTTCACAGGTCATTTACCTACTTACCACACATTAGGGCCCCTGGAAAATGCCAGGGCAGTATAACTACCCCACAAGTGACCCCATTTTGGAAAAAAGACACCCCAAGGTATTCCGTGAGGGGCATGGCGAGTTCCTAGAATTTTTTATTTTTTGTCACAAGTTAGTGGAAAATGATGATTTTTTTTTTTTTTTTTTTTTTTTTTCATACAAAGTCTCATATTCCACTAACTTGTGACAAAAAATAAAAACTTCCATGAACTCACTATGTCCATCAGCGAATACCTTGGGGTCTCTTCTTTCCAAAATGGGGTCACTTGTGGGGTAGTTATACTGCCCTGGCATTCTAGGGGCCCAAATGTGTGGTAAGGAGTTTGAAATCAAATTCAGTAAAAAATGACCTGTGAAATCCGAAAGGTGCTCTTTGGAATGTGGGCCCCTTTGCCCACCTAGGCTGCAAAAAAGTGTCACACATCTGGTATCGCCGTACTCAGGAGAAGTTGGGGAATGTGTTTTGGGGTGTCATTTTACATATACCCATGCTGGGTGAGAGAAATATCTTGGCAAAAGACAACTTTTCCCATTTTTTTATACAAAGTTGGCATTTGACGAAGATATTTATCTCACCCAGCATGGGTATATGTAAAATGACACCACAAAACACATTCCCCACCTTCTCCTGAGCACGGCAATACCAGATGTGTGACACTTTTTTGCAGCCTAGGTGGGCAAAGGGGCCCATATTCCAAAGAGCACCTTTCGGATTTCACAGGTCATTTTTTTACAGAATTTGATTTCAAACTCCTTACCACACATTTGGGCCCCTAGAATGCCAGGGCAGTATAACTATCCCACAAGTGACCCCATTTTGGAAAGAAGAGACCCCAAGGTATTCGCTGATGGGCATAGTGAGTTCATGGAAGTTTTTATTTTTTGTCACAAGTTAGTGGAATATGAGACTTTGTATGAAAAAAAAATCAAAAAAAAAAATCATCATTTTCCACTAACTTGTGACAAAAAATAAAAAATTCTAGGAACTTGCCATGCCCCTCACGGAATACCTTGGGGTGTCTTCTTTCCAAAATGGGGTCACTTGTGGGGTAGTTATACTGCCCTGGCATTCTAGGGGCCCAAATGTGTGGTAAGGAGTTTGAAATCAAATTCTGTAAAAAATGACCTGTGAAATCCGAAAGGTGCTCTTTGGAATATGGGCCCCTTTGCCCACCTAGGCTGCAAAAAAGTGTCACACATCTGGTATCTCCGTACTCAGGAGAAGGTGGGGAATGTGTTTTGGGGTGTCATTTTACATATACCCATGCTGGGTGAGAGAAATATCTTGGCAAAAGACAACTTTTCCCATTTTTTTATCCAAAGTTGGCATTTGACCAAGATATTTCTCTCACCCAGCATGGGTATATGTAAAATGACACCCCAAAACACATTCCCCACCTTCTCCTGAGTACGGAGATACCAGATGTGTGACACTTTTTTGCAGCCTAGGTGGGCAAAGGGGCCCATATTCCAAAGAGCACCTTTCGGATTTCACAGGTCATTTTTTACAGAATTTGATTTCAAACTCCTTACCACACATTTGGGCCCCTAGAATGCCAGGGCAGTATAACTACCCCACAACTGACCCCATTTTGGAAAGAAGAGACCCCAAGGTATTTCGTGATGGGCATAGTGAGTTCATAGAAGTTTTTATTTTTTGTCACAAGTTAGTGGAATATGAGACTTTGTAAGAAAGAAAAAAAAAAAAAAAAAAATCATCATTTTCCGCTAACTTGTGACAAAAAATAAAAAGTTCTATGAACTCACTATGCCCATCAGCGAATACCTTAGGGTGTGTACTTTCCGAAATGGGGTCATTTGTGGGGTGTTTGTACTGTCTGGCCATTGTAGAACCTCAGGAAACATGACAGGTGCTCAGAAAGTCAGAGCTGCTTCAAAAAGCGGAAATTCACATTTTTGTACCATAGTTTGTAAACGCTATAACTTTTACCCAAACCATTTTTTTTTTACCCAAACATTTTTTTTTTATCAAAGACATGTAGAACTATAAATTTAGAGCAAAATTTCTATATGGATCTCGTTTTTTTTGCAAAATTTTACAACTGAAAGTGAAAAATGTCATTTTTTTGCAAAAAAATCGTTAAATTTCGATTAATAACAAAAAAAGTAAAAATGTCAGCAGCAATGAAATACCACCAAATGAAAGCTCTATTAGTGAGAAGAAAAGGAGGTAAAATTCATTTGGGTGGTAAGTTGCATGACCGAGCAATAAACGGTGAAAGTAGTGTAGGTCAGAAGTGTAAAAAGTGGCCTGGTCTTTCAGGGTGTTTAAGCACTGGGGGCTGAAGTGGTTAAGGGGAGGTAGTTAATGTCTAATCTGCACAAGGGATGGACAGGTCCTGTGGGATCCATGCCTGGTTCATTTTTATGAACGTCAGCTTGTCCACATTGGCTGTAGACAGGCGGCTGCGTTTGTCTGTAATGACGCCCCCTGCCGTGCTGAATACACGTTCAGACAAAACGCTGGCCGCCGGGCAGGCCAGCACCTCCAAGGCATAAAAGGCTAGCTCTGGCCACGTGGACAATTTGAAGACCCAGAAGTTGAATGGGGCCGAACCATCAGTCAGTACGTGGAGGGGTGTGCACAAGTACTGTTCCACCATGTTATTGAAATGTTGCCTCCTGCTAACACGTTCCGTATCAGGTGGTGGTGCAGTTAGCTGTGGCGTGGTGACAAAACCTTTCCACATCTCTGCCATGCTAACCCTGCCCTCAGAGGAGCTGGCCGTGACACAGCTGCGTTGGCGACCTCTTGCTCCTCCTCTGCCTTCGCCTTGGGCTTCCACTTGTTCCCCTGTGACATTTGGGAATGCTCTCAGTAGCGCATCTACCAACGTGCGCTTGTACTCGCGCATCTTACTATCACGCTCCAGTGCATGAAGTAAGGTGGGCACATTGTCTTTGTACCGTGGATCCAGCAGGGTGGCAACCCAGTAGTCTGCACACGTTAAAATGTGGGCAACTCTGCTGTCGTTGCGCAGGCACTGCAGCATGTAGTCGCTCATGTGTGCCAGGCTGCCCAGAGGTAAGGACAAGCTGTCCTCTGTGGGAGGCGTATCGTCATCGTCCTGCGTTTCCCCCCAGCAACGCACAAGTGATGGGCCCGAGCTGCGTTGGGTGCCAGCCCGCTGTGAACCTGCTTCATCCTCATCCTCCTCCACCTCATCCTCGTCCTCCTCGTCCTCCAGTAGTGGGCCCTGTCTGGCCACATTTGTACCTGGCCTCTGCTGTTGCAAAAAACCTCCCTGTGAGTCACTTCGAAGAGACTGGCCTGAAAGTGCTAAAAATGACCCCTCTTCCTCCTCCTCCTCCTGGGCCACCTCCTCTTCCATCATCGCCCTAAGTGTTTTCTCAAGGAGACATAGAAGTGGTATTGTAACGCTGATAACGGCGTCATCGCCACTGGCCATGTTGGTGGAGTACTCGAAACAGCGCAACAGGGCACACAGGTCTCGCATGTCATTGGTGGTGAAGTGGTGCTGTTCCGCAGTGCGACTGACCCGTGCGTGCTGCAGCTGAAACTCCACTATGGCCTGCTGCTGCTCGCACAGTCTGTCCAGCATGTGCAAGGTGGAGTTCCACCTGGTGGGCACATCGCATATGAGGCGGTGAGCGGGAAGGCCGAAGTTACGTTGTAGCGCAGACAGGCAAACAACGGCAGGATGTGAACGCCGGAAGCGCGAACAGACGGCCCGCATTTTATGCAGCAGCTCTGACATGTCGGGGTAGTTGTGAATGAACTTCTGCACCACCAAATTCAGCACATGCGCCAGGCAAGGGATGTGCGTCAAACCGGCTAGTCCCAGAGCTGCAACGAGATTTCGCCCATTATCGCACACCACCAGGCCGGGCTTTCGGCTCACCGGCAGCAACCACTCATCGGTCTGTTGTTCTATACCCCCCCACAACTCCTGTGCGGTGTGGGGCCTGTCCCCCAAACATATGAGTTTCAGAACGGCCTGCTGACGTTTACCCCGGACTGTGCTGAAGTTGGTGGTGAAGGTGTGTAGCTGACTGGATGAGCAGGTGGAAGAAGAGGAGGAGGAAGCTGAGTAGGAGGAGACAGGAGGCAAAGAATGTTGCCCTGCGATCCTTGGCGGCGAAAGGACGTGCGCCAAACAGCTCTCCGCCTGGAGCCCAGCCGCCACTACATTTACCCAGTGTGCAGTTAGGGAGATATAGCGTCCCTGGCCGTGCTTACTGGTCCACGTATCTGTGGTTAGGTGGACCCTGCCACAGATGGCGTTGCGCAGTGCACACTTGATTTTATCGGATACTTGGTTGTGCAGGGAAGGCACGGCTCTCTTGGAGAAGTAGTGCCGGCTGGGAACAACATACTGTGGGACAACAAGCGACATGAGCTGTTTGAAGCTGTCTGTGTCAACCAACCTAAATGACAGCATTTCATAGGCCAGTAGTTTAGAAATGCTGGCATTCAGGGCCAGGGATCGAGGGTGGCTAGGTGGGAATTTACGCTTTCTCTCAAATGTTTGTGAGATGGAGAGCTGAACGCTGCCGTGTGACATGGTTGAGATGCTTGGTGACGCAGGTGGTGGTGTTGGTGGTACATCCCATGTTTGCTGGGCGGCAGGTGTTAACGTTCCTCCAGAGGCGGAGGAAGAGGCCGAGGCGGCGGCAGCAGCAGAAGAGGCCGAGGCGGCAGCAGCAGAAGAGGTAGCAGGGGGACCCTGAGTGACTTCCTTGTTTTTAAGGTGTTTACTCCACTGCAGTTCATGCTTTGCATGCAGGTGCCTGGTCATGCAGGTTGTGCTAAGGTTCAGAACGTTAATGCCTCGCTTCAGGCTCTGATGGCACAGCGTGCAAACCACTCGGGTCTTGTCGTCAGCACATTGTTTGAAGAAGTGCCATGCCAGGGAACTCCTTGAAGCTGCCTTTGGGGTGCTCGGTCCCAGATGGCGGCGGTCAGTAGCAGGCGGAGTCTCTTGGCGGTTGGTGTTCTGCTTTTGCCCACTGCTCCCTCTTTGTCTTTTGCTACGCTGTTGGCTCGGTCTCACCACTGCCTCTTCCTCCGAACTGTGAAAGTCAGTGGCACGACCTTCATTCCATGTGGGGTCTAGGACCTCATCGTCCCCTGCATCATCTTCCACCCAGTCTTGATCCCTGACCTCCTGTTCAGTCTGCACACTGCAGAAAGACGCAGCAGTTGGCACCTGTGTTTCGTCATCATCAGAGACGTGCTGAGGTGGTATTTCCATGTCCTCATCATCAGGAAACATAAGTGGTTGTGCGTTAGTGCATTCTATCTCTTCCACCCCTGGGGAAGGGCTAGGTGGATGCCCTTGGGAAACCCTGCCAGCAGAGTCTTCAAACAGCATAAGAGACTGCTGCATAACTTGAGGTTCAGACAGTTTCCCTGATATGCATGGGGGTGATGTGACAGACTGATGGGCTTGGTTTTCATGCACCATCTGTGCGCTTTCTGCAGAAGACTGGGTGGGAGATAAAGAACGTGCTGGATGCACTGTCGGCTACCCAATTGACTAATGCCTGTACCTGCTCAGGCCTTACAATCCTTACCATTGGGCCCCACCAAATATCCCTGTAAATTCTGGCGGCTACTGGGACCTGAGGTAGTTGGTACACTAGGACGTGTGGCTGTGGCAGAATGGCCACTTCCTCTCCCAGCACCAGAGGGTCCACTAACACCACCACGACCATGTCCGCGTCCTTTACTAGATGTTTTCCTCATTGTTACCGTTCACCACAATAAGAAAAATATTATTCGGGCCAATGTATTGAATTCAAAATCAGGCCTTTTTTTACAGACACCTAACACTATCTGGCTATCTATTTAGGTACCGTATTACACTAATACAGGCAGACCAGTAATGACAGATTTAGCTGAATACAAATTTGAGGCCTATTATTAAGGCGCTGGGTGACAGGTATACGTTTAATCACAGAATTAGACTTGGATCTGCACTGTAGCGTGTGTGTGAAGTTCTTGAGAATGACCCTATCAGCACCTTGAATCTAATCTACCCTTTTAGGGATAGATTTAAAGTAGGCCTGATACAGCAGAAACCACTAATTTTGAGAATTGCAAAATTGGGAATTGTTTTTCAACCCAGAACAAAAACTGTGCTTTGACGGACACTAAATAACTTGACCAGCTAAAACAGTAATGACAGATTTGGATGAATATAAATGTGAGTCCTATTTTTTAGGCGCTGGGTGACAGGTATAAGTTTAATCACAGAATTAGACTTGGATCTGCACTGTAGCGTGTGTGTGAAGTTCTTGAGAATGACCCTATCAGCACCTTGAATCTAATCTACCCTTTTAGGGATAGATTTAAAGTAGGCCTGATACAGCAGAAACCACTAATTTTGAGAATTGCAAAATTGGGAATTGTTTTTCAACCCAGAACAAAAACTGTGCTTTGACGGACACTAAATAACTTGACCAGCTAAAACAGTAATGACAGATTTGGATGAATATAAATGTGAGGCCTATTTTTTAGGCGCTGGGTGACAGGTATAAGTTTAATCACAGAATTAGACTTGGATCTGCACTGTAGCGTGTGTGTGAAGTTCTTGAGAATGACCCTATCAGCACCTTGAATCTAATCTACCCTTTTAGGGATAGATTTAAAGTAGGCCTGATACAGCAGAAACCACTAATTTTGAGAATTGCAAAATTGGGAATTGTTTTTCAACCCAGAACAAAAACTGTGCTTTGACGGACACTAAATAACTTGACCAGCTAAAACAGTAATGACAGATTTGGATGAATATAAATGTGAGTCCTATTTTTTAGGCGCTGGGTGACAGGTATAAGTTTAATCACAGAATTAGACTTGGATCTGCACTGTAGCGTGTGTGTGAAGTTCTTGAGAATGACCCTATCAGCACCTTGAATCTAATCTACCCTTTTAGGGATAGATTTAAAGTAGGCCTGATACAGCAGAAACCACTAATTTTGAGAATTGCAAAATTGGGAATTGTTTTTCAACCCAGAACAAAAACTGTGCTTTGACGGACACTAAATAACTTGACCAGCTAAAACAGTAATGACAGATTTGGATGAATATAAATGTGAGGCCTATTTTTTAGGCGCTGGGTGACAGGTATAAGTTTAATCACAGAATTAGACTTGGATCTGCACTGTAGCGTGTGTGTGAAGTTCTTGAGAATGACCCTATCAGCACCTTGAATCTAATCTACCCTTTTAGGGATAGATTTAAAGTAGGCCTGATACAGCAGAAACCACTAATTTTGAGAATTGCAAAATTGGGAATTGTTTTTCAACCCAGAACAAAAACTGTGCTGTGACGGACACTAAATAACTTGACCAGCTAAAACATTTATGACAGATTTGGATGAATATAAATGTGAGGCCTATTTTTTAGGCGCTGGGTGACAGGTATACGTTTAATCACAGAATTAGACTTGGATCTGCACTGTAGCGTGTGTGTGAAGTTCTTGAGAATGAACCTATCAGCACCTTGAATCTAATCTACCCTTTTAGGGATAGATTTAAAGTAGGCCTGATACAGCAGAAACCACTAATTTTGAGAATTGCAAAATTGGGAATTGTTTTTCAACCCAGAACAAAAACTGTGCTGGGTGACAGGCTCAACTTGCCCCTGATGTAGTATATGGCCAAAAAATAACCACACTATTGATGGTTAAATGCACTTGATGAAAGCTTGACCCTGATGTAGGATTTAGCAAAAAATAACCACACTATTGATGGTTAAATGCACTTGGGGGACAGGCTCAGCTTGCCCCTGATGTAGTATATGGCCAAAAAATAACCACACTATTGATGGTTAAATGCACTTGATGAAAGCTTGACCCTGATGTAGGATATAGCAAAAAATAACCACACTATTGATGGTTAAATGCACTTGGGGGACAGGCTCAGCTTGCCCCTGATGTAGTATATGGCCAAAAAATAACCACACTATTGATGGTTAAATGCACTTGATGACAGCTTGACCCTGATGTAGGATTTAGCAAAAAATAACCACACTATTGATGGTTAAATGTACTTGGTGGCAGCTTGTGCTGGCGCACCACAAGCCACAAAATGGCCGCCGATCACCCCAGAAAAAAGTGACTGAAAAACGCTCTGGGCAGCCTAAAAACACTGAGCAATTGAATAGCAGCAGTTCAATGATCCACAGCTGTAGATCGATTACTGAATGAAGTCTTTTGGAGGAGTTAATCACTGCCTAATCTCGCCCTAACGTCGCAGCTGCAACCTCTCCCTACATTTGTATCAGCAGAGTGACGTGCAGCGCTACGTGACCCAAGCTTATATAGAGGCTGGGTCACATGCTGCACTGGCCAATCACAGCCATGCCAATAGTAGGCAAGGCTGTGATGGCCTCTTGGGGCAAGTAGTATGATGCTTGTTGATTGGCTGCTTTGCAGCCTTTCAAAAAGCGCCAAGAAAGCGCCGAACACCGAACTCGAACCCGGACTTTTATGAAAATGTTCGGGTTCGGGTCCGTGTCACGGACACCCCAAAATTCGGTACGAACCCGAACTATACAGTTCGGGTTCGCTCATCCCTAATTATAATGTTTTCATTTGTTTTACATAATTTTTTTTACTTTGAATGTATATAAAATGTGTTTGTATGCATCATCTTGTATTGTTTTTATTAGTTTTACATAAACAGTTTTTAAATAAAATGTAGTCCACTTTTTTCTTTTTACAATAAATCCACTATCTTGATTAGTAAAAATTGCATAACCAGTTGGGTCGCATTGTTTGATAGACGCTGCTTATAAACGTTGCTAAAATTACGGGTATTGCCGAGATATTGCGAAAACATTACTACACATCGAAAGCTGTCGGCTCTTATGGCGGCGTAGAGCCCTAATTCAGAGAAGTACGAAAAAATTTGTTCGCATATCTAACCACGAGAATCTTTTTCTGGGCAACATACCGAGAACAGTAATACTAACATTTGTGGACAACGCGTCATTTTCAGGTCCGAATTTTTGAACGGCTACACATTGTTCGCTTTTTATTTATCGCCGAATCAAGAACCCGGCGGTCATTTCTCGCTAGTAAAAAGCGGAAATCTCAGAGCTGAATTGTAAACACTATTAACATGATTGTGTATTCAGTCCATGAAAACATTATTGAAATAAATAATAGAAGGGAAGTTTTATATGCTTCTCAATAAAAATGAATAATTATGAAATTACACGTGTTATTAAAACCGACTTTCACACCCGTCGCATATTTAAAGGTGTATTTCCGTGCGATTTATTACCTAAAATTAAATTCACCGACCTCCTGGCGGCCTACATTGTAAATACGGACAATTCGTATAAGCGGGGGGCGACACTGGTTTTTAATTATATTACAGCCTGACGACGTATCAATATTTTTGATACTTATGGATTATCGCCGTCGAGTGAGCTATTTCCTGCTGAATTTATAAAATTTTTATACAAAAATTCTAAGACTATAAGGTATCTAAACAGACAAATCCAGGACGTCGCTAGTTCGGTCTGCGGCCATTACTGCATCTATATCTTACATTGTATAGCTAAAGGAATACCTTTTGAAAGTGTATTAAAAATGTTTACGAGTGATTTTAGAAAAAAATATTGTGTTGTGCGCTCCTTTGTAGCGAAGCGCATAAAACAATTATGTATACGCTGTTGTACTTACACACAAACTTGTCGGCCCCTAAGTGGTTGTTAAAAATGTAAGTTGATGTGTTGTAAATAAAGAAAGATTAATAAAACTTTTTAAAATGATTAAAATTTTGTCATCCTTGATTTTTTATCATTGCTATTTTAATTAAAAGACGCCCGGCCGTGTAGTATACGTCTTTTGGACATGACTGGGCATGTCAATATATAAAAGGCATATCAAAATGATATCAAAGTGATATCAAATCACAAAATGACATAAAAGTGGTGTAAAACTGTATGAATATGTTATAAATGGGATATAAAGTGTAAATAAAAGCTTATCATTTGATAAGGACTTATAAAGTGATATGTAAAGCTTATCATTTGGCATAAAATTTATATTAAGCCATTTTTCTTACCATTAGCATATGCAATAGGTGTTGGCGGTGATACAGCCAATCACAATCATTTTGTTTCCTGAAAAGAGATGCTATAAAAATATGGCTAGATACTGCATAGTATTTCCTCAGCTGTTCAAACGATACCAATAGTTTTTGTGTTAACTCTGCTATAGACAGATCCTGAGAAAATTAACACCTCTAATGTTTTCACAGCTGCTACCTGATACTCATGTGTGTGGTCTTGTAGGAAATGAAAAGTTTGCTGTTAGGATGTAAGTGCGTGAGTTTCAGGTAACAGCTGTCGTCCTGTGCTATGCTCATAACCCACTTCAAGTTTCAATCTACTGTACATTTATAGCAGGAATGTGACATTTCAGGTTTTTAATTCAAATTCAGTGTGTTGACTCAGCTGTCCGGTGTAGTGGGAGTTAAATTACACTCATGTATAAGAGCCGCACACCCAATGGGGGTAGATTGAACTTACTTTTCATAGACATGCATACACTGTAAGCTTGGGGCTACAGTTATAAGAGCGCTTTTAATTTACATGGTATAGCATTATAATTAAATTAATAAAACTTTTTAAAGTTATTAAAATTTTGTCATCCTTGATTTTTGATCATTGCTATTATAATTAAAAGACGCCTGGCCGTGTAGCATACGTCTTTTGGACATGTCCTGGCATGCCAATATATAAAAGGCATATCAAAATGATATCAAAGTGATATCAAATCACAAAAGGACATAAAAGTGGTATAAAACTGTAACAAAAGGGCATGCAAATATATAAAAGGCATATCAAAATTATATCAAAGTAATATCAAATCACAAAATGACATAAAAGTGGTATAAAACTGTATCAAAATGTTATAAATTGGATATAAAATGTTTATAAAAGCTTATCATTGTCACAGCCAGTTCTGTGAGAAGATCTGGCAGACGTTCTTCTCTACCTCGTATGATGTTCTTTGTTTTGGTTTCACTTTCTCATCTCCTTTCCTTCTGCCAGGTGTCACTTATTTCAACTAATCGTCTTCCTTTATAATCCCTCCCATGCTGCCTCACTTTGCGGTTTATACTACTTCCTGGATGAGCTGTTCACTGCTGAAGGCTGCTTCTGCTGTTTGTTCAGATAAGTCATTTACTTTATTGTGTTTCCTTGCTGGCTTGATTCTAGGTGACCCTGACTCCGTCCGTATTAAGTGCAGGGAGCCGGTGGTCGTGTCCCCTCACTATTATAGGGTTTTCAGGTGTCACACAGTATTAGGTACTCGGGCATGCAATTGTCTACCATACAGACCCTTGCATGTACATAGCAGTCAGGGAGAGCTCTTAGGGTTTTATAGGGCTCACCTATAAGCTCCTTAGTTTGGGATCAAGCCAGTCGCTCGTTTAGTTATATGTTCCAGCTATCTGCTAACTTCATCCGTGACATTATAAACCGCCATATCCGTCTTAAGCATGGATCCGGTTTCAGCCTTGATTGACCGCATGCAAGGTCTTTCGCTGGAGGTAGCAGATCTCCGTAAAACTGTGTCTCAGTTTTAGGTGACCAGTTCTGCTGGCGTTCATGGAGTTTGTTCCGAGCCTAAGATCTCGCTCCCGGATACGTTCTCCGGGGGTAGTGAGAATTTTGTTTGCTTTAGAGAGGCTTGCAAACTCCATTTTCGCCTACTTCCCCATTCCTCTGGTGATGAGGAGCAGAGGTTGGGGATCATCATCTCGCTGCTCACGGATAACGCTCACTCTTGGGCCTTTTCGCTGCTGGTGGGGGCACGGCCCCTCCAATCGGTGGATGAATTTTTTATAGCCCTGGGGCAGATATATGATGATCCGGATCATATTGCTCTGGCTGAATCTAAAATGCGTCTTTAATGCCAGGGTAAACAGTCCGCAAAGAAATATTGTTCTGAATTTCAGAGATGGGCAGCTGATACTGGTTGAAATGATGCTGCACTCTGAAGTCAATTTTGCCATGGTCTTTCGGAAAGATTGAAAGATGCATTCGCTTTTCATGAGAGACCAGCGTCGTTAGAGTTAGACATGTCTCTAGCTGTTCGTATTGACAGGCGTCTTAGAGAGAGAAGACTACTCTTTCCTGTCATATTCAGCCCAAGGTAACGGCCAAAGGGTGAGAAAGGCGCTCATATGGTAAGTAAATCGAGGTACAACAGCTTCCTTCAAAGAGCTGGTGGATGCAATAGACTCACCTGTTATGGTTGCACCGAAGTTAAGTGCAACCGTATTGCAGGTGAGCTGTGAAGTATAAAAGGTGCAGGCTGGTGCTGCCAAATGCGTCAAGAAGCCCTTTGGGACAAAGGCCAAGTCGCCACTCGGGTATATATTGGAAAACGTGTCTTAGCTTGTCACTGTGGAGTGATCAAGCTGGTAGACGATCATAAGGCGCATTACCACTACCTGGTACGGGATACAATAAAGTTTATTTTGAGACAACACGTTTTGGGGTCCCGACGGCCCCTTTATCAAGTCTGTGTCACCCTAGTTTTTTGTGCAGCTGGGTGTGTACTGCCTGGTTTCTTCTAAAAAAGGTGCATGTCCGTACCTTAAATTTGTTCTTGTTACACTTTGAGTGAGTGTAGCGGTTCACCGCTACAGTTCTACAGTCAAAACGCGTTGTCTCAAAATAAACTTTATTTTATTCTGTACCGGGTCGTGGTAATGTGCCTTATGATCGTCTACCAGCTTGATCACTCCACAGTGACAAGCTAAGACACGTTTTCCAATATTCAGGAGGCCATGCAGCTGGGTTTTCTTGCCTCTGATAGTAGAGGATTCAACTCTCAGAGGAGGGTTTGTTTCTGTTGTGGGGGTATAAATCATTTGGCTAATGTTTGCCCCTCTAAGAGATTCATGGCGTTTTCTGAGGGTAATAAAAACAAAACAAATAAACCCTTTAAAAACTTTTCATTTGCTACTATTGGCAAGGTTGATGTGGAAATTGAAGGTTTACTGTTTGCTTGTAGTTTCCGTTTTCTCCTACCTGCCAGGGTGGCGCTAGACAGCAAGAACATTGTTTGTGAGACTTTGGTAGATAGTGGAGCAGCTGTCAATCTCATTGATAATCAATTTGCAACGACGCATGGTTTCCAGGTATGCACTTTGGAAAAGGATATACCTGTTTTTGCTATAGATTCTGCTCCACTTTCTCAAAGATCGTTAAAGGGCATAGTTCACAATATCCATTTGACTGTGGGTGACGCTCATGTTGAGGATATGTCATGTTTCGTCTTAAGCGGATTACCTACTCCTCTAGTGTTGGGGCTACCCTGGCTCACTAAACATAACCCCACCATTGATTGGCAAGCAAGGCAAATAAATGGTTGGAGTGAGTTTTGCAGAGAGAATTGCCTCACGGCGTCTCTTTCAGTGGTTTCTACCAAGACTGTGCCATCTTTTCTCTCAGAATTTTCGGATGTGTTTTCCGAGAGTGGTGTCCATGAGTTTCCCCCTCACCGGTAGTACGACTGCCCTATTAATCTCATCCCAGGAGCCAAGCTGCCAAAATCACGAATATACAATCTCTCCCAACCTGAAAGAGTCGCTATGCGTACTTATATCTCTGAGAGCCTGAGAAAGGGACACATCCGACCCTCGAAGTCACCTGTTGCCGCTAGTTTTTTTTTTGTTAAGAAAAAAGATGCTTCTTTAAGACCTTGTCTGGATTTCAGGGAGCTGAACCGTATCACGATTCGTGACCCATATCCGCTTCCTCTGATCCCGGACCTGTTTAACCAGATTGTTGGGGCTAAAGTTTTTTGTAAGTTGGATTTAAGAGGGGCATACAACCTAGTCAGGTTCAGGGAAGGGGACGAATGGAAGACGGCCTTCAATACGCCTGAGGGTCATTTCGAGAATTTGGTTATGCCCTTTGGTTTGATGAATGCTCCGGCTGTCTTCCAACATTTTGTGAACAGCATTTTTTATCATTTAATGGGGAAATTTGTACTGGTGTATCTAGATGACATTTAGATTTTTTCTCCTGATTTCAAAAATGTGTGTTTGCGGTTCCGGAGATTCAATTTCTTGGTTTTCTTCTCTCCGCTTCTGGTTTTTGGATGGACCCTGAGAAGGTCCGCGCTGTGCTTGATTGGGAGCTTCCTGAGAATCAGAAGGTGCTGATGCGGTTTTTGGGTTTTGCCAATTATTACAGAAAGTTCATTTTAAATTATTCCTCTATTGTTAAGCCACTCACTGATATGACTAAAAAGGGGGTGGATTTTTCCTCGTGGTCGGTAGTTGCGCTTAAAGCCTTTTCTAGTATTAAAGAGAGTTTTGCTTCCGCTCCCATTTTGGTACAACCTGATGTCTCTCTACCTTTTATTGTTGAGGTGGATGCTTCTGAGGTAGGTGTGGGTGCGGTCTTATCTCAGGGTCCCTATCCTGCCAAATGGCGACCGTGTGCCTTTTTCTCAAGGAAACTATCCTCTGCAGAGAGAAATTATGATGTGGGAGATAGGGAGTTGTTGGCCATCAAATTAGCTTTTGAGGAATGGCACCATTGTTTAGAGGGAGCCAGACACCCTATTACCGTGTTTACAGACCATAAGAATCTGGCCTACTTGGAATCGGCCAAGCGTCTGAACCTGAGACAGGCCAGATGGTCTTTGTTCTTTTTCTAGGTTTAATTTTGTTGTTACGTTCCGCCCTGGGGTTAAAAATGTGAAGGTGGATGCCCTGTCACGTTGTTTTCCGGGAGGGGGGAACTTTGAAGACCCGGGTCCCATTTTGGCTTGAAGAGGTGGTCGTCTCTGCTCTTTATCCTGATTTGGAGGCAGAGGTTCAGGCAGCCCAGGCAGAGGCCCCTGATCTTTGTCCTCCTGGGAGGTTGTTTGTGCCTCTCGCTTTACGACACAAGGTTTTTAAGGAGCACCACGATACTGTCCTTGCTGGGCACCCGGGGAGTAGAGCCACAGTGGATCTCATTGCTCTGAGATTCTGGTGGCCGGCTCTTCGTAAGACGGTTGAGGGTTTTGTGGCAGCCTGCGAGACCTGTGCTCGTGCCAAGGTCCCTCATTCACGGCCATCGGGTTCTCTCCTCCCGTTACCCATTCCTTCCCGTCCTTGGACGCATCTGTCCATGGACTTCATTACGGACCTGCCTTGTTCCTCGGGGAAGACTGTGATTCTGGTGGTAGTGGATCGTTTAAGCAAAATGGCACATTTCATTCCCTTTCCTGGGTTACCCAATGCTAAGATGCTGATGTAAGCGTTTGTTGATCATATTGTTAAATTGCATGGCATTCCTTCAGACATCGTTTCTGATAGGGGCATGCAATTTGTTTCCAGATTCTGGAAGGCCTTCTGTTCTCGCTTGGGGGTTCGGTTGTCGTTCTCTTCTGCTTTTCACCCGCAGTCAAATGGTCAGACCGAACACGTCAATCAGAATCTGGAGACATATCTGCGCTGTTTTGTGGCGGAGAATCAGGAGGATTGGTATTCTTTTTTGTCCCTTGCTACGTTTGCTTTAAATAACTGTCACCAGGAGTCCTCTGATATGTCACAATTTTTTGGTGCATATGGGTTTCATCCGCAGTTTCGGACATTCTCTGGAGAGGGGTCTTCTCGTTTACCTGATGAGGAGAGATTTTCCTCGTCTTTGTCATTTATTTGGCAAAAGATTCAAATCTGAAGAGGATGAGTGAGAGATATAAGCGTGTGGCGGATAAGAGACGTGTGCCTGGTCCGGACCTGAATGTTGGTGATCTGGTGTGGTTGTCTACAAATAATATCAAACTGAAGGTTCCCTCCTGGAAGTTGGGTCCTAAGTTTATTGGGCCTTACAAGATCTTGTCCATCATCAATCCCGTTGCCTTCCGTCTTGATCTTCCTCAGACTTGGAAGATCCATAATGTTTTTCACAAGTCCCTATTAAAACCTTATGTCCAACCCACTGTACCCTCCTCTTTGCCTCCTCCTCGATTATTGCTGATGGTAATCTTGAATTTCAGGTCTCTAGCATTGTGGATTCTCGCACTATCCGCGGTTCTCTTCAGTACCTCGTTCATTGGGAAGGTTATGGTCCTGAGGAGAGGATGTGGGTCCCATTGGCGGACAAGGCCACTCATCTCATCAGGGCTTTCCATAGGTCTCATCCTGAGAAGGTGGGCTCTGAGTGTCTGGAGTCTACCCGTAGAGGGAGGGGTACTGTCACCGCCACTTCTGTGAGAAGATCTGGCAGACGTTCTTCTCTACCTCTTGTATGATGTTCTTTGTTTTGGTTTCACTTTCTCATCTCCTTTCCTTCTGCCAGGTGTCACTTATTTCGATTAATCGTCTTCCTTTATAATCCCTCCCATACTTCCTCACTTTGCGGTTTATACTACCTCCTGGATGAGGTGTTCACTGCTGAAGGCTGCTTCTGCTGTTGGTTCAGATAAGTCATTTACTTTATTGTGTTTCCTTGCTGGCTTGATTCTAGGTGACCCTGACTCCGTCCGTTTTAAGTGCAGGGAGCCGGTGGTCGTGTCCCCTCACTATTATAGGGTTTTCAGGTGTCACACAGTATTAGGTACGCGGGCATGCAATTGTCTACCATACAGACCCTTGCATGTGCATAGCAGTCAGGGAAAGCTCTTAGGGTTTTATAGGGCTCACCTATAAGCTCCTTAGTTTGGGATCAAGCCAGTCGCTCGTTTATTTATATGTTCCAGCTATCTGCTAACTTCATCCATGACAATCATTTGATAAGGACTTATAAAGTGATATAAAAAGCTTATCATTTGAAATTTATATTAAACCATAGAAAATGATAGAAAAATTATATCAAAGTGGGAGACATTTAGGCGTGGTTTGTGGCGGAGAGGGGAGAGAAATGGGCGGATCTGGGAGGGGTTAGGGTCTTTCTAGGAGGGGTTATGGTGTGAAAAAGTGGCGGGGCACCTGTCACTTTGAGTTTGACGAGACATGTACCACTATACTACTCCAATCCTTAAAAGGACTTTGTGGCCCTATTAGCTAGCGTTAAGTGTCCCAAACAGTCTGTCCCTGCTCCACACACCAACCTCTCTCTACACTGGCAAAAAACAGAATGTAAAATGGCTGGCAGATCGGGTTTATTTATAGGTTAGGGGGTGTGTCAATGTGCTGAAACATCTCAATTGGCTGTCCTGTCCCACCTGATGGATGTGTCATTGGTCAAAGTTCGACACAATGCAAGAGAATATGGCGCCGGCGGACATCGCTACGAAGTCTCATATTTTTATTTTTTTATGCAGCTCTATAGTGTAGTGGTTAACATTCTTGGCTGTAATGTAGAAGGCTGTGAGTTTGAATCCCATCAGAAATAGAGGCTAAATAAAATTATTTAAAAAAAATAAAAAAATTGTAATTGTGAAAAATGTGTAATTACTAAATATATATAGTAAAATACTTCTGATATATATGAATGCATAATATGTGGGAAACTACTACTGAATGGTACCCAGACGGAGGAGAGGTTCATTCAACTTTGGGTTGCCCCGCAATATAATGGTAAAATGAAAATAAAAATAGGATTGAATGAGAAAGTGCCCTGGAGTACAATAATATATTGTTAAGGGGAGGTAGTTAATGTCTAATCTGCACAAGGGATGGACAGGTCCTGTGGGATCCATGCCTGGTTCATTTTTATGAACGTCAGCTTGTCCACATTGGCTGTAGACAGGCGGCTGCGTTTGTCTGTAATGACGCCCCCTGCCGTGCTGAATACACGTTCAGACAAAACGCTGGCCGCCGGGCAGGCCAGCACCTCCAAGGCATAAAAGGCTAGCTCTGGCCACGTGGACAATTTGGAGACCCAGAAGTTGAATGGGGCCGAACCATCAGTCAGTACGTGGAGGGGTGTGCACAGGTACTGTTCCACCATGTTATTGAAATGTTGCCTCCTGCTAACACGTTCCGTATCAGGTGGTGGTGCAGTTACCTGTGGCGTGGTGACAAATCTTTTCCACATCTCTGCCATGCTAACCCTGCCCTCAGAGGAGCTGGCCGTGACACAGCTGCGTTGGCGACCTCTTGCTCCTCCTCTGCCTTCGCCTTGGGCTTCCACTTGTTTCCCTGTGACATTTGGGAATGCTCTCAGTAGCGCGTCTACCAACGTGCGCTTGTACTCGCGCATCTTACTATCACGCTCCAGTGCATGAAGTAAGGTGGGCACATTGTCTTTGTACCATGGATCCAGCAGGGTGGCAACCTAGTAGTCCGCACACGTTAAAATGTAATTTATTTATAGGTTAAGGGGTGTGTCAATGTGCTGAAACATCTCAATTGGCTGTCCTGTCCCACCTGATGGATGTGTCATGGGTCAAAGTTCGACACAATGCAACAGAATATGGCGCCGGCGGACATCGCTACGAAGTCTCATATTTTTATTTTTTTGTAACTGGCCATGCAGCTCTATAGTGTGGTGGTTAACATTCTTGGCTGTAATGTAGAAGGCTGTGAGTTTGAATCCCATCAGAAATAGGGGCTAAATAAAATTATAAAAAAAAAAATAATAATTTGTAATTGTAAAAAATGTGTAATTACTAAATATATATAGTAAAATACTTCTGATATATATGAATGCATAATATGTGGGAAACTACTACTGAATGGTACCCAGACGGAGGAGAGGTTCATTCAACTTTGGGTTGCCCCGCAATATAATGGTAAAATTAAAAAAAGAGGATTGATGAAGAAGTGCCCTGGAGTACAAGAATATATGGTTAAGGGGAGGTAGTTATAAATGTCTAATCTGGGTGGGCGGAGCTAGTGCCGGAAGGGAATGGTCGCAAGTGCTTGAGCTCCGTTACATCGAGTCTCTCCCTACACAGCCTACGCTAGCATACCCGACGAATCATGGTGAAAATCGGGAACCCTAAATCTGGGGAAGCTACCCGCCACCAAAAGACCATGTCAGGAGAAGGAGACATGGATACATTTATAAAGAAAGCGGCGGCGATATGCGCCTCTAAAGAATCCAAGATGGCGCTCGCTTCTCAAGCTGAGGCGGCCACAAGCGAACATGAGGCATCTGAGGCCGACAGTGATAATGAAGAAGCAAGAGGCTCTCAAAGCTTACCGATCTCCACTAAATTCCTGAAAAAGACATTAGCGAGAGCCCTGGAACCAGTCGCCCATGAATTGGCCTCCCTCAGGCAAGAGATGAGACACATCGGAGGCAGAGTGGAGACGCTGGAAACGGCTCAAACCTCCATGCAAGAATGGCAATTGGCGGCTACAGACAGCTTCAAGAAGTGCTAAGATAATATGAATGCGGTCCACACAGCACTTGAGGATCAGGAAAACCGCGGACGGAGGAACAACCTCCAGTTTCGGGGAGTTCCAGAAGTCGTTACCGCTTCAGAAATTTCATCAGCGATTTTGGCTATTTGCTCTGACCTTCTAGGTCCGGAATACCCGTCGCAAATTATCCTTGAAAGGGCCCACAGAGCTCTGAGGCCCCAACCTAATGCTTCAGATCCGCCAAGAGATATAATATGCCGTTTCCTTAATTATCAAGATAAAGAAGCGGTCCTCTTTAAGTCCCGTAACACCGCTGAAATTAGCTATAATGGGGCATCCATCAACATATACCAAGATCTAGCGCCAGTGACCTTAAAGAAACGGAAGACCCTCAAACCTTTGACGGACTGGATCAGAGCTCAGAAAGTTCCATACCGCTGGACCTTACCGTTTGGTCTCGCCTTCGCCATAGAGGGTCGCAGGCAGGCACAATATCGAATCGCATGCTGATTTGTCCCCGCTGTTCGAATATTTGGAGATACAACCACTGAAGATAGATAATTGGGACGGCATACAAGACCTAGCAGCGCTCCCGATGATCCAATATTCAGCCCCATTCGAGACCAGAAGAACACCTTCAAGGAAAGATTGCGATTCCCGATCCAAGTTGTAACATCCATCCGATTGCCAAGGGACTGGTAGTAATCCGTGTTTTCCTCACAGTCTCCTAATAACTCAATTGTAGCTGTAGGTTTTCAGGTCCATTACTAGGCCCTGATTGGGGCAAACAAACGTGATATGTTTCATATGTTAACCCCTAGGTTTCTATATCACTCTAGATTTCCCTAGTATGTTCATAACTATTGTTCGCAGGAATAATGCCTGATTTAGATTTGTTATAGATCTTCTGCCGCTATCCACATCAACCCTTTTCCCTATCCCCCTCTCCACACCCCCCTAGCTTATTGCTGGATTATACACATATTACCCCCACAACCCCCCCCCCCCCCCCCCCCGCCTTTCCTGCTTCCAATTCAGGACACCTTTAGTGGCAGACAAAATACCCAGGCATTTTGCCATATATTATCCATGCTATTTATCTAGATTTACTTTCAGGTAGAATGCGATTCTTAAACCTCTAGGTTTTTGGGTTATTCAATCTCATAGGGTCGGGTACCTGTAGGGGTGGCTGTCTATTTATAGATTAACCCCTACCGACAGATACTTTATTCTAGGGTAGGGAAAGGTTCCTAAATGAGTGGACCCCTCTTTCCCCCCTTTAAGGTGATCAATGATCCTGCTTATTATTTTGTTTGGGTTATTTATGTTGTTTATTTTGTTACGTATGATCTTAGATCGCAAGGAAAAATCCAAGAGAGAGTCAAGCTGCACCATACCAACCTTAAGTCTTCACACATTACAACCTGGTCAGTAAAATCTCTCAATATGTTTCAGACATTACCTCATACATCTCCTACTTATTTAGACGGTTCAGGCTCTCCTCCACACCCCCAATGGCGGACTTACGGATAGCATCATATAATGTCCATGGATTTAACTCGCCATCTAAGAGGCGCCAAATATTTGGGGTGTTGAGGAGAGACAAAGCTAATGTCTTATTCCTCCAAGAGACTCATCTAAAGATAAACAGATTCCCTAACCTCTCATTTTCTCAATACCCTCACTGTTATCACTGTGGATCCCCCTCCTCTAACTCGAAGGGTGTGAGCATAGGTTTTAAAAAAAATGTCCCCTTTCTATTTAGCGACCAGATCATAGACCCTGAAGGTAGATATTTAATGATTAAAGGGAAAATAGAACCACAGTCATACACATTCATTAAAGTTTATGCCCCTAACTTTAAACAAACCAATTGGCTCAAAAAAGTCCTGTCTTTAGCCACTCCCTTCCAAGAGGGTATCACCCTATTTGGTGGTGACTTTAATGTAGCAATAAACCCCCTATTAGACTCTTCCTCACATAAGTCAGTGCACTCCCAAAAAGCCCTTAGCTCCTTAACAACCTGTCTATGGAATTCTCACTTTATAGATACATGGCTATACCCAGACGCTTCTGAATATACCTTTTATTCCTATGCCCACAATTCATACCAACGCTTGGACTACCTATTTATTGCTAAAAATCATATTGGGCTATGTTCTGATGCAGATGTAGGATCTTTCTTATGGTCGGACCATGCCCCGATTTATTTATCGGTGTCGGCACCTCAACCAAGGAATTACAACAAACCTTGGCGGCTGAATGAATCCCTATTGGGGATCCCAGAGACAAAAGAGCGACTTCAACTCTTACTAGAGGAATATTTCACCCTAAATAACACTCAAGATATCTCACCTCAGACTCTCTGGGATGCCCACAAGGCTTTCATCAGGGGCCATTGTATAAACTTAAGTTCTTATCTTAAAAAGAAGAGGGAAAAACAACTGGATTCATTATATGAACAAATTAGAGGGTTTACATAAAAGCTCACTTCTTAGTACACACCTAGAGGAACTTAGTAAACTTAGAATATCTCTCAAAAACCTATTAAACACAGCCTCGGCTAAATATTACCTGCACTCTCAACAGAAGATATTTGCACACGGCGATAAAGCTTCAAAGTTTGTCACCCAGAGAATCAAAAAAAGAAAACTAGATAACTATGTACATAAACTAAAAGAAGCATCAGGATCCTGGATCTTCGACCCCTTAAAAATTGCATCCCAATTTAGAAACTACTATGAGGCCTTATACAACTTAGACCCCCTCAACAAACCACAAACATCACCCTAAATAGGAATCCATGCAATGCCTTTTTGAAGGTTCTTCCACTCTCAAAACTCTCAGAGGAGGCCAGAACATCCCTCCAAGTCCCATTCACCAAAGATGAATTGATAGAAGTGATAAGGAAGTCACCCAAAGGAAAAAGCCCTTGCCCAGATGGGCTCCGAACCCCTTACTATTTAGCCTTTCTCGACACTTTGGTCCCACATATGCTTCCAATATACAATGCGTCCCTAAGGAACAAACCTCTTTCGGCTGATATGACAAAAGCCAACATCATCCTTATCCCAAAAGAGGGCAAAGACCATACTCAGTGCCCAAACTTCAGGCCCATCTTTCTCCTTAACATCGACCTAAAATTTCTCGCCAAGCTATTAGCTAATAGATTAGCGAAAATTCTCCCCTCGCTTATTCATAGGGACCAAGTGGGCTTTGTCAAAGGCAGAGAAGGTAAGGACAATACGGCTAGAGTCCTAAATATCTTACACTATGCCAAAAAAAAATCAATACCGGTGGCCCTACTCAGCACAGATGCTGAAAAAGCCTTCATGAAACAAGTCCTCACATCCCAGAATTTCCCATATGCCTTTATGCACGCAATAGATGCCATGTACATTAACGCTTCCGCTTCTATTTCAGTTAACAGTACAATATCACACCCTTTTAATATAAGGAATGGCACTAGACAGGGAGGAAAAACATTCTGGCTTCATTAATCTTCCCGAAGCTAACATACCTACAACAGGTTCTCCCCACACAAGGTGAGATCTCTTTTTAGTTAATTTATTTGGTTTAATAAAAGACCTAGACTGTCTTACAAGTCTTTGAATAGAGCAAAAAAATGGGGTGGTATTGCCCTTCCAGACCCTGAACTTTATGGTAAAGCGGTTCTTCTAGCCAGAGCGATAGACTGGTTGAGGGAACCCTTCAACAAATCTTGGGTCTCCATGGAACAAGCCCTATTGGGCTGCACCTTTAGGGCCTTTTTATTAGGCCATAGAACTGATCAAACTTTACCCCCACTAGCTTCCTCATTAATGAGAGCTACATTTTCTGTTTGGAAGGGGCTCAAGGACTCACAACACTGTATACCTTTTCCCTCTTTAACCTTGCAAATTAGAGACATTATGAATGTGGCACCTAAAGCTTTGCTAGATAGTGTGGTGGGTTCACTTAAAAACTCCACAACTCATGTTAGGGACATCTTGGGCGACTCTCATCCTTATTCCTTAGCAGATCTGAAAGTCAAGCTTAACTATAGTCATACAAATACCTCCCCTCTACTCTTCCTAAGGTCATATCTTCAACAAAATATTAACAGTAGGGATGAGCGAACCCGAACCCGAACATTTTCGTAAAAGTCCGGGTTCGGGTTCGGTGTTCGGCGCTTTCTTGGCGCTTTTTGAAAGGCTGCAAAGCAGCCAATCAACAAGCGTCATACTACTTGCCCCAAGAGGCCATCACAGCCTTGCCTACTATTGGCATGGCTGTGATTGGCCAGTGCAGCATGTGACCCAGCCTCTATATAAGCTTGGGTCACATAGCGCTGCACGTCACTCTGCTGATACAAGCGTAGGGAGAGGTTGCAGCTGCGATGTTAGGGCGAGATTAGGCAGATTAACTCCTCCAAAAGACTTCATTCAGTGATCGATCTCCAGCTGTGGATCATTGAAGTGCTGATATTGAATTGCTCACTTTTTTTAGGCTGCCCAGAGCGTTTTTATATCACTTTTTTCTGGGGTGATCGGCGGCCATTTTGTGGCTTGTGGTGCGCCAGCACAAGCTACCACCAAGTGCATTTAACCATCAATAGTGTGGTTATTTTTTGCTATATCCTACATCAGGTGCAGGCTGAGCCTGTGTCACCCAAGTGCATTTAACCATCAATAGTGTGGTTATTTTTTGGCCATATACTACATCAGGTGCAGGCTGAGCCTGTGTCACCCAAGTGCATTTAACCATCAATAGTGTGGTTATTTTTTGCTATATCCTACATCAGGGTCAAGCTTTCATCAAGTGCATTTAACCATCAATAGTGTGGTTATTTTTTGGCCATATACTACATCAGGTGCAGGCTGAGCCTGTGTCACCCAAGTGCATTTAACCATCAATAGTGTGGTTATTTTTTGGCCATATACTACATCAGGGGCAAGTTGAGCCTGTCACCCAGCGCCTAAAAAATAGGCCTGACATTTATATTCCTCCAAATCAGTACTGTTTTAGCTGGTCAAGTTAATTTTAGTGACCGTAAAAGCACAGTTTTTGTTCTGGGTTAAAAAACAATTCCCAAATTTGCCATTCTCAAAATTAATAGTTTCTGCTATATCAGGCCTACTTTAAATCTATCCCTAAAAGGGTATATTAGATTCAAGGTGCTGATAGGGTCATTCTGAAAAACTTAACACACACGCTACAGTGCAGATACAAGTCTAATTCTGTGATTAAACGTATACCTGTCACACAGCGCCTAAAAAATAGGCCTGACATTTATATTCCTCCAAATCAGTACTGTTTTAGCTGGTCAAATTATTTTTAGTGACCGTAAAAGCACAGTTTTTGTTCTGGGTTGAAAAACAATTCCGAAATTTGCCATTCTCAAAATTAGTAGTTTCTGCTATATCAGGCCTACTTTAAATCTATCCCTAAAAGGGTATATTAGATTCAAGGTGCTGATAGGGTCATTCTGAAAAACTTAACACACACGCTACAGTGCAGATACAAGTCTAATTCTGTGATTAAACGTATACCTGTCACACAGCGCCTAAAAAATAGGCCTGACATTTATATTCCTCCAAATCAGTACTGTTTTAGCTGGTCAAGTTATTTTTAGTGACCGTAAAAGCACAGTTTTTGTTCTGGGTTGAAAAACAATTCCCAAATTTGCCATTCTCAAAATTAGTAGTTTCTGCTATATCAGGCCTACTTTAAATCTATCCCTAAAAGGGTATATTAGATTCAAGGTGCTGATAGGGTCATTCTGAAAAACTTAACAAACACGCTACAGTGCAGATACAAGTCTAATTCTGTGATTAAATGTATACCTGTCACACAGCGCCTAAAAAATAGGCCTGACATTTATATTCCTCCAAATCAGTACTGTTTTAGCTGGTCAAGTTATTTTTAGTGACCGTAAAAGCACAGTTTTTGTTCTGGGTTGAAAAACAATTCCCAAATTTGCCATTCTCAAAATTAGTAGTTTCTGCTATATCAGGCCTACTTTAAATCTATCCCTAAAAGGGTATATTAGATTCAAGGTGCTGATAGGGTCATTCTGAAAAACTTAACACACACGCTACATTTGCAGATACAAGTCTAATTCTGTGATTAAACGTATACCTGTCACACAGCGCCTAAAAAATAGGCCTGACATTTATATTCCTCCAAATCAGTACTGTTTTAGCTGGTCAAATTATTTTTAGTGACCGTAAAAGCACAGTTTTTGTTCTGGGTTGAAAAACAATTCCGAAATTTGCCATTCTCAAAATTAGTAGTTTCTGCTATATCAGGCCTAGTTTAAATCTATCCCTAAAAGGGTATATTAGATTCAAGGTGCTGATAGGGTCATTCTGAAAAACTTAACACACACGCTACAGTGCAGATACAAGTCTAATTCTGTGATTAAACGTATACCTGTCACACAGCGCCTAAAAAATAGGCCTCACATTTATATTCAGCTAAATCTGTCATTACTGGTGTGCCTGTATTAGTGTAATACGGTACCTAAATAGATAGCCAGACAGTGTTAGGTGTCTGTAAAAAAAGGCCTGAATTTTAATTCAATACATTGGCCCGAATAATATTTTTCTTATTGTGGTGAACGGGAACAATGAGGAAAAAATCTAGTAAGGGACGCGGACGCGGACGTGGACATGGTCGTGGTGGTGTTAGTGGACCCTCTGGTGCTGGGAAAGGACGTGGCCGTTCTGCCACAGCCACACGTCCTAGTGTACCAACTACCTCAGGTCCCAGTAGCCGCCAGAATTTACAGGGATATTTGGTGGGGCCCAATGCCGTTCTAAGGATGGTAAGGCCTGAGCAGGTACAGGCATTAGTCAATTGGGTGGCCGACAGTGGATCCAGCACGTTCACATTATCTTCCACCAAGTCTTCTGCAGAAAGCGCACAGATGGCGCATGAAAACCAAGCCCATCAGTCTGTCACATCACCCCCATGCATATCAGGGAAACTGTCTGAGCCTCAAGTTATGCAGCAGTCTCTTATGCTGTTTGAAGACTCTGCCGCCAGGGTTTCCCAAGGGCATCCACCTAGCCCTTCCCCAGGGGTGGAAGAGATAGAATGCACTAACGCACAACCACTTATGTTTCCTGATGATGAGGACATGGGAATACCACCTCAGCACGTCTCTGATGATGACGAAACACAGGTGCCAACTGCTGCGTCTTTCTGCAGTGTGCAGACTGAACAGGAGGTCAGGGATCAAGACTGGGTGGAAGACGATGCAGGGGACGATAAGGTCCTAGACCCCACATGGAATGAAGGTCGTGCCACTGACTTTCACAGTTCGGAGGAAGAGGCAGTGGTGAGACCGAGCCAACAGCGTAGCAAAAGAGAGAGCAGTGGGCAAAAGCAGAACACCCGCCGCCAAGAGACTCCGCCTGCTACTGACCGCCGCCATCTGGGACCGAGCACCCCAAAGGCAGCTTCAAGAAGTTCCCTGGCATGGCACTTCTTCAAACAATGTGCTGACGACAAGACCCGAGTGGTTTGCACGCTGTGCCATCAGAGCCTGAAGCGAGGCATTAACGTTCTGAACCTTAGCACAACCTGCATGACCAGGCATGCAAAGCATGAACTGCAGTGGAGTAAACACCTTAAAAACAAGGAAGTCACTCAGGCTCCCCCTGCTACCTCTTCTGCTGCTGCCGCCTCGGCCTCTTCTGCTGCTGCCGCCTCGGCTTCTTCCTCCGCCTCTGGAGGAACGTTGGCACCTGCAGCCCAGCAAATATGGGATTTACCACCAACACCACCACCTGCGTCACCAAGCATCTCAACCATGTCACACGGCAGCGTTCAGCTCTCCATCTTACAAACATTTGAGAGAAAGCGTAAATTCCCACCTAGCCACCCTCGATCCCTGGCCCTGAATGCCAGCATTTCTAAACTACTGGCCTATGAAATGCTGTCATTCAGGCTGGTGGACACAGACAGCTTCAAACAGCTCATGTCGCTTGCTGTCCCACAGTATGTTGTTCCCAGCCACTACTTCTCCAAGAGAGCCGTGCCTTCCCTGCACAACCAAGTATCCAATAAAATCAAGTGTGCACTGCGCAACGCCATCTGTGGACCAGTGGACCAGTAAGCATGGCCAGGGACGCTATATCTCCCTAACTGCACACTGGGTAAATGTAGTGGCGGCTGGGCCCCAGGCGGAGAGCTGTTTGGCGCACATCCTTCTGCCGCCAAGGATCGCAGGGCAACATTCTTTGCCTCCTGTCTCCTCCTCCTCCTACTCAGCTTCCTCCTCCTCTTCTTCCACCTGCTCATCCAGTCAGCCACACACCTTCACCACCAACTTCAGCACAGCCCGGGGTAAACGTCAGCAGGCCGTTCTGAAACTCATATGTTTGGGGGACAGGCCCCACACCGCACAGGAGTTGTGGCGGGGTATAGAACAACAGACTGACGAGTGGTTGCTGCCGGTGAGCCTCAAGCCTGGCCTGGTGGTGTGCGATAATAGGCGAAATCTCTTTGCAGCTCTGGGACTAGCCGGTTTGACGCACATCCCTTGCCTGGCGCATGTGATGAATTTGGTGGTGCAGAAGTTCATTCACAACTACCCCGACATGTCAGAGCTGCTGCATAAAGTGCGGGCCGTCTGTTCGCGCTTCCAGCGTTCATACCCTGCCGCTGCTCGCCTGTCTGCGCTACAGCGTAACTTCGGCCTTCCCGCTCACCGCCTCATATGCGACGTACCCACCAGGTGGAACTCCACCTTGCACATGCTGGACAGACTGTGCGAGCAGCAGCAGGCCATAGTGGAGTTTCAGCTGCAGCACGAACGGGTCAGTCGCACTGTGGAACAGCACCACTTCACCACCAATGACTGGGCCTCCATGCGAGACCTGTGTGCCCTGTTGCGCTGTTTCGAGTACTCCACCAACATGGCCAGTGGCGATGACGCCGTTATCAGCGTTACAATACCACTTCTATGTCTCCTTGAGAAAACACTTAGGGCGATGATGGAAGAGGAGGTGGCCCAGGAGGAAGAGGAGGAAGAGGGGTCATTTTTAGCACTTTCAGGCCAGTCTCTTCGAAGTGACTCAGAGGGAGGTTTTTTGCAACAGCAGAGGCCAGGTACAAATGTGGCCAGACAGGGCCCACTACTGGAGGACGAGGAGGACGAGGATGAGGAGGAGGTGGAGGAGGATGAGGATGAAGCATGTTCACAGCGGGGTGGCACCCAAAGCAGCTCGTGCCCATCACTGGTGCGTGGCTGGGGGGAAACACAGGACGATGACGATACGCCTCCCACAGAGGACAGCCTGGCACACATGAGCGACTACATGCTGCAGTGCCTGCGCAACGACAGCAGAGTTGCCCACATTTTAACGTGTGCGGACTACTGGGTTGCCACCCTGCTGGATCCCCGGTACAAAGACAATGTGCCCACCTTACTTCCTACACTGGAGCGTGATAGGAAGATGCGCGAGTACAAGCGCATGTTGGTAGACGCGCTACTGAGAGCATTCCCAAATGTCACAGGGGAACAAGTGGAAGCCCAAGGCGAAGGCAGAGGAGGAGCAAGAGGTCGCCAACGCAGCTGTGTCACGGCCAGCTTCTCTGAGGGCAGGGTTAGCATGGCAGAGATGTGGAAAAGTTTTGTCACCACGCCACAGCTAACTGCACCACCACCTGATACGGAACGTGTTAGCAGGAGGCAACATTTCACTAACAAGGTGGAACAGTACCTGTGCACACCCCTCCACGTACTGACTGATGGTTCGGCCCCATTCAACTTCTGGGTCTCCAAATTGTCCACGTGGCCAGAGCTAGCCTTTTATGCCTTGGAGGTGCTGGCCTGCCCGGCGGCCAGCGTTTTGTCTGAACGTGTATTCAGCACGGCAGGGGGCGTCATTACAGACAAACGCAGCCGCCTGTCTACAGCCAATGTGGACAAGCTGACGTTCATAAAAATGAACCAGGCATGGATCCAACAGGACCTGTCCATCCCTTGTGCAGATTAGACATTAACTACCTCCCCTTAACAATATTTTATTGTACTCCAGGGCACTTCCTCATTCAATCCTATTTTATTTTCATTTTACCATTATATTGCGGGGCAACCCAAAGATGAATGAACCTCTCCTCTGTCTGGGTGCCGGGGGCCTAAATATGTGACAGTGGCCTGTTCCAGTGGTGGGTGACGTGAAGCCTGATTCTCTGCTATGACATGAAGACTGATTCTGTGCTGACATGAAGCCAGATTCTCTGTTACGGGACCTCTCTCCTCTGCCTGGGTGCCTGGGCCTAAATATGTGACAGTGGCCTGTTCCAGTGGTGGGTGACGTGAAGCCTGATTCTCTGCTATGACATGAAGACTGATTCTGTGCTGACATAAAGCCAGATTCTCTGTTACGGGACCTCTCTCCTCTGTCTGGGTGCCGGGGCCTAAATATGTGACAGTGGCCTGTTCCAGTGGTGGGTGACGTGAAGCCTGATTCTCTGCTATGACATGAAGACTGATTCTGTGCTGACATGAAGCCAGATTCTCTGTTACGGGACCTCTCTCCTCTGTCTGGGTGCCGGGGCCTAAATATGTGACAGTGGCCTGTTCCAGTGGTGGGTGACGTGAAGCCTGATTCTCTGCTATGACATGAAGACTGATTCTGTGCTGACATGAAGCCAGATTCTCTGTTACGGGACCTCTCTCCTCTGTCTGGGTGACGGGGCCTAAATATGTGACAGTGGCCTGTTCCAGTGGTGGGTGACGTGAAGCCTGATTCTCTGCTATGACATGAAGACAGATTCTGTGCTGACATGAAGCCAGATTCTCTGTTACGGGACCTCTCTCCTCTGCCTGGGTGCCTGGGCCTAAATATGTGACAGTGGCCTGTTCCAGTGGTGGGTGACGTGAAGCCCGATTCTCTGCTATGACATGAAGACTGATTCTGTGCTGACATGAAGCCAGATTCTCTGTTACGGGACCTCTCTCCTCTGCCTGGGTGCCGGGGCCTAAATATGTGACAGTGGCCTGTGTCAGTGGTGGGTGACGTGAAGCCTGATTCTCTGCTATGACATGAAGACTGATTCTGTGCTGACATGAAGCCAGATTCTCTGTTACGGGACCTCTCTCCTCTGTCTGGGTGCCGGGGCCTAAATATGTGACAGTGGCCTGTTCCAGTGGTGGGTGACGTGAAGCCTGATTCTCTGCTATGACATGAAGACTGATTCTGTGCTGACATGAAGCCCGATTCTCTGCTATGACATGAAGATTGATTCTGTGCTGACATGAAGCCAGATTCTCTGTTACGGGACCTCTCTCCTCTGTCTGGGTGCCGGGGCCTAAATATGTGACAGTGGCCTGTTCCAGTGAAGGGTGACGTGAAGCCTGATTCTCTGCTATGACATGAAGACTGATTCTGTGCTGACATGAAGCCAGATTCTCTGTTACGGGACCTCTCTCCTCTGCCTGGGTGCCTGGGCCTAAATATGTGACAGTGGCCTGATCCAGTGGTGGATGACGTGAAGCCTGATTTTTTGCTATGACATGAAGACTGATTCTGTGCTGACATAAAGCCAGATTCTCTGTTACGGGACCTCTCTCCTCTGCCTGGGTGCCGGGGCCTAAATATGTGACAGTGGCCTGTGTCAGTGGTGGGTGACGTAAAGCCTGATTCTCTGCTATGACATGAAGACTGATTCTGTGCTGACATGAAGCCAGATTCTCTGTTACGGGACCTCTCTCCTCTGTCTGGGTGCCGGGGCCTAAATATGTGACAGTGGCCTGTTCCAGTGGTGGGTGACGTGAAGCCTGATTCTCTGCTATGACATGAAGACTGATTCTGTGCTGACATGAAGCCAGATTCTCTGTTACGGGACCTCTCTCCTCTGCCTGGGTGCCGGGGCCTAAATATGTGACAGTGGCCTGTTCCACTGGTGGATGACGTGAAGCCTGATTATCTGCTATGACATGAAGACTGATTCTGTGCTGACATGAAGCCAGATTCTCTGTTACGGGACCTCTCTCCTCTGCCTGGGTGCCGGGGCCTAAATATGTGACAGTGGCCTGTTCCAGTGGTGGGTGACGTGAAGCCTGATTCTCTGCTATGACATGAAGACTGATTCTGTGCTGACATGAAGCCAGATTCTCTGTTATGGGACCTCTCTCCTCTGTCTCGGTGCCAGGGCCTAAATGTGTGACAGTGGCTTGTTCCAGTGGTGGGTGACGTTGATTCTCTGCTATGACATGAAGACTGATTCTCTGCTGACATGAAGCCAGATTCTCTGCTATGGCATGAAGAGACTGATTCTCTGCTGACGTGAAGGCAGATTCTATGCTATGGGACCTCTGTCCAATTGATATTGGTTAATTTTTTTATTTTTTTATTTTTATTTTAATACATTTCCCTATCCACATTTGTTTGCAGGGGATTTACCTACATGTTGCTGCCTTTTGCAGCCCTCTAGCTCTTTCCTGGGCTGTTTTACAGCCTTTTTAGTGCCAAAAAATTCGGGTCCCCATTGACTTTAATGGGGTTCGGGATCTGGATGAAGTTCGGGTCGGGTTCGGATCCCGAACCCGAACATTTCCGGGAAGTTCGGCCGAACTTCTCGAACCCGAACATCCAGGTGTTCGCTCAACTCTAATTAACAGTAATGACTTCTCCCGCCCACCGGTCTGGCTAGAAAGTCTCTTAGAAGGCACACAATAACCAACCAAATTAATTTCCCAGCTATATGATAAACTAAGAATGGCAGATGCTCTCTTTACCCCGGCGATCATTCGACTCTGGGAAAGAGATCTGAACAAAACATTTTCAAGACAGGAAATAGATCGGATAATGATTTCCCCACACAGAGCATCAAGATGTGTTAGAATTCAAGAAAACTGCTATAAAGTAGTAGCCAGGTGGTATAAAACTCCTGACAAAACATGTTTGTACTCAGCGTCAGCATCAGACACATGCTGGAGGTGCTTAAGTTCTAGAGGTTCCTTCCTACATATATGGTGGGACTGTCCTCCTTTAAAGGAATGGTGGAAACAGATATTCGAGATATGCAACAAAGTCTGTACATCTTCTTTTGCTCCTCGACTGGAGTTGGCTTTGTTGAATTTATTTCCTAAAACCACTAAAATCCTAAATATAGGCCTTTATAAACAACTAATTAACGCAGCTAGATTTTTGATCCCACTCCACTGGCTGTCACCAGATGTCCCTCCTATTGAAAAATGGTGCTCCAGAGTGGACCAGATATATAGGCTTGAGGAAATATCCAACTGGGAATGCAGATCTATTCATAAATTTAGATCCACGTGGCTTGCCTGGGAAACTTATAGAGGGTTCAAGATTGGATAGATATCAGATGCCCACAGGTCGCTGGGAGTTTCTCATATCCTTTCCCAATCTGTTTAACATACTCACAGTTGCGCATGAAATCAGTTGAATATTAGTATTGTCTGGGTAAGATAGTCCAGAAGTGATGGATCTTTCTTGGAATTTGATCATATGCCCGAATTTTCGATACCTATTATTATAATAATGCTAATAATCTGAGTAAAATGTTGTAATGTCCTGTATTCATCCTGTGGTCTTGTATACATCATACTGTCGTTGATTTATCAATTTTCATGTTGGAGCATGGAGATCTGTCATCACTCTCCGTTGCGCCTATGTTAATTTGTACTCATGCTTTTACAAATAAAGCTTTTTGAGAAAAAAAATATAAATAAAATGTCTAAACTGCACAAGGGATGGACAGGTCCTGTGGGATCCATCCCTGGTTCATTTTTATGAATGTCAGCTTGTCCACATTGGCTGTGGACAGGCGGCTGCGTTTGTCTGTAATGACGCCCCCTGCCGTGCTGAATACACGTTCAGACAAAACGCTGGCCGCCGGGCAGGCCAGCACCTCCAAGGCATAAAAGGCTAGCTCTGGCCACCATGACAATTTGGAGACCCAGAAATTGAATGGGGCTGAACCATCAGTCAGCACGTGGAGGGGTGTGCACACGTACTGTTCCACCATGTTAGTGAAATGTTGCCTCCTGCTAACACATTCCGTATCAGGTGGTGGTGAAGTTAGCTGTGTCGTGGTGACAAAACTTTTCCACATCTCTGCCATGCTAACCCTGCCCTCAGAGGAGCTGGCCGTGACACAGCTGCGTTGGCGACCTCTTGCTCCTCCTCTGCCTTTGCCTTGGGCTTCCACTTGTTCCCCTGTGACATTTGGGAATGCTCTCAGTAGCGCATCTACCAACGTGAACTTGCACTCGCGCATCTTCCTATCACGCTCCAGTACAGGAAGTAAGGTGGGCACATTGTCTTTGTACCGGGGATCCAGCAGGGTGGCAACCCAGTAGTCAGCACACGTTAAAATGTGGGCAACTCTGCTGTCGTTGCGCAGGCACTGCAGCATGTAGTCGCTCAAGTGTGCCAGGCTGCCCAGAGGTAAGGACAAGCTGTTTCCCCCCAGCCACGCACCAGTGATGGGCCCGAGCTGCGTTGGGTGCCACCCCGCTGTGAACATGCTTCATCCTCATCCTCCTCCACCTCCTCCTCATCCTCGTCCTCCTCATCCTCCAGTAGTGGGCCCTGTCTGGCCACATTTGTACCTGGCCTCTGCTGTTGCAAAAATCCTCTTTCTGAGCCACTTCTAAAAGACTGGCCTGAAAGTGTTAGAGATGACCCCTCTTCCTCCTCCTCTTCCTGGGCCACATCCTCTTCCATCATTGCCCTAAGTGTTTTCTCAAGGAGACATAGAAGTGGTATTGTAACGCTGATAACGGCGTCATCGCCACTGACCATGTTGGTGGAGTACTCGAAACAGCGCAACAGGGCACACAGGTCTCGCATGGAGGCCCAGTCATTGGTGGTGAAGTGGTGCTGTTCCGCAGTGCGACTGACCCGTGCGTGCTGCAGCTGAAACTCCACTATGGCCTGCTGCTGCTCGCACAGTCTGTCCAGCATGTGCAAGGTGGAGTTCCACCTGGTGGGCAAGTCGCATATGAGGCGGTGAGCGGGAAGGCCGAAGTTACGCTGTAGCGCAGACAGGCAAGCAGCGACAGGATGTGAACGCCGGAAGCGCGAACAGACGGCCCGCACTTTATGCAGCAGCTCTGACATGTCGGGGTAGTTGTGAATGAACTTCTGCACCACCAAATTCAGCACATGCGCCAGGCAAGGGATGTGCGTCAAACCGGCTAGTCCCAGAGCTGCAACGAGATTTAGCCCATTATCGCACACCACCAGGCCAGGCTTGAGGCTCTCCGGCAGCAACCACTCGTCGGTCTGTTGTTCTATACCCCGCCACAACTCCTGTGCGGTGTGGGGCCTGTCCCCCAAACATATGAGTTTCAGAACGGCCTGCTGACGTTTACCCCGGGCTGTGCTGAAGTTGGTGGTAAGTGTGTGGCTGACTGGATGAGCAGGTGGAAGAAGAGGAGGAGGAAGCTGAGTAGGAGGAGGAGGAGACAGGAAGCAAAGAATGTTGCCCTGCGATCCTTGGCGGCGGAAGGACGTGCGCCAAACAGCTCTCCGCCTGGGGCCCAGCCGCCACTACATTTACCCAGTGTGCAGTTAGGGAGATATAGCGTCCCTGGCCGTGCTTACTGGTCCACGTATCTGTGGTTAGGTGGACCTTGCCACAGATGGCGTTGCGCAGTGCACACTTGATTTTAGCGGATACTTGGTTGTGCAGGGAAGGCACAGCTCTCTTGCAGAAGTAGTGGCGGATGGGAACAACATACTGTGGGACAGCAAGCGACATGAGCTGTTTGAAGCTGTCTGTGTCCACTAGCCTGAATGACAGCATTTCATAGGCCAGTAGTTTAGAAATGCTGGCATTCAGGGCCAGGGATCGAGGGTGGCAAGGTGGGAATTTACACTTTCTCTTAAATGTTTGTGAGATGGAGAGCTGAACGCTGCCGTGTGACATGGTGGTGATGCTTGGTGACGGAGGTGGTGGTATTGTGGTACATCCTCTGTTTGCTGGGCGACAGGTGCCAACGTTCCTCCCGAGGCGGAGGAAGAGGCCGAGGCAGCAGCAGAAGAGGTAGCAGGGGGAGCCTGAGTGAGTTCCTTGTCTTTAAGGTGTTTACTCCACTGCAGTTTATGCTTTGCATGCAGATGCCTGGTAATGCAGGTTGTGCTAAGGTTCAGAACGTTAATGCCTCGCTTCAGGCTCTGATGGCACAGTGTGCAAACCACTTGGGTCTTGTCGTCAGCACATTGTTTGAAGAACTGCCACGCCAGGGAACTCCTCGAAGCTGCCTTTGGGGTGCTCGGTCCCAGGTGGCGGTGGCCAGTAGCAGGCGAACTCTCTTGGTGGCGGGTGTTCTGCGTTTGCCCCCTGCTCCCTCTTTTGCTACGCTGTTGGCTCGGTCTCACCACTGCCTCTTCCTCTGAACTCTGAAAGTCAGTGGCACGACCTTCATTCCATGTGGGGTCTATGACCTCATCGTCCCCTGCATCGTCCTCCACCCAGTCTTCCTCCCTGACTAAAGATGTTGCGAACATAAAATTTTCCGTTCGCGAACGTCGAACGCAAATTTCCGCAAATGTTCGCAAACGGGTGAACCGCCATAGACTTCAATAGACAGGCGAATTTTAAAATCCACAGGGACTCTTTCTGGCCACAATAGTGATGGAAAAGTTGTTTCAAGGGGACTAACACCTGGACTGTGGCATGCCGGAGGGGGATCCATGGCAAAACTCCCATGGAAAATTACGTAGTTGACGCAGAGTGTGGTAAGTTAAATTTGCAATGTGATTAATATAACCTGTATTAATCGCATTGCGATTACAACTTAGATCTGAGTTCCTAATGGTTGTATTGCTCAGGGGTCAAGTCCTGGGAAAAAAGTGTGGGAACTCTCCCAAGATCCACTGCAAACCCCCCCCCCCCCCCCAAAAAAAAAATATATATATATTTTGCTGAAAATTCAGTGAAACATTTATTGTAAAGTGCAAGTTTACACAAACAACTGCAAAATTAACGTGAAATAAACAAATATATATAGGGACCCCGCACCTATCAGACAATGGGGGCATATCCTAGCGATATGCCCCCATTGTCTGAGATGGGAAAACCCCTTTAAAATACAATACATGTGAATGGCCTTTTGAAAGCTATGTGTAGCGAAAATAAATAAATAAATAAATCTAGCATGCTGTAATTTGTGTCGCTGCGGACTGAGCCAAATGTACACATTGTGATCAAAACAAAACAAAAACTCCCCTTATATATAATTTACTTA
This sequence comes from Bufo bufo, assembly GCF_905171765.1. Classification (NCBI taxonomy): domain Eukaryota; kingdom Metazoa; phylum Chordata; class Amphibia; order Anura; family Bufonidae; genus Bufo; species Bufo bufo. The sequence continues at coordinate 261,126,624 of NC_053391.1, read as the reverse complement.
CAGTTCTGAAGACTCAGGGGTGCTGACAGGCTTGGCCTCAGGGGTGCTGGCTGGCTTAGCCTCAGGGGTGCTGGCTGGCTTAGCCTCAGGGGTGCTGACAGGCTTGGCCGAGCAGAAGGAGTGTGGGACTGTGAGGCCTTTTTTCTCCAAGCTGCTTCGGATAAGTGCTCTAGGCAGCTGGGCTCAGGGCTGGAAGTGGGCATCGCACAATAAGAAAAAAATATTTTTCATTACACCTCAGGTCAGACCACCAATCAGACCCCCAATGTTAATAAGACCCCAATAAGACCTCAGATCAGAACCCAATATGAATGACCCCCAATCAGACCTCAGATAAGCGCCCCATGCCTCATAGCAGCTCCCAGTGCCTCTCCATTAGCCCCCCAGTGCCTCTCCATCAGCCCCCAGTGCCTCTCCATCAGCCCCCCAGTGCCTCTCCATCAGCCCCCCAGTGCCTCCCCATCAGCCCCCCAGTGCCTTTCCATCAGCCCCTAGTGCCTCTACATTAGCCCCCAGTGCCTCATATCAGCCCCCCAGTGCCTCTCATCAGCCCCCAGTGCCTCTCATCAGCCCCCAGTGCCTCTCATCAGCCCCAGTGCCTCTCATCAGCCCCCCAGTACCTCTCATCAGCCCCCAGTACCTCTCATCATCCCCCAGTACCTCTCATCAGCCCCCAGTACCTCTCATCAGCCCCCCAGTACCTCTCATCAGCCCCCCAGTGCCTCTCATCAGCCCCCCAGTGCCTCTATATCTGCCCCCAGCAGATCTCATCAACCCCCAGTGCCTCTATATTAGTCCCCAGTGCCTCTCATCAGTCCCCAGTACCTCTCATCAGCCCCCCAGTGCCTCTATATCAGCCCCCAGCAGATCTCATCAGCCCCCAGTGCCTCTACATTAGCCCCCAGTGCCTCTCACTCATCAGCCCCCAGTACCTCTCATCAGCCCCCCAGTGCCTCTATATCAGCCCCCAGCAGATCTCATCAGCCCCAGTGCCTCTAATCTGCCCCAGTGCCTCTAATCAGCCCCCAGTGCCTCTAATATGCCCCTAGTGTCTCTAATCAGCCCCCAGTGCCTCTAATCTGCCCCTAGTGCCTCTAATCAGCCCCAGTGCCTCTAATATGCCCCTAGTGTCTCTAATCAGCCCCCAGTGCCTCTAATCTGCCCCTAGTGCCTCTAATCAGCCCCCAGTCCTCTATATCAGCCCACAGAGCCTCTCCATTAGCCGCCCAGTGCCTCTTACCAGCCCCCAGGGCCCCATTCACTAGCGCCCAGTGCTGCCCCATCCACCAGCCCCGAGTGCCCCCTCCACCAGCCTCCAGTCAGTGCCTCTCCATTCAGCCTATAGTATAAAATATGAAAAAAAAAACCACTTACACTTACCTCTCCTGCTCCTGGACGCAGACGCTCCTCTTCTACTGCTGTAGGCTGCGCACGGAGTGACGTCACAGAGCGACTCACTCGGCTCCTGTGCACAGCCCTCACAGCTGACAGCCGAGGACCAGGAAGGCGGCGGTGAGTACAAAGCCTTCACCGCTTCCTCCTGGTCCTTTTGCCCGGAAAGGGAACGGCATTCCTGCCAGGAAAAAAGTGCAGGAACGCCGTTCCCACGCGTTCCCCCTCGACTCGACCCCTGGTATTGCTAGAATATAACGAAGATTGAGAATATAGTGCTATATTCGTCAATTCTAGCAATTCTAGCAATACAACATAAAGTAACACAGTACTGTGTGTTAAGTAGTACTATTCCTATCAGTTTAATCCCTGTTACGTTCACTAGTATTATTATTATTATTATTATAAGGTGTGTTAAGTAGTACTATTCCTATCAGTTTAATCCCTGTTACGTCCCCTATCAGGGGACGTGTATATGGAATCGATTTTAGGAACCGGGATATGGAAAAAGATGTTTGGTCTGTCCTCCTACTTCAAATTTGGGGCACTGCGCGTGCAATCTAATGTGCCACCAGATATGAGTGGTGTGTTAAGTAGTACTATTCTTATCAGTTTAATCCCTGTTACGTCCCCTATCAGGGGACGTGTATGGAATAGATTTTAGACAACCGCAAAGAGTTGTCAATAGTTGACACACTCATGACATAAACTTTATACCTCTGTGTGTCAATCTTGGTGTAGTTATGACTGTGCTCGTGCGCACGTTTGGGAGATTGCAGGCGATGGGGGTTTTTCAAAGCCTATGGTCGTGCTGAGGTAGTTAAGTGACCCAGAAAACAATGATTCTGCAGCGTGGACCCATTGTTGGCCTAGTAGGCTTTAATGATCACCTTAGATGATCACAAAGAAAATTAATGTTTTTTCTATGCAAAATTATCCAGCCGATCGCTTTTGGTCTGTTCACAATGAAGCAAAGATCATCTGGAGTGTGCCAACATTGCCATTGGCAACACACTCATAGAGGTGGTCGCTTCATTGTGATACGCAAGCCCCTTCACCACAACAAGGTAACGATCACGAAGGGGAATTGACACATGTATGTGCCTTTTTTTTTGTTTGGTTTTTGAAGCCACAGTGCCGTACCAGAGGCCTGAAAAATTAGGCATGTGCACATGTCTGAAAAATTAGGTATTGTTGCAGCCGCAGAAAAATAAATGTTTGTTTCCCAGGCAGAAAGTGCCCTAAAACATTGCGACTTGAACCCTAGTTGGTGGCGGATAAGTCACACAAGTCATCCGGCATTCAGAGATAAAATACAGCAGCGTGTGGACCATTTTTAGCCCAAGGCAGCTCATCTCATCAGGCCTTTTTTAGTCTAATGTATCGCCCACTGTCATTCCCTTCAGGATCCATCCCTCATTCATCTTAATAAAGGTGAGGTAATCTAGACTTTTTTTATCTAGGCGACTTCTCTTCTCAGTGACAATACCTCCTGCTGGACTGAAGGTCTTTTCTGACGGGACACTTGAAGCGGGGCAGGCCAGAAATTCTATCGAAAATTGGGATAGCTCAGGCCACAGGTCAAGCCTGCACACCCAGTAGTCAAGGGGTTCATCGCTCCTCAGAGTGTCGATATCTGCAGTTAAGGTGAGGTAGTCTGCTACCTGTCGGTCGAGTCGTTCTCTGAGGGTGGACCCCGAAGGGCTGTGGCGATGCGTAGGACTTAAAAAGCTCTGCATGTCCTCCATCAACAACACGACTGTAAAGCGTCCTGTCCTTGCCGGCGTGGTCGTGGGAGGAAGAGAATTACTTTCACCTCTTCCCCTGTTAGATTCCCGTTGTGCTGTGACATCACCCTTATACTCTGTGTAAAGCATACTTTTTAATTTATTTTGGAACTGCTGCATCCTTTCCGACTTGCGGTAATTCGGTAACATTTCAGGCACTTTCTGCTTATACCGAGGGTCTAGTAGCATGGCCACCCAGTACAGGATGTTCTCTTTCAGCCTTTTCATACGAGGGTCCCTCAACAGGCACGACAGCATGAAAGACCCCATTTGCACAAGGTTGGATGCCGAGCTACTCATGTCCCGTTCCTCGTCCTCAGTGATCTCACTGAAGGTATGTTCTTCTCCCCAGCCACGTACAACACCACGGGTACCAGATAGGTGACAACGAGCACCCTGGGATGCCTGTTGTGGTTGGTCTTCCTCCTCCTCCTCAAAGCCACATTCCTCCTCTGACTCCTCTTTCTCACAATCCTCTTCCAGCGTTGCCGCAGGTCCAGCAAGCGATGCTGATAAGGCTGTTTCTGGTGGTGATGGTGACCACAACTCTTCCTCTTCACGCTCATCTACGGCCTGATCCAGCACTCTTCGCAGGGCACGCTCCAGGAAAAAAACAAATGGGATGATGTCGCTGATGGTGCCTTCGGTGCGACTGACTAGGTTTGTCACCTCCTCAAAAGGACGCATGAGCCTACAGGCATTGCGCATGAGCGTCCAGTAACGTGGCAAAAAAATTCCCAGCTCCGCAGAGCACCCCGGTCATACAAATACTCGTTGATGGCTTTTTCTTGTTGGAGCAGGCGGTCGAACATTAGGAGTGTTGAATTCCAACGTGTCGGGCTGACCCAAATCAAGCGCCTCACTGGCATGTTGTTTCGCCGCTGAATATCGGAAAAGTGCGCCATGGCCGTGTAGGAACGCCTGAAATGGCCACACACCTTCCTGGCCTGCTTCAGGACATCCTGTAAGCCTGGGTACTTATGCACAAAGCGTTGTACGATCAGATTACCAACATGTACCATGCACGGCACATGTGTCAACTTGCCCAAATTCAATGCCGCCAACAAATTGCTTCCGTTGTCACACACCACTTTGCCGATCTCCAGTTGGTGCGGAGTCAGCCACTGATCCACCTGTGCGTTCAGGGCGGACAGGAGTGCTGGTCCGGTGTGACTCTCTGCTTTCAGGCAAGTCAACCCCAAGACGGCGTGACACTGCCGTATCCGGGATGTGGAATAGCCCCTGGGGAGCTGGGGGAGTGCCGTTGATGATGATGCAGCAGCAGAAGAGGACTCATCTGAGGAGGTTATGGAAGAGGATGGAGTAGGAGGAGTAGAGGAGGTGGCAGCAGGCCTGCCTGCAAGTCGTGGCGGAGTCACCAACTCCTCTGCAGAGCCACGCATTCCATGCTTGGCAGCCGTCAGCAGGTTGACCCAATGCGCAGTATAGGTGATATACCTGCCCTGACTGTGCTTTGCAGACCATGTATCAGTGGTCAGATGGACCCTTGCCCCAACACTGTGTGCCAGACATGCCATTACTTTCTTTTGCACAATCGAGTACAGGTTGGGGATTGCCTTTTGTGCAAAGAAATTTCGGCCGGGTACCTTCTACTGCGGTGTCCCAATAGCTACAAATTTTTGGAACGCCTCAGACTCGACCAGCTTGTATGGTAAAAGCTGGTGGGCTAAGAGTTCAGACAAACCAGCTGTCAGACGCCGGGCAAGGGGGTGACTTTGTGACATTGGCTTCTTACGCTCAAACATGTCCTTGACAGACACCTGACTGTGGGCAGATGAGCAGGAACTGCTCAAGGTGAGAGACGGAGTGGCGGATGGTTGAGAGGGGGCAAGGAGGACAGCAGTGGTTGACATGGCTGAAGATGCTGGACCAGGAGGAGGATGACGGCTTTGAGTTTGTGTACTGCTTGTACTTATGTGTTGATCCCATAGGCGTTTGTGATGTGCGATCATGTGCCTTCGCAAAGCAGTTGTACCTAGGTGGGTGTTGGACTTCCCACGACTCAGTTTCTTTTGGCACAGGTTGCCAATGGCATCGCTGTTGTCAGAGGCAGACACACTAAAAAGCCACACTGCTGAGCTCTGCAATGACGGCATTCTGGTGGTGGCAACAGCATGCATTGATTGGCGTGCTGTCTGGCTGACCCCGGGTGCCGATGCATGCTGTCTGACTGTGCCACTAGCACCTTGCGACGACCTCCCCCTGCTTCCAACTCGTCTCCTCCTTCTCTGTCTCCCCATCAGAACTTTCCACCTGTTCTTCTTCTCTTCGAGCGGGCACCCACGTGACATCCACGGACACATCGTTATCATCAACCGCTTCACTTGTATCTGACAACTCAGCAAAGGAAGCAGCAGAGGGTACAACATCATCATCATCACACCGTACGTCCATGTGTGTAATGCTGCCTGACTGAGACATATCCCTGTTATCTACATCCTCTGTCAATAATGGTTGCGCATCACTCATTTCTTCCAACTGATGTGTAAATAACTCCTCTGACAGATCAAGTGAAGCGGCTGTAGTGCTAGTGTTGGTGGTGGCGGCAGGCGGGCGAGTGGTAACTTGAGAGGTGCCCGAAGCTGAGCTGGAGGAGGATGGTACGTCAAGGTTCCGAGCGGAAGCTGTAGAAGATTGGGTGTCCTGTGTTAGCCAGTCAACTATGCCCTCAGAACTTTTCGAGTTCAGGGTACGTGGCCTCTGAACACTGGGCATTATTCTAGGGCCAAAGGGAATCACAGCAATACGACCACGACGGCCCCTGTGGGTGGCCTGCCTCTGCCTGTCATTTTTTTTAGATTCGTTAAGTTGTACTATGCGTGCAAGCTACTGTGACACCAGATATGAGTTGCGCTGGTGACACTATGCACTTGCAGCTGGGCCTTAAACACACAAACACGTGTGTGCAACTGACTGCTATTTATTCACAGTCAAAATTGTTGTCTTTATTTAAATGGAATCGAATGTGACACCAGATATGAGTTGCGCTGAAGGGACACTATGGCCTTGCAGCTGGGCCTTAAACACACAAACACGTGCAGGCAACTGACTGCTATTTATTTACAGTTAAAATTGTTGTTTTTATTTAAATGGAATCGAATGTGACACCAGATATGAATAGCGCTGAAGTGACACTATGCGCTTGCAGCTGAGCCTTAAACACACAAACATGTGTGTGCAACTGACTGCTATTTATTCACAGTCAAAATTGTTGTTTTTATTTAAATGGAATCTAATGTGACACCAGATATGAATGGCGCTGAAGTGACACTATGGATTGCAGCTGGGCCTTAAACAAACAAACACATGTGTGCAACTGACTGCTATTTATTCACAGTCAAAATTATTGTTTTTATTTAAATGGAATCGAAAGTGACACCAGATATGAATGGCGCTGCAGTGACACTATGTGCTTGCAGCTGGACCTTAAACACGTGTGTGCAACTGACTGCTATTTATTCACAGTCAAAATTGTTGTTTTTCTTTAAATGGAATTGAATGTGACACCAGATATGAGTTGCGCTGAAGTGACACTATGGACTTGCAGCTGGGCCTTAACCATCTCCCGTCTCGCTAACGCCGATCGGCGTCAATGCGGTGGCTCTGCCAGGTCACACTAACGCTGATCGGCGTCATCTCGTGAGACGCGAGATTTCCTGTGGACGCGCGCACCGGAGGTAAACGAGCTGATCTACAGCCTGCCAGCAGCGATCATTCGCTGGCAGGCTTTAGATGTGATTTTTTTAACCCCTAAAAGGTATATTAGACGCTGTTTTGATAACAGCGTCTAATATACCTGCTACCTGGTCCTCTGGTGGTCCCTTTTGCTTGGATCGACCACCAGAGGACACAGGCAGCTCTGTAAAGTAGCACCAAACACCACTACACTACACCCCCACTGTCACTTATTAACCCCTTACTAACCCCTGATCACCCCATACAGACTCCCTGATCATCCCCTGTCACTGATCACCCCCCTGTCATTGATCACCCCCCTGAAAGACAAAAAAAGGGGTCAGTCAGCACATACCAAACCGCAGGAGCACATTGCTATGGCAGGGAACAACATTAAAAGACAAAAACATGCAATGCGACAACTCACTGCAATATAGAGTAAAAAATTGCATAATAATTACAAGTGCTACACTATAAGTGAGGGATACTTGGCAAATCGTTTTGTACAAAATTATTTGAGCCCGTCTGGCGCACGTCAAGGCGATCTCTGTTAGACGGGTTCCTAACACTAAATTCTACCTGTTAGGTGCCATAACATCTACCATACACTTCAGGGAGTGTAGGTTCCACCTAAATTAAAATCAGCCTATAGGGCAGACAGGGTGGTCAGGAGTGCATGACTGAGGAGGCAGCCACACCTCCAGTACAAACTGCAAAGAAAGACAAAAAAGGGGGTCAGTCAGCACATACCAAACCGCAGGAGCACATTGCTATGGCAGGGAACAACATTAAAAGACAAAAACATGCAATGCGACAACTCACTGCAATATAGAGTACAAAATTGCATAATAATTACAAGTGCTACACTATAAGTGAGAGATACTTGGCAAATCGTTTTGTACAAAATTATTTGAGCCCGTCTGCCGCATGTCAAGGCGATCTCTGTTAGACGGGTTCCTAACACTAAATTCTACCTGTTAGGTGCCATGTCTTTTAATGTTGTTCCCTGCCATAGCAATGTGCTCCTGCGGTTTGGTATGTGCTGACTGACCCCCTTTTTTGTCTTTCTTTGCAGTTTGTACTGGATGTGTGGCTGCCTCCTCAGTCATGCACTCCTGACCACCCTGTCTGCCCTATAGGCTGATTTTAATTTAGGTGGAACCTACACTCCCTGAAGTGTATGGTAGATGTTATGGCACCTAACAGGTAGAATTTAGTGTTAGGAACCCGTCTAACAGAGATCGCCTTGACGTGCGCCAGACGGGCTCAAATAATTTTGTACAAAACGATCTTTCACTTATAGTGTAGCACTTGTAATTATTATGCAATTTTGTACTCTATATTGCAGTGAGTTGTCGCATTGATCACCCCCCTGTAAGGCTCCATTCAGACGTCCGTATGTGTTTTGCGGATCCGCAGATCCATGGATCCGCGGATCCACAAAACACATACGGACGTCTGAATGGAGCCTTACAGGGGGGTGATCAATGACAGGGGGGTGATCAGGGAGTCTATATGGGGTGATCACCCCTGTCATTGATCACCCCCCTGTAAGGCTCCATTCAGACGTCCGTATGTGTTTTGCGGATCCATGGATCCGCGGATCTGCAAAACACATATGGACGTGTGAATGGAGCCTTACAGGGGGGTGATCACCCCATATAGACTCCCTGATCACCCCCCTGTTATTGATCACCCCCCTGTAAGGCTCCATTCAGACGTCCGTATGTGTTTTGCGGATCCGCGGATCCGCAAAACACGGACACCGGCAATGTGCTTTCCGCATTTTGTAGATCCGCACATTGCCAGAACTATATAGAAAATGCCTTTTCTTGTCCGCAATTGCGGACAAGAATAGGACATGTTCTATAGGCTCTACAAAAAAATGCAGTGTTCGCCCGATCAGGCCTGATCTTGTGCGCACACTTGCGTTCAGTCCACCCCACCGCAGTGACAGAATTTTATTTTTTTCTGATCACTGCAAAAACACTGTAAAATCGCTGCGGCGCTATAAAGATCACTTTTGAGGGGCATGGTGAGTTAGCGGAAATTGATTATTTTTTTTTTGTTTTTTCTTACAAAGTCTCATATTCCACTAATTTGTGACAAAAAATAAAATCACACTTGAACTCACCATACCCCTCACGGAATCCAAATGCGTAAAATTTTTTAGACATTTAGATTCCAGACTTCTTCTCACGCTTTAGGGCCCCTAAAATGCCAGGGCAGTATAAATACCCCACAAGTGACCCCATTTTGGAAAAAAGACACCCCAAGGTATTCCATGAAGGGCATGGCGAGTTCATGTAAAAAAAAAATTTTTGTCACAAGTTTGTGAAATATGAGACTTTGTAAGAAAAAAATAAAAAATAAAAATCATTTTCTGCTAACTTGTGCCAAAAAACTAAATATTCTAGGAACTCGCCATGCCCCTCACGGAATACCTTGGGGTGTCTTCTTTCCAAAATGGGGTCACATGTGGGGTATTTATACTGCCCTGGCATTTTAGGGGACCTAAAGCGTGAGAAGAAGTCTGGAATCCAAATGTCTAAAAATGCCCCCCTAAAAGGTACTCCTTGGAATTTGGGCCCCTTTACGCACCTAGGCTGCATTATAGTGTCACACATGTGGTATCGCCGTACTCAGGAGAAGTAGGGCAATGTGTTTTGGGGTTTTACGTATACCCATGCTGGGTGAGAGAAATATCTCTCTAAAATGACAACTTTGTATAAAGAAATGGGAAAAGTTGACTTCTACAGAGATATTTCTCTCACACAGTATGGGTATATGTAAAAATACACCACAAAACACATTGCCCTATTTCTCCTGAGTACGGCAATACCACATGTGTGACACTTTTTTGCAGCCAAGGTGCGCAAAGGGGCCCAAATTCTAAAGAGCACCTTTTGGATTTCACAGGGCATTTTTTACGCATTTGAATTCCAAACTACTTCTCACGCTTTAGGGCCCCTAAAATGCCAGGGCAGTATAAACACCCCACAAGTGACCCCATTTTGGAAAAAAGACACCCCAAGGTATTTCGTGAGAGGCATGGCGAGTTCATGTAAAATTTTATTTTTTGACACAAGTTAGTGGAATATGAGACTTTGTAAGAAAGTAAAAAAAAATAAAAAATACATAATTTTCCGCTAACTTGTGCCAAAAAAATAAAAATTCTAGGAACTCGCCATGCCCCTCACGGAATACCTTGGGGTGTCTTATTTCCAAAATTGGGTCACTTGTGGGGTATTTATACTATCCTGGCATTCTAGCACCTCAAGAAACATGACAGGTGCTCAGAAAGTCAGAGCTGCTTCAAAATGCGGAAATTCACATTTTTGTACCATAGTTTGTAAACGCTATATCTTTTGCACAAACCAATAAATATACACTTATTGCATTTTTTTTTATCAAAGACATGTTGAACAATAAATTTAGAGAAAAAATGATATAGAAATGTAGTTTTATTTGAAAAGTTTTACAACCGAAAGTGAAAAATTTCATTTTTTTGCAAAAAGTTCGGTCAATTTCGAATAATAACAAAAAAAAGTAAAAATGTCAGCAGCAATGAAATACCACCAAATGAAAGCTCTATTAGTGAGAAGAAAAGGAGGTAAAATTCATTTGGGTGCCGAGTTGCATGACCGAGCAATAAACCGTTAGAGTTGTGGAGTGCCGATTTGTAAAAAAGGGCCTGGTCACTAGAGGGGTATAAACCTGTGGTCCTTAAGTTATTAAACACACAAACACGTATGTGCAACTGACTGCTATTTATTCACAGTCAAAATTGTTGTTTTTCTTTAAATGGAATCGAATGTGACACCAGATATGAGTTGCGCTGGTGACACTGTGCACTTGCAGGGCATGAAACACACGCGCGTGGCGGCAACTGACTGCTATTATAGTACAGTCAAAAAAGTTATTTTTTTTTTTAAATGCAAGCTACTGTGACACGAGACATGAGTGGTGGCACTGGGCAAGTGGGCACAGTATACGCTGTGAGCCTGACACACACGCTGGCAGGCAGGCAACTTGTAACGGTCGCGTACACACACACACACACACAGGGGGGAGGGAAGTGACCACTGCACTCCACCCTTACCCCTGGCCCTGCCTATTTGCCTCGCGAGTCCTAATGACAGGGGACAACTGGACGGCAATCCCTAGCTTGGAATAAGTGCAGGGATGACAGACAGACAAACAACAGAACGTGAACAGACCGAGTCAATACCAGGAAAGCTACAAAGTACAAATGGAGCAAGCAGAGAATTGTCAGGAGAAACCGGGGTCATAAATATCAGGAGAGTCGTGAAGAACCGAAGGAGTCAGCAGAGGATCGTCAGGAGGAGGCTGGCGTCAGAATACCAGGAGAGCAGCAAAGTACACAAGGAGCAGGCAGAGGATCGTCAGGAATTCAGCAGGAGGTAAGTACGCCAGGAAAGACAACATCACAGGTGGAACCTAAATTAACAGGCAACCTGTGGCCAGCAGGCTGCTTGTATTTATAGTGGGGAGTGAGGGTCATGTGACGTGGCCAGCGTCACATGACCGACAAACCAACCAGTCGAGCACCGAGTGATCAGCTCGGCGCTCAAGGCAGACTTAGGAGCAGGGGGCATCCCAGCTAGCAAAGCCGCCCTGGGAACGAGGTCAAACACAGATCCTCGCTCCTGAAGCTAAGCAGCAGGTCTGTGGCTAATGGGAGACCGAGTGCACCTTCGGAACCCCGTTACAGTACCTCCCCCCTTTTACGAGGGGCCACCGGACCCAAGACTTCAGGTGATGGCCTTTCAGGGTGTTCTAAATGAAATTTTCGAACAAGTCTAGGAGCATGAACCTCCCTGGCAGGTACCTAAGATCTCTCTTCAGGTCCATACCCCTTCCAGTGAATCAGGTACTGCAAGGAATTACGCACCTTCCTGACATCCACTATTTTAGATACCACATACTCGACAGCATCATTAACAAGAAACGGCAGAGGCGAGGCTTTCGATGGTACTACCGGTTCAAAATATTTTTTAAGCACAGATTTATGGAACACATTATGAATGTCGAATGACTCGGGCAGCTCCAACCTAAATGATATCGGATTAATCACCTCCATGATCTTATATGGTCCAATAAAAAGAGGAGCAAACTTTTTAGAATCTACCTTAAGAGAGAGATTCTTGGAGGACAACCATACCTTATCCCTAATCTGAAAATTCACCCCCTTGAACGTCTCCTATCGGCCTTGAGTTTCTGAGAACTTTGAGCCTTTTCTAAGTTCGATTGAACCCGGGCCCAAACTGTGCACAGTTCAGTGGAGAGCCTATCCGCCTCAGGGTTAGAGGAGGAGACGGATGACCCAGAATGAAAACGGGGATGGAAACCATGGTTACAAAAGAAAGGTGAAACCCCAGCAGAAGAATTGACACGGTTATTCAAAACAAATTTAGCCAATGGAAGAAATTTCACCCATAATTGCTGGTCATCAGCAACATACAACCTCAAGAATTGTTCCACAGACTGATTAAGGCGTTCAGTCTGCCCATTACTCTCAGGATGGTAGGCAGAAGAAAAAGACAATGAAATTTTACATTTTTGACAGAAGGCCCTCCAGAATTTGGACACAAACTGCACACCCCTGTCAGAAACAATATTTTCCGGGATACCATGCAATCGAACAATTTCTTTCACAAAAATAGACGCCAGGGTTTTGGCATTCGGGAGTTTAGACAGGGGAATGAAATGGACCATCTTGCTAAACCTATTGACCACTACCCAAACTACAGTCTTACCCTCCGCCGGTGGTAGGTCAGTTATAAAGTCCATCGAGATATGGGTCCAGGGTCTACTGGGAATGGGTAGGGGTCGTAGGTTACCAGCAGGGCGAGTCCTAGGTGTCTTGGACCTGGCACAAACCTCACAGGCTGACACGTATGACTTGACATCCCTAGTTAGAGTGGGCCACCAATAAGATCTAGAAACCAGATCCTTAGTGCCCTCAACACCCGGATGTCCACAAAAGGCAGAATCATGACACTCACCCAACAGCTGGAGACGAAATTGTACGGGAATAAACAACTTATCTGTTGGGGTGGATACCGGTGCCAGATGTTGTTCAGACCTAATGCGACCTGAGATATCCTGGGTTAGAGCTGCTATGAAGATTTTTGCTGGTAGGATGGATTCAGGTGGTCTGGAATGTGTCTGCTGACTGTGAGGTACAGGGTCATTAGGAACCCAGCTCTAAGTTGAAATCACAATGCGATTAATATAACCTGTATTAATCGCATTGCGATTACAACTTAGATCTGAGTTCCTAATGGTTGTATTGCTAGAATTGACGAATATAACGAATATAGCACTATATTCTTAATTTTCGTTATATTCTAGCAATATAACAACCATTAGGAATCCAGCTCTACGTTGAATTCGCAATGCGATTAATATAACCTGTATTAATCGCATTGCGATTACAACTTAGTCAAATTTGTGACACTGCAGCTTCCGAATGAATCTAAAATGGATGCTGTCCAGGAGGTGGAAGGGTCTGGGAGGGAGGGTATGATGCTGATTGGCTGGAATGTGTCTGCTGACTGTGAGGTACAGGGTCAAAGTTTACACAATGATGACGAATAGGGGGCGGACCGAACATCGCATATGTTCTCCCGCCACGGTGAATGCGAACAAGCGATGTTCGCCGGGAACTATTCGCCGGCGAATAGTTCGGGACATCTCTATCCCTGACCTCCTGTTCAGTCTGCACACTGCAGAAAGACGCAGCAGTTGGCACCTGTGTTTCGTCATCATCATAGACGTGCTGAGGTGGTATTCCCATGTCCTCATCATCAGGAAACATAAGTGGTTGTGCGTCAGTGCCAGTGCATTCTATGTCTTCCACCGCTGGGGAAGGACTAGGTGGATGCCCTTGGGAAACCCTGCCAGTAGAGTCTTCAAACAGCATAAGAGACTGCTGCATAACTTGAGGCTCAGACAGTTTCCCTGATATGCATGGGGGTGATGTGACAGACTGATGGGCTTGGTTTTCAGGCGCAATCTGTGCGCTTTCTGCAGAAGACTGGGTGGGAGATAATGTGAACGTGCTGGATCCACTGTCGGCCACCCAATTGACTAATGCCTGTACTTGCTCAGGCCTTACCATCCTTAGAACGGCATTGGGCCCCACCAAATATCGCTGTAAATTCTGGCGGCTACTGGGACCTGAGGTAGTTGGTTCACTAGGACGTGTGGCTGTGGCAGAACGGCCACGTCCTCTCCCAGCACCAGAGGGTCCACTAACACCACCACGACCATGTCCGCGTCCCTTACTAGATGTTTTCCTCATTGTTACCGTTCACCACAATAAGAAATAAAATATTTGGCCCAATGTATTGAATTTAAATTCAGGCCTTTTTTTTAACACTATCTGGCTATCTATTTATGTACCATATTACACTAATACAGGCACAGCATAAACCACAAATTTAGGGGAATATCAATTGTAGGCCTAGTATTTAGGCCCTGGATGAAAGGTATCCTTTTACGGACAGAATTACACTTGGAGATTCACATTAGCGTGTGAAAAAATATATAGGATTATGCTTTGAGCACTTGTATTTTAACACTTATTGGAATATACACTTTAACAGAAAGAAATACACTTGTAGATGCACAGTAGCATGTGAAGTTATTGAGGATGACCCTATCAGCACTTGAATTTACACCTTGAGTATAATATACCCTTTTACGGAGAGAAATACACTATGAGATGCACAATAGTGCGTGCAAATTTAAAGGATTATGCTTTCAGCAATTGTAATTTACCCCTTTGTGTAATATACCCTTTTACGGAAAAAAATACACTTGGAGATGCACGATGAGTGTAATATACCCTTTTACGGACAGATTTACACTTGGCCTGCAACAGCAGAAACCACTGATTTAGGGTATTGCTATTTTGGCAATTGAATTTCACCCCAGAACAAAAACTATATATCCTTTGCCAGACAGCAGACAGTATTACACTTGGCTAGCCACAGCTGGAACACCAGATTTAGGGGATTGCTATTTTTGCAAGTGAATTTCACCCCTCAATAAAATATAGAAAATTCTATCCTGAGTTTCTAGGGGTGACAATAAGCACAGCCAAGCCCCTGATGTAGGATATAGCAAAAAAAAAAAAAAAAAAAATACTATTGATGGTTAAATGGACTTGGTGGCAGCTTGTGCTGGCGCACCACAAGACACAAAATGGCCGCTGATCACCCCAAAAAAAAAATGACAGAAAAACGCTCTGGGTAGCCTAAAAACAGTGAGCAATTAACTAGCAGAAGTTTAATGATTCACAGCTGTAGATTGATCACTTCATTAAGTGTTTTTGCTGAGTTAATCCCTGCCTAATCTCGCCCTAACAGCAGCTGCATCCTCTCCCTACACTAATCAGAGCACAGTGACGTGCGGCGCTACGTGACTCCAGCTTAAATAGAGGCTGGGTCACATGCTGCACTGGCCAATCACAGCCATGCCAATAGTAGGCATGGCTGTGATGGCCTCTTGGGGCAAGTAGTATGACGCTTGTTGATTTGCAGGCTTTCAAAATGTGCCTTAGAAATCGCCGAACAACGAACCCGAACCCAAATTTTTACGTAAATGTTCGGGTTCGGGTCCGTGTCACGAACACCCCAAAATTCGGTACGAACCCGAACTATACAGTTCGGGTTCGCTCATCCCTACTTATAAGAAATAAAATCAGTTGGTGACAGCAATCCCTTAATCTGCTCCTCCATAGCCTTCATTACTGTCTGTATCAATTAGAATTCCTTCTAGAGGAATTTAACATTAAAAGGGTTGCCTCACTTCAGCAAATGTCAATTATTATGCAGACAGAACACTTAGTAATGTATTGTGATTAGAGATGAGCGAACCACTCGAGATTTGGTTCAAGTCCGCCAAATTTTTTATAAAATTTGGTTCTGAGTCGGACTCCAATTAGAGATGAGCGAAGTTTTCAAAAATTCTATTTGGTTGCTTTGCCAAATTTTTACCAAAAATTTGCTTTGTTATGAATTAAAGGGGTATTCCCATCACATATATTGGGGGTATATCGCTAGGATATGCCCCCATTGTCTGATAGGTGCGGGTCTCACCTCTGGGATCCGCCCATACAAGGAGAATGGAGCAGGGAGAGCTGTGGTTGGAAGACCCCAGGTTTCCCGGGGTCCGTCTACCACCAAGCGCTGCTCCCATACAAGTGAATGGGAGCGCACCGCGCACACGCGGCCCCTGCTCCCATTCATTTCTATGGGGCAGACGGAAACGCTGGCTCGGCTATTTTCAGCGGCCCCATTGAAATGAATGGAGGACGGCTGCGCATGTGCAGTGCCCCCTCCATTAACTTACCCGCTCCATTCTCGTTGTAGGTGTGGGTCCCAGAGGTGGGACCCGCACCTATCAGACAATGGGGGCATATCCTAGAGACATGCCCCCATTGTATGTGATGGCAAAACCCCTCTAATTCATCATAAAGCGGTTAAATCAAGTCTATCTCGGCCTGCAGTTAAACCTTAGGGAGAATGTACTATGGTAAAATCACTGTGCAGTACAGCAACATGCATAGCAAGTCCTTTATGCTGACCAAAACAGTTACTGTGCGTCAGAATGACAAGCAGGTCGCATATATGAACATGCGCATTCTCCTCTAGCTTACCCTGCTTGTTCATGGCAAAATAATGTAAAGTGTTGGAGTCAAGGATGCCTAGTGCAAGGGGCAGCAATCAATGCACAGTTCATGGTATAAAAGGCATCTATTGCCGCTGGAACAATGTTGCTCCAACTTGAGACAGGCAAACCATGGGCCCTTGTACCAGAAGCATTATGGATCTAGAGGTGACAATACTTTTTTTTTCCACCTCAAGAAAATAACTGCAGTGGACCTGCGCGGCTCCCAAGTGTCTAGAAGCCTCCTCAATGAACAGGGACGGGGAGGATAGCTGCTCCCTCCCCTCTGTTATCTAAGTCCATCCCTCTTGGTTGGGGGCCTGGCCTACCAGAGCATGGCATAAGATGCACATCGGAGCACTCCTGCCCGCATCCTGAGTCATCCTGTAGTCCGGGACTACCTGCGGAACAAAATTACCTGAAGAGGTGCCAGGGGTAAGAGGAGTCTCTTGCAGAGTTCACATGTCTATTTACATGCCGAAGAGAGGGAAAAGCAGTGGGCGCCCAGACAAAACAGAGTGCATCCAACATAGCGCCGGCGTGGAGGAGGGGCAGTATGAGGCAGTGAGCCAGAGTGCGGCAGCGCGCCTCAGTAGGTTTGCTTGGGGGTCAGAAGAGACAAAAGACCGGTCACAATGCAAGGTGGCTGATATGAGGTCCTCCTCAGATCAGGAGGAAAGACTAACAGATGAAGAGGGGAAGACAGATAATGGCAGCCAGGTCACTGTATTATCAGACCATGCACATGATAAAGGAACCCCTCTCAACCCTACTGATAAAGAGTCTACCCTTAAAGATATAATGATGGCAGTAGCCAGTTGCAATTCCACTCTTAACTCCTTAAGGACACAGCCATATTTCACCTTAAGGACCAGGCCATTTTTTGCAAATCTGACCAGTGTCACTTTAAAGGGAGTCTGTCACCACATTTGGGCATATTAGACTGATCAAATAGTGTTATATGTGCCACCCAGAACTTAAAAACGGTACCTTTGATGTATGTAATGGAGTTTTCTTTTAGCCGAAAATGAACTTTAAAGATTATGTAAATGAGCCCCCTCAAGTGCCCAGGGCGGCGTCTCAATCCTCCGAGCCCCAGGCAGCATCTCCTCAAGGCTCATAACCCCGCCCTCCGTGTGCCTCTGCCCGCCCGTTTACTCCCCTCCTCTGTCCTTTTCCCCTGCAGCTGCGCGGTCAAATTTGTAGCGGGCGCATGCGCAATGCGAAGCCCGCTCCTGGCAGGGCATCGCAATACCTACTGCGCATGCGCCCGCTACGAATTTGACCGCGCAGCTGCAGTGGAAAAGGACAAAGGAGGGGAGTAAACGGGCGGGCAGAGGCACACGGAGGGCGGGGTTATGAGCCGTTGAGGAGGTGCTGCCTGGGGCTCGGAGGATTGAGACGCCGCCCTGGGCACTTGAGAGGGCTCATTTACATAATGTTAAAAGTTCATTTTCGGCTAAAAGAAAACTCTGTTACATACATCAAAGGTACCGTTTTTAAGTTCTGGGTGGCACATACTGTATAACACTATTTGATCAGTCTAATATGCCCAAATGTGGTGACAGACTCCCTTTAAGTGGTGATAATTTTAAAACGCTTTGACTTATCCAGGCTATTCTGAGATAAATTTTTCGCCACATATTGTAGTTCACGACACTGGTAAAATGGAGTAAAAAAAAATCACCAAATTTACCAAAATTTGGGAAAAAATAGCAAATTTCCAAGTTTCAATTTCTCTACTTCTATAATACATAGTAATACCTCCAAAAATAGATATTACTTTACATTCCCCATATGTCTACTTCATGTTTGGATCATTTTGGGAATGACATTTTAGTTTTTGGGGACGTTACAAGGCTTAGAAGTTTAGAAGCAAATCTTTAAATTTTTCAGAAATTTTCAAAAACCCAATTTTTGGAGAGCAGTTCAGGTCTGAAGTCACTTTGTGAGGGTTCCATAATAGAAACCACCCCCCAACTGACCCCATTCTAGAAACTAGACCCCTCAAGGTATTCAAAATAAGAGTTAATGGAAAATTTTTCATTTTAATCCATTTTTTCCAGTATCAAAGCAAGGGTTAACAGCTAAAAAAAATGCTATATTTATTGCCCCGATTCTGTAGTTTGCAGAAACACCCCATATGTGGTCGTAAACCACTGTACGGGCACACGGTAAGGCGTAGAGGGAAAGGAATGCCGTATGGTTTATGGAAGGCAGATTTTGCTGGACTGGTTTATTTACACCATTTTCCATTTGAAGCCCCCCTGATGCACCCCTAGAGTAGAAACTCCATGAAAGTGACCCCATCTAAGAAACTACACCCCTTAAGGCATTCAAAACTGATTTTACAAACTTTTTTAACCCTTTAGGTTTTGCACAAGAGTTATTGGCAAATGGAGATGAAATTTGAGAATTAAATTTTTTTGGCAAATTTTCCATTTTAATCCATTTTTTCCAGTAACAAAGCAAGAGTTAACAGCCAAACAAAATGCTATATTTATTTCCCCGATTCTGTAGTTTGCAGAAACACCCCATCTGTGGCCGTAAACTACTGGACTGGCACACGGTAGGGCGTAGAGGGAAAGGTGCGCCGTGTGGTTTTTGGAAGGCAGATTTTGCAGAAGATGATGTTTGTAAAATCAGTTTTGAATACCTTGAGGGGTGTAGTTTCTTAGATGGGGTCGCTTTATGGAGTTTTTAATCTAGGGGTGCATCAAGGGGGCTTTAAATGGGACATGGTGCCAAAAAAAAAGGCCATCAAAATCTGCCTTCCAGAAATCATACGGCGTTCCTTTCCTTCTGCGCCCTGCCGTTTGGTCATACAGCAGTTTACGACCACATATGGGGTGTTTCTGAAAAACTGCAGAATGAAGGAAATAAATATTAAGTTTTGTTTGGCTGTAAACCCTTGCTTTGTTACTGGAAAAAAAAGGTTAAAATGGAAAATTTGCCCAAAAATTGCTTTTTTGGCACTGTTTTTATTTTATTTCTTTGACTGTGTTCATCTGAGGGGTTAGGGCAATACCTAATATGTCTACTTTTTTAAATTTATTTATGTTTTACACTATATCTTTTTATAAACAAAAAAAAAACATTTTAGTATCTCCATAGGCTAAGAGTCATTTTTTTATTAGTTTTTAGCCGATTATCTTAGGTAGGGGCTCATTTTTGCGGGATGAGAGGACGGTTTTATTGGCACTATTTTGGGGGGCATATGACTTTTTGATCGCTTGCTATTACAATTTTTGTGATGTAAGGTGACAAAAAATACCTTTTTTTGCACCGTTTTTATTTTATTGTTTTGACCGTGTTCATCTGAGGGGTTGGGGGGGTATTTATATAGAGCAGATTCTTACGGACGCGGCGATACCTGATATGTCTACTTTTTTATTTATTTTAGTTTTACTAAATAATATTTTTGAAGATTTTTTTTTTTAGTTTTAGTGTCTCAAGTCTGAGAACCAGTTTTTTATCCGATTGTCAGTGGTTAAATTGGGATATAAATTAAGTACTCCATGGAAGTGTGGTACTCCCTGAAGCAACCAATAATGCAGAGGCCCGGATGATCGGGGCACGTGTCACACTGAGTAGTGGTGTCTTGGCCAGGGGACGATCCGGGCGCCTCCAGTTCCCGAGGTACTCCGGCCTGCTTTTTCCCGGTCAGAAAAGATTAGGTCTTTGAGGACTGCCTCATTGAACTGAAGGAATGTCCCTGTGTTGCCAGTGCTTCGGGACAGCACAAAAGAGTTGTACAAGGCAACCTGCACTAAGTAGACCGCAACATTTTTGTACAATCCCCGGGTTTTGCGCATGGCATTATATGGCTTGAGACTTGATAAGATAGATCAACTCCTCCCATATACCGATTGTAGTCGACGATACAATTGGGCTTGAGGACCGTTGCCGTGGTACCTCGCACAGGGACAGGGATGATGCCGTTACCATGAATTGTGGACAGTACAAGGACATCCCTCTTGTCCTTATATCTGACCAGCAACAGGTTTCCACTGGTAAGGGCACGGGTCTCACCCCTGGGGATAGGTACCTGGAGGGGGTGGGTATGGAGGCCTGGAGGGGGTGGGTATTTTTCCGCACGGTCCCACAGCGAACGTGGTTCTGGCGGTGAGGGACTGGAACAAGGGGATACTAGTATAAAAGTTATCCACGTACAGGTGATAACCCTTATCTAGCAGTGGGTGCATAAGGTCCCACACAAGTTTCCAGCTAACACACAGAGTGGGGGGACATTCTGGGGGTTGAATACGGGAATCACGCCCCTCGTACACACAAAACTTGTAAGTGTACCTTGAGGTACTCTCACAAAGTTTGTACAGCTTCACGCCATACCTCGCCCGCTTAGAGGGAACATACTGGTGGAAATGGAGTCTCCCTTTGAAAGCAATGAGAGACTCATCAACTGCGACCTCCCTTCCAGGTACATAGGCCTGTACAAATTTGGCCCCAAAGTGATCGATGAGCGGCCTGATTTTGTACAGGCGGTCATAGGCAGGATCTCCTTGGGGGGGACATGCTGCATTATCTGAATAATGCAGGCATTTCCGGATGGCCTCAAACCGGGAGCGTGTCATGGCCATACTGTAAAGTGGGGTCTGGTAGAGGATGTCCCCACTCCAGTAATGCCTGACACTAGGTTTCTTGACTAGGCCCATGTGCAGCATGTCCTTATCCCAGCTGCACTGACCGGGGTCCAGCCACCGGGCCTAGCCAAAAAGGAGCCCGGGTGTTGAGCAACGAACTGTTGGGCGTGCAGGTTCATCTGCTTCACGATTAGATTTACAAAGTGGTCCCTGAAAAAAATACTAAAATAGTTGTATTCAGTGAAGCCCACTGTAGAAATCTGGATTCCTGGTTGGCCTACAAAATCAGGAATCACGGGCTCATAACGCTATGGAGTATACCAGACAAGTTCACCGGCAGGGGGTTCCGGTGGATTTAACTGGTGGGCCGGAAAACTAGTACGAGCCCCAGAGCTGCTCGTACTAGGGTGGGCCACAGGGTCCCTAGCATGGCAGTCCCCTTGCTCCGCCTGGCGGCGTCTCCGCCGACTTGGGGGCTCATTATCATCGCTAGATGATGAGGAGGACGCGGATGACAAAAGAAAAGTGGGGTCATCCTCGTCCTCACTGGGACTCTCGGACTCGGAGGCAAGCTGGGCATATGCCTCCTCGGCCGACAACATCCGGCGGGCCATAGGGGAGTGTGTGTGTGCATGTATGTGTGTGTGCGTGCGTGGAAAACTTTATTTGGTGTGCGTGTGTGTGGGGGCACGGGTGTTTGCAAACTCACCCTAAACCTAACAGACAAAAAAAAAAGGACTATCTAAAAAAAGGCCAAAAAATGGGAATTTTTTTTTTCTAAATCTCTGATCAACCGCCCGAAGTTGATCAGCGGTGGGGTGTGCGGTGCGCTAACAGTGGCCGGACGCTAAGAGTGCCGGCCACAGTCGGCGTACGCACACAAAAAAAAACTGCTTGCGCACAAAAAAAAGTTGTGGGGCGGTGGTCAAGCTGCAGCCCCCCTGGGGGGTCTAGGGTCACACAGCTGTGCTGTGGACCCCAGACATCCGATTTAGGGTGATACAATCAAAAATTGCTATTTTTTTTCCTTCTCACTAACTTGCCCTAAAATATCCATGCCTAATCTAACCCGTAGAATCAAAGGGAAGAATGGTAGGGCACACCAATATTAGGTACCACACGGATGGTTAATAAACCAATATTTTATTTTATTTTATTAGTGATATACACTGTTAAATAACCATACATAAAAAATTCATAAAAAATTGCACTCTTAAAAATAATAAAATAGTAAAACTATTAAATACAATAAATAGATCTGCAGTATTGTATATATAAATTCTGTGCTTTATATGTGCAGTATTGTATATATAAATTCTACGCTTTATGTCTATAGGGTTTCAATAGTTCTACTATATTCACACCAAGATTGGTTGGATGGTGAATAATGTCCTTCCAAATGGGTTATTTAACCCAGTCGATGCCCCAGTAGATGAAGTGGGGAGTAAATCCGTTATTTGAATAAAGTCTTTTTAAATAGTCACCAATATTATTGCGGCTGTGGCGACTCAATAGTCGCTGTGCGTATTAAATTGTTACACTGTTGCTGCCTGTTAATAGAGAAGAGCCGAAGCTATTGTACTCACAGTTTATAGTGCAGTGATATCGGCTTTTACTGCGTCACAGGTGGCGTCCCACGTGTGGTAAGCAATTGTTACACAGGTTGCAGCATGTAAAGATGAAGCGACTTCGGGATCCTCGGTGTTCTTATATGGCCGTGCTGTATTGGAGGTCAGTCGGTGATGTATTCCTTCTGCATTTGAACAGATATTTGGCAGGAGTGGACTTTGCCACAGGGCCGACTCTCCAAACAAACAGGTATCCGGCTTGTCTTTGCTTTTTCAAGGTAGAAAATCACCGATCCCTTGCTTCTTTATTTTCTTTTTCTTTAAGCGCTTTCAGTCCTCCGGTATTGTACTTTATTCCATGGGATAGTTACCAAACGCGTTTCGGAGTTGGCTACGACTCCTTCATCAGTGGCTAAACTTCCATGGAAATGACTAACTTTTATACACCTGAACCCCAGGTGCGGATTAGATTAATTAACTTTGAATCGGAAGTGACGTGCATTCTTTCTCAAGTCAGAAGTGCAAATATATCGCTTACAAGTTCAATATAAAACCAATAAAAGTAAATTAAATATATAGAGTAAGTATATCACTTTCAAACTACAAGTTATGGCAATACATGTTTAAAAGATTCACATATGTCTGTATATATACGCATGTGTATGTAACCGCAACACCTTCATAGAATGGAATCTATTTTTGTAGATAATATGGCTTTTTTTATTTTATTTTTATTCTGCATATGCTAGTCTATTTCGTACTGTTCATTCATGCTGGTGAAAATACAGAATAACAGATACAAAATAGAAAAACATTAAATAATATCAAAAGCCGCACAGTATTTGTGCGGTTAAATGCTGCAATTTTTATGTGTTGCGGTTTCATTGCGTTTTTATTTTAACTCAGTATCATTTCGATATCAATCATTATCAAGCTTATATTGACATTTCAGTTTAATGGAATCACTTAACCACCTCAGCCCCCAGTGCTTAAACACCCTGAAAGACCAGGCCACTTTTTACACTTCTGCACTACACTACTTTCACCGTTTATTGCTCGGTCATGCAACTTACCACCCAAATGAATTTTACCTCCTTTTCTTCTCACTAATAGAGCTTTCATTTGGTGGTATTTCATTGCTGCTGACATTTTTACTTTTTTTGTTATTAATCGAAATTTAACGATTTTTTTGCAAAAAAATGACATTTTTCACTTTCAGTTGTAAAATTTTGCAAAAAAAACGAGATCCATATATAAATTTTGCTCTAAATTTATTGTTCTACATGTCTTTGATAAAAAAAAAATGTTTGGGTAAAAAAAAAATGCTTTGGGTAAAAGTTATAGCGTTTACAAACTATGGTACAAAAATGTGAATTTCCGCTTTTTGAAGCAGCTCTGACTTTCTGAGCACCTGTCATGTTTCCT
Organism: Bufo bufo; assembly: GCF_905171765.1. Taxonomy (NCBI): domain Eukaryota; kingdom Metazoa; phylum Chordata; class Amphibia; order Anura; family Bufonidae; genus Bufo; species Bufo bufo. The sequence continues at coordinate 261,102,453 of NC_053391.1, read as the reverse complement.
GAGGTTCTACAATGCCCAGACAGTACAAACACCCCACAAATGACCCCATTTCGGAAAGTACACACCCTAAGGTATTCGCTGATGGGCATAGTGAGTTCATAGAACTTTTTATTTTTTGTCACAAGTTAGCGGAAAATGATGATTTTTTATTTTTTTTTTCTTACAAAGTCTCATATTCCACTAACTTGTGACAAAAAATAAAAACTTCTATGAACTCACTATGCCCATCACGAAATACCTTGGGGTCTCTTCTTTCCAAAATGGGGTCACTTGTGGGGTAGTTATACTGTCCTGGCATTCTAGGGGCCCAAATGTGTGGTAAGGAGTTTGAAATCAAATTCTGTAAAAAATGACCTGTGAAATCCGAAAGGTGCTCTTTGGAATATGGGCCCCTTTGCCCACCTAGGCTGCAAAAAAGTGTCACACATCTGGTATCTCTGTATTCAGGAGAAGTTGAGGAATGTGTTTTGTGGTGTCTTTTTGAATATACCCATGCTGGGTGAGATAAATATCTTGGTCAAATGCCAACTTTGTATAAAAAAATGGGAAAAGTTGTCTTTTGCCAAGATATTTCTCTCACCCAGCATGGGTATATGTAAAATGACACCCCAAAACACATTCCTCAACTTCTCCTGAGTACGGAGATACCAGATGTGTGACACTTTTTTGCAGCCTAGGTGGGCAAAGGGGCCCATATTCCAAAGACCACCTTTTGGATTTCACAGGTCATTTTTTACAGAATTTGATTTCAAACTCCTTACCACACATTTGGGCCCCTAGAATGCCAGGGCAGTATAACTACCCCACAAGTGACCCCATTTTGGAAAGAAGACACCCCAAGGTATTCCGTGAGGGGCATGACAAGTTCCTAGAAATTTTTATTTTTTGTCACAAGTTAGTGGAAAATGATGACTTTTTTTTTTTTTCATACAAAGTCTCATATTCCACTAACTTGTGACAAAAAATAAAAACTTCCATGAACTCACTATGCCCATCATCGAATACCTTGGGGTCTCTTCTTTCCAAAATGGGGTCACTTGTGGGGTAGTTATACTGCCCTGGCATTCTAGGGGACCAAATGTGTGGTAAGGAGTTTGAAATCAAATTCTGTAAAAAATGACCTGTGAAATCCGAAAGGTGCTCTTTGGAATATGGGCCCCTTTGCCCACCTAGGCTGCAAAAAAGTGTCACACATCTGGTATCTCTGTATTCAGGAGAAGTTGAGGAATGTGTTTTGGGGTGTCTTTTTACATATACCCATGCTGGGTGAGATAAATATCTTGGTCAAATGCGAACTTTGTATAAAAAAATGGGAAAAGTTGTCTTTTGCCAAGATATTTCTCTCACCTAGCATGGGTATATGTAAAATGACACCCCAAAACACATTCCCCAATTTCTCCTGAGTACGGAGATACCAGATGTGTGACACTTTTTTGCAGCCTAGGTGGGCAAAGGGGCCCATATTCCAAAGAGCACCTTTCAGATTTCACAGGTCATTTTTTACAGAATTTGATTTCAAACTCCATACCACACATTTGGGCCCCTATAATGCCAGGGCAGTATAACTACCCCACAAGTGACCCCATTTTGGAAAGAAGACACCCCAAGGTATTTCGTGAGGGGCATGGCGAGTTCCTAGAATTTTTTATTTTTTGTCACAAGTTAGTGGAAAATGATGATTTTTTCTTTTATTTTTTTTTTCATACAAAGTCTCATATTCCACTAACTTGTGACAAAAAATAAAAACTTCCATGAACTCACTATGCCCATCAGCGAATACCTTGGGGTCTCTTCTTTCCAAAATGGGGTCACTTGTGGGGTAGTTATACTGCCCTGGAATTCTAGGGGCCCAAATGTGTGGTAAGGAGTTTGAAATCAAATTCTGTAAAAAATGACCTGTGAAATCCGAAAGGTGCTCTTTGGAATATGGGCCCCTTTGCCCACCTAGGCTGCAAAAAAGTGTCACACATCTTATGTGTGGTAAGTAGGTAAATGACCTGTGAAATCCCAAAGGTGCTCTTTGGAATGTGGGCCCCTTTGCCCACCTAGGCTGCAAAAAAGTGTCACACATGTGGTATCGCCGTACTCAGGAGAAGTTGGGGAATGTGTTTTGTGGTGTCATTTTACATATACCCATGCTGGGTGAGAGAAATATCTTGGCAAAAGACAACTTTTCCCATTTTTTTTATACAAAGTTGGCATTTGACCAATATATTTATCTCACCCAGCATGGGTATATGTAAAATGACACCCCAAAACACATTCCCCAACTTCTCCTGAATACGGAGATACCACATGTGTGACACTTTTTTGCAGCCTAGGTGGGCAAAGGTGCCCAAATTCCTTTTAGGAGGGCATTTTTAGACATTTGGATACCAGACTTCTTCTCACGCTTTGGGGCCTCTAAAATGCCAGGGCAGTATAAATACCCCACATGTGACCCCATTTTGGAAAGAAGACACCCCAAGGTATTCCGTGAGGGGCATGGCAAGTTCTTTTATTTTTTGTCACAAGTTAGTGGAAAATGATGATTTTTTTTCTTTTTTTTCATACAAAGTCTCATATTCCACTAACTTGTGACAAAAAATAAAAACTTCCATGAACTCACTATGCCCATCAGCGAATACCTTGGGGCGTCTTCTTTCCAAAATGGTGTTATTTGTGGGGTGTTTGTACTGCCCTGGCATTTGAGGGTCTCCGCAATCATTACATGTATGCCCAGCATTAGGAGTTTCTGCTATTCTCCTTATATTGAGCATACAGGTAATGAGATTTTTTTTTTCCGTTCAGCCTCTGGGCTGAAAGAAAAAAATGAACGGCACAGATTTCTTTATTCGCATCGATCAATGTGGATGAAAAAATCTCTGCCAAAAAAAGAAAAAGGAGGGGAAAGGCGTCTGCCAGGACATAGGAGCTCCGCCCAACATCCATACCCACTTAGCTCGTATGCCCTGGCAAACCCGATTTCTCCATTCACATCAATCGATGTGGATGAATAAATCATTGCCGGGATTTTTTTTTTTATATATACAAAGTGTTTGCCAAAGTATATGAACACCGCCACCTCCTCAGCTCATTTGCCTCGGCAAACGTATCTTTTACTGCAGAGGAGAAATCTCGTCTTGCAGCGCCGCATACACCGACTTGCGTGTAATCTGACAGCAGCGCAATGCTTCTGTCAGAATGCACATCAGTGCTGCAGCTAGTCGATCGGTTGGTCCACCTGGAAGGTAAAAAAAACAAAACAAAAAAGAAAAAAACAGGCCGCAAAGCAATAACTTTATTAACTTTAGAACAGAACATTAACTTTTTTTTAACTTTTTTAACTTTTTTACTTACCGGTAATTTTTTTTTTGTTTAGTTTTTTTTACCTTTATAGAACAAACCTCTCCTTCCCCATGGGACAATGTGCAAAGCGCAAATCGCCCAAAGATGTGGCAAAGTACGTTATGCACTTTATCCCAGGTGAAAGGAGAGGTTTGCAGCAGCTGTGAGTAAAAGGGCTCTAATAGCCCTGTGTGCCTGTCCTGTGAGATGCAATCCCTATGCTAGGTGTACCTGTGTGTGGTACTTCCGGAAACACTCTCCTAAGCATAGGGCAGGGTGGTCAGGGCAGTCAGGACAGAAATAGCGGGTGTCACGCCTTATTCCACTCCTGCTACAGACACGACATTTTTTTCGGGGTGGCGGTTGGGTTGAGGTACCAGCAATGACACTGGGGAAATGTCGCTCGTGTAGACGGCTAACTACACTGGTGGATGGGGCCACGGAACCTCCTGGGTAAAGGAGGTTCTCGATGATCTCTTCCTGGAATTTGATGAAGGATCCTGTTCTCCCAGCCTTACTGTAGAGAACAAAACTATTATACAGCGCCAATTGAATTAAATATACAGACACCTTCTTATACCAGCGTCTGGTTCTGCGGGAAACTAAATAGGGAGCCAACATCTGGTCATTGAAGTCCACCCCTCCCATGAGCGCATTATAGTCGTGGACTGAGAGGGGCTTTTCAATGACACGGGTTGCCCTTTCAATTTGGATTGTCGTGTCTGCGTGAATGGAGGAGAGCATGTAAACGTCACGCTTGTCTCTCCATTTCACCGCGAGCAGTTCTTCGTTACACAAGGCAGCCCTCTCCCCCCTTGCAAGACGGGTGGTTACAAGCCGTTGGGGGAAGCCCACGCGACTAGTTCGCGCGGTGCCACAGGCGCAAATCCGTTCTAGAAACAAATGCCTAAAGAGGGCCACACTTGTGTAAAAATTGTCCACATAAAGATGGTACCCCTTGCCGAATAAGGGTGACACCAAGTCCCAGACTGTCTTCCCACTGCTCCCCAGGTAGTCAGGGCAACCGACCGGCTCCAGGGTCTGGTCTTTTCCCTCATAGATCCGAAATTTGTGGGTATAGCCTGTGGCCCTTTCACAGAGCTTATACAATTTGACCTCATACCGGGCACGCTTGCTTGGGATGTATTGTTTGAAGCCAAGGCGCCCGGTAAAATGTATTAGGGACTCGTCTACGCAGATGTTTTGCTCAGGGGTATACAAATCTGCAAATTTCTGGTTGAAATGGTCTATGAGGGGCCGAATTTTGTGGAGCCGGTCAAAAGCTGGGTGGCCTCTGGGACGGGAGGTGGTGTTGTCGCTAAAATGCAGAAAACGCAGGATGGCCTCAAATCGTGTCCTGGACATAGCAGCAGAGAACATGGGCATGTGATGAATCGGGTTCGTGGACCAATATGACCGCAATTCATGCTTTTTTGTCAGGCCCATGTTGAGGAGAAGGCCCAGAAAAATTTTAAGTTCGGAAACTTGGACTGGTTTCCACCGGAAAGGCTGGGCATAATAGCTTCCCGGGTTTGCGGTTATAAATTGTGTGGCATACTGGTTGGTCTCTGCCACGACTAAGTCCAAGAGCTCCGCAGTCAAGAACAGCTCAAAAAATCCCAGGGCCGAACCGATTTGAGCCGTCTCAACCCGAATTCCAGACTGGGCGGTGAAAGGGGGAACTACAGGTGCGGCTGAAGTTGGTGACTGCCAATCAGGGTTTGCCAGCACCTCAGGGATTCTAGGGGCTCTACGGGAATGTCTGCGCGGTGGCTGCGACGGGGTAACTACTGCACGTGCCACCGTACCAGCTTCAACTGCCCTTCTGGTGCTCGCTACTTCACCAGGTTGTACGGCAGTGCTGGTACTAGGTCCAGGAAGGGCTGCGCTGCTGGTGTATGCCTCACCACGTGATCCGGCAGCGACAGCCCTACTCTGCTGCTCTTGAAGCGGATCCTGCGTAACCTGTGGTCTAGCGACACGGGGCCGGGTACGCCTGGTGCTGCCAGGGACCTCAACCTCCTCGTCCGAACTTTGGGTCAGAGAGCCACTGCTTTCTACAGGTTCATATTCTGACCCGCTAGATTCGTCAGATGAGGGTTCCCATTCCTCATCCGACTGGGTCAGAATCCTGTAGGCCTCTTCAGAAGAATACCCCCTGTTTGACATTTTGGACTACTAAATTTAGGGGTATTCCCTGAGACTACCCAAGAAAAAAGCAAACCTGTCTTACAAAGGGGAGGCTAGCGAAGTACCGGAGGCCGCTGCGGTTGATAAAAAATATCAAAACTGATTTTTTTATCGCCGCAGTGCGTGTAAAGTGAATGTGCAGTGATCAAAAAATAATAATTTTTTGTCACTGCGGTGGGGCGGGCGTGGGTGAACGCACGTGTGGGCGACCGATCAGGCCTGATCGGGCAAACACTGCGTTTTGGGTGAAGGGCGAGCTAAGGTGACACTAATACTATTATAGATCTGACTGTGATCAGTTTTGATCACTTACAGATACTATAAAAGTACAAATGCTGATTAGCGATACGCTAATCAGCGAATAAAAGTGACTGCGGTGCGGTGGGGTGGGCGCTAACTGACGCTAACTACCTAACCAAGGGGCCTAAACTTTCCCTAAAACCTAACAGCCAATACTAGTGAAAAAGAAAAAAGTGACAGTTTACACTGATCACTTTTTGTCTTTCACTAGTGATTGACAGGGGCGATCAAAGGGGTGATCAAAGGGTTAATTGGGGTGCAGGGGGGTGATCTGGGGCTAAGGTGTAGTGTTGGTGCTACTCACAGTTCAGTCTGCTCCTGTGCTGGATCCAACCGACGAAAAGGACCAGCACAGGAGCAGAGAAGCCATATAACAGATCATATTTACTAATATGATCTGTTATATGGCTTGTGATTCGATTTTTTAAAAATCAGCAACCTGCCAGCGACGATCATTGGCTGGCAGGTTGCTGATGCAATTCTCCTCGAACTTTTGCCGGCCCGCGATGCGCATGCGCGGGCCGGCTGTGACCGAAATCTCGTGTCTCGCGAGAGGACGCGCCGGCGCGTCCACTCGGAATGAAACAACCACCTCCAGGACGCGTCTGTGCGTACAGCGGTCCGGAGGTGGTTAAATATAGAACAATTATATAAAACACATATATTATATTAAAAGATATAAATAATATATATATAAAAAATATAAAAAAAAAAATCATATATTCGTAAAATACTCAATAGTTGTATATATCACTAAAATTAGATGGGACAGATAGATATTTTATTTGTTTAGTATTAATTATATTTATTTTTAATTTTTAATTTTAATTTATTTGCACGGGGGAGAGCTTCAACGTTTGAGGATAATAAAGGAGGGAGTCCATCACCGGGGGAAGACTCGGAGGTCTAAATACTCACGGGTCTCTCCCCGGTCAAGGACCCCCCGTCCCCCCGGAACATAGCTATAGAAATCCATATATTTCAATTTCAGCGTTTAATCCTGCTGGTAGTAGAGTATTAAAGTCAAAGATGAATCTTGATTCAATCCTTGACATTTTCTTAATATGATCTCCACCCCTCCAGTCTGCTTCTATTTTTTCCAGAGCCGAAAAAACAAGTCCCTTAGGGTCTTGGTTATGTATAAGTTTAAAATGATTTGACAAAGTATGTTTTACATAACCTTTCTTTATGTTGGAGATATGTTCTGCTATGCGAACTTTCAATTGTCTCTTTGTTCTTCCCACGTATTGTCTCTTACAAGGACATTGTATAACATAAATGACACTATTGGTAGTGCATGTAAGGAAGTCTTTAATTGTATGTTGGTGATTATTTGTTGTGGATTTCACTACCGATGTCTTTTTAGGGAACATAGTGTTTTTGCACCCCATACATTTTCCACATCGAAAAAAACCTGTAGTATTTGTCCATTTTTGTATGGATGAATCTACTTTATTTTTATTGGTTTTTGGGATGGTTGGTGCTACCATAAGTGCTAAGTTAGGTGCTTTGGTGAAAATAACTTGTGGAAATTCTGGAATTAATTGGCCTATTATTTTATCTTTATTTAACCACTTAAGGACCACAGGTTTATACCCCCCTAAAGACCAGGCCCTTTTTTACAAATCGGCACTACACTACTTTCACCGTTTATTGCTCGGTCATGCAACTTACCACCCAAATGAATTTTACCTCCTTTTCTTCTCACTAATAGAGCTTTCATTTGGTGGTATTTCATTGCTGCTGACATTTTTACTTTTTTTGTAATTAATCGAAATTTAACGATTTTTTTGCAAAAAAATGACATTTTTCACTTTCAGTTGTAAAATTTTGCAAAAAAAACGAGATCCATATAGAAATTTTGCTCTAAATTTATAGTTCTACATGTCTTTGATAAAAAAAAAATGTTTGGGTAAAAAAAAAATGGTTTGGGTAAAAGTTATAGCGTTTACAAACTATGGTACAAAAATGTGAATTTCCGCTTTTTGAAGCAGCTCTGACTTTCTGAGCACCTGTCATGTTTCCTGAGGTTCTACAATGGCCAGACAGTACAAACACCCCACAAATGACCCCATTTCGGAAAGTACACACCCTAAGGTATTCGCTGATGGGCATAGTGAGTTCATAGAACTTTTTATTTTTTGTCACAAGTTAGCGGAAAATGATGATTTTTTTTTATTTTATTTTTTTTCCTACAAAGTCTCATATTCCACTAACTTGTGACAAAAAATAAAAACTTCTATGAACTCACTATGCCCATCACAAAATACCTTGGGGTCTCTTCTTTCCAAAATGGGGTCACTTGTGGGGTAGTTATACTGCCCTGGCATTCTAGGGGCCCAAATGTGTGGTAAGGAGTTTGAAATCAAATTCTGTAAAAAATGACCAGTGAAATCCGAAAGGTGCTTTTGGAATGTGGGCCCCTTTGCCCACCTAGGCTGCAAAAAAGTGTCACACATCTGGTATCTACGTACTCAGGAGAAGTTGAGGAATGTGTTTTGGGGTGTCATTTTACATATACCCATGCTGGGTGAGATAAATATCTTGGTCAAATGCCAACTTTGTATAAAAAAATGGGAAAAGTTGTCTTTTGCCAAGATATTTCTATCACCCAGCATGGGTATATGTAAAATGACACCCCAAAACACATTCCCCACCTTCTCCTGAGTACGGCAATACCAGATGTGTGACACTTTTTTGCAGCCTAGGTGGGCAAAGGGGCCCATATTCCAAAGAGCACCTTTCGGATTTCACAGGTCATTTTTTACAGAATTTGATTTCAAACTCCTTACCACACATTTGGGCCCCTAGAATGCCAGGGCAGTATAACTACCCCACAAGTGACCCCATTTTGGAAAGAAGAGACCCCAAGGTATTCGCTGATGGGCATAGTGAGTTCATGGAAGTTTTTATTTTTTGTCACAAGTTAGTGGAATATGAGACTTTGTATGAAAAAAAAAAAAAAAAAAAAAAATCAGCATTTTCCACTAACTTGTGACAAAAAATAAAAAATTCTAGGAACTTGCCATGCCCCTCACGGAATACCTTGGGGTGTCTTCTTTCCAAAATGGGGTCACTTGTGGGGTAGTTATACTGCCCTGGCATTTTCCAGGGGCCCTAATGTGTGGTAAGTAGGTAAATGACCTGTGAAATCCTAAAGGTGCTCTTTGGAATATGGGCCCCTTTGCCCACCTAGGCTGCAAAAAAGTGTCACACATGTGGTATCGCCGTATTCAGGAGAAGTTGGGGAATGTGTTTTGGGGTGTCATTTTACATATACCCTTGCTGGGTGAGAGAAATATCTTGGCAAAAGACAACTTTTACCATTTTTTTATACAAAGTTGGCATTTGACCAAGATATTTCTCTCACCCAGCATGGGTATATGTAAAATGACACCCCAAAACACATTCCCCAACTTCTCCTGAGTACGGCGATACCAGATGTGTGACACTTTATTGCAGCCTAGATGCGCAAAGGTGCCCAAATTCCTTTTAGGAGGGCATTTTTAGACATTTGGATACCAGACTTCTTCTCACGCTTTGGGGCCCCTAGAATGCCAGGGCAGTATAAATACCCCACATGTGACCCCATTTTGGAAAGAAGACACCCCAAGGTATTCAATGAGGGGCATGGCGAGTTCATAGAAAATTTTTTTTTTTGGCACAAGTTAGCGGAAATTGATATTTTTAATTTTTTTCTCACAAAGTCTCCCGTTCCGCTAACTTGGGACAAAAATTTCAATCTTTCATGGACTCAATATGCCCCTCACGGAATACCTGGGGGTGTCTTCTTTCCGAAATGGGGTCACATGTGGGGTATTTATACTGCCCTGGCATTCTAGGGGCCCTAAAGCGTGAGAAGAAGTCTGGAATATAAATGTCTAAAAAATTTTACGCATTTGGTTTCCGTGAGGGGTATGGTGAGTTCATGTGAGATTTTATTTTTTGACACAAGTTAGTGGAATATGAGACTTTGTAAGAAAAAAAAAATAATAATTCCGCTAACTTGGGCCAAAAAAATGTCTGAATGGAGCCTGACAGAGGGGTGATCAATGACAGGGGGGGTGATCAATGACAGGGGGGTGATCAATGACAGGGGGGTGATCAGGGAGTCTATATGGGGTGATAACCACAGTCATTGATCACGCCCGTGTAAGGCTTCATTCAGACGTCCGTATGCGTTTTGCGGATCCGATCCATCTATCAGTGCATCCGTAAAAATCATGCGGACATCTGAATGGAGCTTTACAGGGGGGTAATCAATGACAGGGGGGTGATCAGGGAGTCTATATGGGGTGATCACCACAGTCATTGATCATGCCCCTGTAAGGCTTCATTCAGACGTCCGGATGCGTTTTGCGGATCCGATCCATCTATCAGTGGATCCGTAAAAATCATGCGGACGTCTGAATGGAGCTTTACAGGGGGGTAATCAATGACAGGGGGGTGATCAGGGAGTCTATATGGGGTGATCACCACAGTCATTGATCACGCCCCTGTAAGGCTTCATTCAGACGTCCGGATGCGTTTTGCGGATCCGATCCATCTATCAGTGGATCCGTAAAAATCATGCGGACATCTGAATGGAGCTTTACAGGGGGGTGATCAATGACAGGGGTGTAATCAATGACAGGGGGGTGATCAGGGAGTCTATATGGGGTGATAACCACAGTCATTGATCACGCCCCTGTAAGGCTTCATTCAGACGTCCGGATGCGTTTTGCGGATCCGATCCATCTATCAGTGCATCCGTAAAAATCATGCGGACATCTGAATGGAGCTTTACAGGGGGGTAATCAATGACAGGGGGGTGATCACCACAGTCATTGATCATGCCCCTGTAAGGCTTTATTCAGACGTCCGGATGCGTTTTGCGGATCCGATCCATCTATCAGTGCATCCGTAAAAATCATGCGGACATCTGAATGGAGCTTTACAGGGGGGTGATCAATGACAGGGGTGTAATCAATGACAGGGGGGTGATCAGGGAGTCTATATGGGGTGATCACCACAATCATTGATCATGCCCCTGTAAGGCTTCATTCAGACGTCCGGATGCGTTTTGCGGATCCGATCCATCTATCAGTGCATCCGTAAAAATCATGCGGACATCTGAATGGAGCTTTACAGGGGGGTGATCAGGGAGTCTATATGGGGTGATCACCACAGTCATTGATCATGCCCCTGTAATGCTTCATTCAGACGTCCGGATGCGTTTTGCGGATCCGATCCATCTATCAGTGGATCCGTAAAAATCATGCGGACGTCTGAATGGAGCTTTACAGGGGGGTGATCAATGACAGGGGGGTGATCAATGACAGGGGGGTGATCAGGGAGTCTATATGGGGTGATCAGGGGTGATCAGGGGCTAATAAGGGGTTAATAAGTGACGGGGGGGGGTGTAGTGTAGTGTAGTGGTGCTTGGTGCTACTTTACTGAGCTACCTGTGTCCTCTGGTGGTCGATCCAAACAAAGGGGACCACCAGAGGACCAGGTAGCAGGTATATTAGACGCTGTTATCAAAACAGCGTCTAATATACCTGTTAGGGGTTAAAAAAAACACATCTCCAGCCTGCCAGCGAACGATCGCCGCTGGCAGGCTGGAGATCAACTCTCTTACCTTCCGTTCCTGTGAGCGCGCGCGCCTGTGTGCGCGCGTTCACAGGAAATCTCGGCTCACGCGAGATGACGCCTATTGGCGTTAGCGTAGCCTGGGGGAGCCGCCGCAATGACGCCTTTCGGCGTTACAGTTGCGGGAAGTGGTTAAAAAGTACCAATGTTTATTTAGTATATACTTCACTTTTTTATGTTGAGTATTAAACGGAACAATTATTCTTATATTTTCATCTTTCTGTTCTTTTATTTTTGTATCAAAGAAAGATTGCCGGTCTAATTGTCTGACCTTGTTTAATGCTGTTTCCAAAACTTCTGTGGGGTATTGCTTCTCCAAAAACTGGTTTTTCATGTCTACAGCTTCTTTTTCAAAAGCTTCCAATTTTGAACAGTTTCTCCTGATTCTTCTAAATTGTCCTGTTGGTACATTTAAGAGCCATTGTGGCAAATGACAGCTATTATACAGGATATAGCTATTCTTTGATGTTGGCTTCCGAAATGTATTGCAGATTAATTTGGACTCTTCTATTTTAATTTCTAGATCTAGGAATTCCACCATTTTTTGGCTGGTCTTTCCTGCAAACCGTAGATTATAATCATTTTTATTTATGTCTTCTAAAAATTTGTCCAGTGATTTCTGGTCGTTTTTCCATATGAAGAGGACGTCATCAATATACCTTTTCCAGAGCACCAGGTCTGTCCCCAGCTTAGGGTCAATAACCTCTTGTTCCCAATTCGCCATAAATAAATTAGCGTAGCTGGGGGCAAACCTGGTGCCCATTGCAGTACCACATATCTGCAGATATATATTCGAGTCAAACCAAAAGTAGTTATGATCTAGAATATACTGGGTAACTGTCTGCAGGTATTCAATCTGTTCTATAGGTACCTGGCTATTTTGTTGTAATTGCTGTCCCATAGCTTTTATTCCTTGTTTATGATTTATTACGGTGTATAGGGACTGCACGTCCAATGTTCCTATGATCCATCCAGGACTATATTGTATTTTCTCAACCATATCTATTATTGAAGTGGTATCTTTTATATATGATTTAATTGTTTTGACTACTGGTTGCAATAGTTTATCTATATAATGTGACAGATTTGCTGTCAACGAAACTATACCAGAAATTATTGGCCGCCCTGGTGGATTTATAGGGTCCTTATGTAATTTAGGAATGCAGTAAAATACTGGCAATCTGCATTGGCTGTTAGTAATATAGTGATATTCTTGTTGGGATAGAATGCCCGATTTTTGACCTTGTTCACATAATGTTACCAGTTGTTTATGGAATTCTATAGTAGGGTCTGTACATAACCGCTTATACGTAATTGTGTCGGACAACTGTCTAGTACACTCTTTGTTATAGTTATCTTTATCCCATACCACTATTGCTCCCCCTTTGTCTGCCGGATGTATTATTATTTGTTGATTCTTCTGTAGTTGTTTTATTGCCTGTATTTCGGCTTTTGATAAATTATTATCTCTACTTTTATTTGTTTTTATTTTCCTAATATCAAATTCTACAGCCTGTCTAAAGGCCGTCATCTCCTAACCAATTTCTTGACGTGGGTATTTGGCTGATTTGCTTTTCACATCTGTATGTACATACTTTCGGCCTTCTATTGGGGTACCTCCATTTAATATAGGGTTTTTAATGAAATATTTCTTTAGACAGAATTTTCTAATGTACTTTTCTATACCAATCATTGTATCAAACTTATTTAATCGATTAGATGGTGCAAATTTAAGTCCTTTATTTAGTAGTTTTATCTGTGAAAGGGTGAGAGGGGTTGTGCTCAAATTTACAATAGCATTTGTGTCGTCTAATTGTAGTGGTGGTTGTATTTTCTTCTTTCTAAGTCCAATACGTAGTGCCCTTTTTCGTGTCTTTGTGATTTGTGTTGGTGTCTTTGAGTGTTCTGGGGCTCCTCGTATCGTGCTACTGGTCGGGATTTGTATTGTTGATACGCTTTGTGATAGTGTTGGTCCGGGTTGATATCCCTGTGTCTTAAGTTGTACCGATGTGTTGGGGACTCTATTTGTGTGGGATGTGGCTGTGGTGATCGTTATGGTGTTTTCTGCCGTGATCTTACTTTGTGATGGGGTGGAGTTTGATCTAAAAAATGGTTCTCCGTAAATATTTCATATCTATTGGAGGTTGGTATGTTAAATTCCCCTTGATCTAAATTATGTATTATATCTCTTTCTGTGGTTGGTTTTGTATGTTGACTATTGGTCCTTTTTTGTATTGGTTTTTTCGGCTCTTTTCTGGCATTTTTGGCGTTCCAAATTTTTTTACTTTTCTTAGAGATTATATCGTATTCAATTTTATCTATATTTTTACAAATTCTTTCCTGCCATAATTTATATTCATCATTTTTAGGTAGATTTGTCATAGTTACTTTTAATTCCTCAATCTGGACTGTTAGTTGCTCCAAAATTTGAGATCTCCTCTTTATAACCATTTCCATTAATACAATGGACTGTGTATTTTCACCAGCATGAATGAACAGTACGAAATAGACTAGCATATGCAGAATAAAAATAAAAAATAAAAAGCCATATTATCTACAAAAATAGATTCTATTCTATGAAGGTGTTGCGGTTACATACACATGCGTGTATATATACAGACATATGTTAGAGGACTTAGAAAGAAGAAAATACAACCACCACTACAATTAGACGACACAAATGCTATTGTAAATTTGAGCACAACCCCTCTCACCCTTTCACAGATAAAACTACTAAATAAAGGACTTAAATTTGCACCATCTAATCAATTAAATAAGTTTGATACAATGATTGGTATAGAAAAGTACATTAGAAAATTCTGTCTAAAGAAATATTTCATTAAAAACCCTATATTAAATGGAGGTACCCCAATAGAAGGCCGAAAGTATGTACATACAGATGTGAAAAGCAAATCAGCCAAATACCCACGTCAAGAAATTGGTGAGGAGATGACGGCCTTTAGACAGGCTGTAGAATTTGATATTAGGAAAATAAAAACAAATAAAAGTAGAGATAATAATTTATCAAAAGCCGAAATACAGGCAATAAAACAACTACAGAAGGATCAACAAATAATAATCCGTCCGGCAGACAAAGGGGGAGCAATAGTGGTATGGGATAAAGATAACTATAACAAAGAGTGTACCAGACAGTTGTCCGACACAATTACGTATAAGCGGTTACGTACAGACCCTACTATAGAATTCCATAAACAACTGGTAACATTATGTGAACAAGGTCAAAAATCGGGCATTCTATCCCAACAAGAATATCACTATATTACTAACAGCCAATGCAGATTGCCAGTATTTTACTGCATTCCTAAATTACATAAGGACCCTATAAATCCACCAGGGCGGCCAATAATTTCTGGTATAGTTTCGTTGACAGCAAATCTGTCACATTATATAGATAAACTATTGCAACCAGTAGTCAAAACAATTAAATCATATATAAAAGATACCACTTCAATAATAGATATGGTTGAGAAAATACAATATAGTCCTGGATGGATCATAGGAACATTGGATGTGCAGTCCCTATACACCGTAATAAATCATAAACAAGGAATAAAAGCTTTGGGACAGCAATTACAACAAAATAGCCAGGTACCTATAAAACAGATTGAATACCTGCAGACAGTTACCCAATATATTCTAGATCATAACTACTTTTGGTTTGACTCGAATATATATCTGCAGATATGTGGTACTGCAATGGGCACCAGGTTTGCCCCCAGCTACGCTAATTTATTTATGGCGAATTGGGAACAAGAGGTTATTGACCCTAAGCTGGGGACAGACCTGGTGCTCTGGAAAAGGTATATTGATGACGTCCTCTTCATATGGAAAAACGACCAGAAATCACTGGACAAATTTTTAGAAGACATAAATAAAAATTATTATAATCTACGGTTTGCAGGAAAGACCAGCCAAAAAATGGTGGAATTCCTAGATCTAGAAATTAAAATAGAAGAGTCCAAATTAATCTGCAATACATTTCGGAAGCCAACATCAAAGAATAGCTATATCCTGTATAATAGCTGTCATTTGCCACAATGGCTCTTAAATGTACCGACAGGACAATTTAGAAGAATCAGGAGAAACTGTTCAAAATTGGAAGCTTTTGAAAAAGAAGCTGTAGACATGAAAAAACTGTTTTTGGAGAAGCAATACCCCACAGAAGTTTTGGAAACAGCATTAAACAAGGTCAGACAATTAGACCGGCAATCTTTCTTTGATACAAAAATAAAAGAACAGAAAGATGAAAATATAAGAATAATTGTTCCGTTTAATACTCAACATAAAAAAGTGAAGTATATACTAAATAAACATTGGCACTTTTTAAATAAAGATAAAATAATAGGCCAATTAATTCCAGAATTTCCACAAGTTATTTTCACCAAAGCACCTAACTTAGCACTTATGGTAGCACCAACCATCCCAAAAACCAATAAAAATAAAGTAGATTCATCCATACAAAAATGGACAAATACTACAGTTTTTTTTCGATGTGGAAAATGTATGGGGTGCAAAAACACTATGTTCCCTAAAAAGACATCGGTAGTGAAATCCACAACAAATAATCACCAACATACAATTAAAGACTTCCTTACATGCAATACCAATAGTGTCATTTATGTTATACAATGTCCTTGTAAGAGACAATACGTGGGAAGAACAAAGAGACAATTGAAAGTTCGCATAGCAGAACATATCTCCAACATAAAGAAAGGTTATGTAAAACATACTTTGTCAAATCATTTTAAACTTATACATAACCAAGACCCTAAGGGACTTGTTTTTTCGGCTCTGGAAAAAATAGAAGCAGACTGGAGGGGTGGAGATCATATTAAGAAAATGTCAAGGATTGAATCAAGATTCATCTTTGACTTTAATACTCTACTACCAGCAGGATTAAACTCTGAAATCGAAATATATGGATTTCTATAGCTATGTTCCAGGGGGGGGGGGGGTCCTTGACCGGGGAGAGACCCGTGAGTATTTAGACCTCCGAGTCTTCCCCCGGTGATGGACTCCCTCCTTTATTATCCTCAAACGTTGAAGCTCTCCTCCGTGCAAATAAATTAAAATTAAAAATTAAAAATAAATATAATTAATACTAAACAAATAAAATATCTATCTGTCCCATCTAATTTTAGTGATATATACAACTATTGAGTATTTTACGAATATATTAATTTTTTTTAAATATTTTTTATATATATATTATTTATATCTTTTAATATAATATATGTGTTTTATATAATTGTTCTATATTTAAGTGATTCCATTAAACTGAAATGTCAATATAAGCTTGATAATGATTGATATCGAAATGATACTGAGTTAAAATAAAAACGCAATGAAACCGCAACACATAAAAATTGCAGCATTTAACCGCACAAATACTGTGCGGCTTTTGATATTATTTAATGTTTTTCTATTTTGTATCTGTTATTCTGTATTTTCACCAGCATGAATGAACAGTACGAAATAGACTAGCATATGCAGAATAAAAAAATAAAATAAAAAGCCATATTATCTACAAAAATAGATTCTATTCTATGAAGGTGTTGCAGTTACATACACATGCGTATATATACAGACATATGTGAATCTTTTAAACATGTATTGCCATAACTTGTAGTTTGAAAGTGATATACTTACTCTATATATTTAATTTACTTTTATTGGTTTTATATTGAACTTGTAAGGAATATATTTGCACTTCTGACTTGAGAAAGAATGCACGTCACTTCCGATTCAAAGTTAATTAATCTAATCTGCACCTGGTTCAGGTGTATAAAAGTTAGTCATTTCCATGGATAGTTTAGCCACTGATGAAGGAGTCGTAGCCAACTCCGAAACGCGTTTGGTAACTATCCCATGGAATAAAGTACAATACCGGAGGACTGAAAGCGCTTAAAGAAAAAGAAAATAAAGAAGCAAGGGATCGGTGATTTTCTACCTTGAAAAAGCAAAGACAAGCCGGATACCTGTTTGTTTGGAGAGTCGGCCCTGTGGCAAAGTCCACTCCTGCCAAATATCTGTTCAAATGCAGAAGGAATACATCACTGTCACGGATGGTGTACAGGAAACAAGATAATACAATACAAACAATGACTCACAGGACCCACAACTAAGGAACAAAAGGGAGACCCCTGCAATCGACCTGCCGCTCTCCCTTATTGCTCAGCCTATGCGACCACCCCAAAGGTGGATGGGCACATATCCACGTACCTCGGCTATCTTAGACTTGAAGGCCCTACAATAGTGAGGGGACACGACCACCGGCTCCCTACACAGACACGGAGGGAGTCAGGGTCACCTGGATCCAGAAAACAGAAAATCATAAATACATAAACAGAACTTATCTTGCAGACGACTGTGGACAGGGAACTGGGAACTGGGACAGCATGCACACACACTCCAGGAAGTTGTATCAGTCGCACACTACTGCCTTATGGGTAGGAATTTAAAGGGAAGTAATCAGTCCGACTGCATGACAGCTGAGATAGACTAACGAGGTGAGGAACAGAAACCAAAACAAAGAAACTCAAGGAGGAGGATCTGGACAGCTCCTGTCAGAGCTTCTCAGCTGTCTGGTTGTGACAGTACCCCTCCCTCTAAAAGTGGACTCCGGACACTCAGGGCCCACCTTCTCAGGATGGGACCTATGGAAAGCCCTGATGAGACGAGAGGCCTTAATGTCCGTCACTGGGACCCACATCCTCTCCTCAGGACCATAACCCTCCCAATGAACGAGGTACTGGAGGGAACCGCGGACAAGACGAGAATCCACAATCCTAGAGACCTGAAATTCAAGATTTCCATCAACAATAATTGGAGGAGGAGGCAAAGGCGAGGGTACAATAGGTTGAACATAAGGTTTCAATAAGGACTTATGGAAAACATTATGGATCTTCCAAGTCTGAGGAAGATCAAGACGGTAGGCAACAGGATTGATGACAGACAGGATCTTGTAAGGCCCAATAAACCTAGGACCCAACTTCCAGGAGGGAACCTTCAATTTGATATTCTTGGTAGACAGCCACACCAAATCACCAACATTCAGGTCCGGACCAGGCACACGTCTCCTATCCGCCACACGCTATATCTCTCACTCATGTTCTTTAGATTATCCTGAATCTTTTGCCAAATAGATAACAAAGACGAGGAGAATCTGTCCTCATCAGGCAAACCAGAAGAGCCCTCTCCAGAGAAAGTCCCAAACTGCGGATGAAACCCATATGCACCAAAAAATGGTGACTTATCAGAGGACTCCTGACGACGGTTATTTAAAGCAAACTCAGCAAGGGACAAAAAAGAACACCAATCCTCCTGATTCTCCGCCACAAAACAGCGCAGATATGTCTCCAGATTCTGATTGACACGCTCTGTCTGGCCATTAGACTGCTGATGGAAAGCAGAAGAGAATGACAAGCGAACCCCCAAGCGAGAACAGAAGGCCTTCCAGAATCTGGAAACAAACTGCGTGCACCTATCAGAGACTATGTCTGAAGGAATCCCATGCAATTTGACAATGTGGTCAACAAATGCCTGCGCCAGCGTCTTAGCATTGGGCAAACCAGGAAAAGGGATAAAATGCACCATTTTGCTAAAACGGTCCACCACCACCAGAATCACAGACTTCCCCGAGGAACGAGGCAAGTCCGTTATGAAGTCCATGGACAGATGTGTCCAAGGACGGGAAGGAATGGGCAAAGGAAGGAGAGGACCTGATGGCCGTGAATGAGGGACCTTGGCACGAGCGCAAGTCTCGCAAGCTGCCACAAAACCCTCAACCGACTTACGAAGTGCAGGCCACCAGAATCTCCGGGCAATGAGATCCAGTGTGGCTCTTGTCCCCGGGTGCCCAGCAAGGACCGTATCGTGGTGTTCTTTAAAAATCTTGTGTCTCAAAGCGAGAGGCACAAACAACCTCCCAGGAGGACAAAGATCAGGAGCTTCTGACTGAGCTGCCTGCACCTCTGCCTCCAATTCAGGAAAAAGAGCAGAGACCACCACACCTTCAGCCAAAATGGGACCCGGGTCTTCAAAATTCCCACCTCCCGGGAAACAACGTGATAGGGCATCTGCCTTCACATTCTTAACCCCAGGGCGGAACGTAACAACAAAATTAAACCTTGAAAAGAACAAAGACCATCTGGCCTGTCTCGGGTTCAGACGCTTGGCTGACTCCAAGTAGGCCAGATTTTTATGGTCAGTAAACACGGTAATAGGGTGTCTGGCTCCCTCTAGCCAATGGCGCCATTCCTCAAAAGCCAACTTGATGGCCAACAATTCCCTATCTCCCACATCATAATTTCTCTCTGCGGAGGAGAGCTTCTTTGAGAAAAAGGCACACGGTTGCCATTTGGCAGGAGAGGAACCCTGAGACAAGACCGCACCCACCCCTACCTCAGAAGCATCAACCTCAACTATGAAGGGTAACGAAACATCAGGTTGTACTAGGATGGGAGCGGAAGCAAAACTCTCCTTGATATTAGAAAAGGCCTTACGCGCCTCTACCGACCAGGAAGAAAAATCTACCCCCTTTCTGGTCATATCAGTGAGTGGTTTAACAACAGAGGAATAATTCAAAATAAATTTCCTGTAATAATTAGCAAAGCCCAAAAAACGCATCAGCGCCTTCTGATTCTCAGGAAGCTCCCACTCAAGCACAGCGCGAACCTTCTCGGGGTCCATGCGAAAACCAGAAGCGGAGACAAGAAACCCCAGAAATTGGACCTCTGGAACCGCAAACACACATTTTTCCAGTTTCGCGTATAATTTATTCTCCCGCAGCATGAGTAAGACCTGACATAAGTGTTCCTTATGAGTCTTGAAATCAGGAGAAAAAAATCAAAATGTCATCCAAATACACTAATACAAATTTTCCCATTAAATGATAAAAAATGCTGTTGACGAAATGCTGAAAAACGGCTGGGGCATTCATCAAACCAAAAGGCATAACTAAATTCTCAAAATGGCCCTCAGGGGTATTGAAAGCCGTCTTCCATTCGTCTCCTTCTCTGACCCTAACCAGGTTGTATGCCCCTCTTAAGTCTAATTTGGAAAAGACTTTCGCCCCAACAACCTGGTTAAACAAGTCCGGGATCAGAGGAAGCGGATAAGGATCACGAATAATGATACTGTTCAGCTCCCTGAAATCCAGACAAGGTCTTAAAGAACCATCTTTTTTCTTAACAAAGAAAAAACCAGCGGCAACAGGTGACTTCGAGGGTCGTATGTGTCCTTTTCTCAGACTCTCAGAGATATAAGCACGCATAGCGACCCTCTCAGGTTGGGAAAGATTGTATAAACGAGATTTAGGCAGCTTGGCGCCTGGGATGAGATCAATAGGGCAATCATACTCCCTGTGCGGAGGTAAACCCTGAACTCCACTCTCAGAGAAGACATCCAAAAATTCAGAGAGGAAAGGTGGTACAGTTTTAGTAGAAACCTCAGAAATAGATGTTATGAGGCAATTCTCTCTGCAAAAGTTACTCCAACCATTTATTTGCCTCGCTTGCCAATCAATGGTGGGGTTATGTTTAGTGAGCCAGGGTAGCCCCAACACTAGAGGAGTAGGCAAACCGCTAAGGACGAAACATGACACATCCTCAACATGAGCATCATTCACAATTAAACGGATATTGTGAACTATGCCCTTTAATGATTTCTGAGAAAGTGGAGCTGAATCAATAGCAAAAACAGGAATATCTCTTCCCAAAGTGCATACCTGGAAACCATGAGTTATTGCAAATTGATTATCAATGAGGTTGACAGCTGCTCCACTATCCACAAAAAATCTCACAAAAAATGCTCTTGCTCTCTAGCGCCACCCTAGCAGGCAGGACAAAACGGGAACTACAAGCAAAAGGAAAACCTTCAATTTCCGCCTCAACCCTGCCAATAGTAACAGACGGAACATTCTTAAAAGATTTCTTCCTTTTTGTCTCTTTATTACTCCCAGAAAACTGCCTGAATCTCCTAGAGGGACAAACATTTGCCAGATGATTTATACCTCCACAACAAAAGCAAACCCTCCCCTGCGGGCTGAATCTTCTATTGTCAGAGGCAATCAACCCCAGCTGCATGGGCTCCTGCTCAGAAGGGGCTGACAGCGACTGAGACCCCTGTGCACAGAATGAGACCGCTGCACTGTCCCGGGACTGAGTATGACAGGAAGGAGAGATCTCTCCTCTCTCTCTAAGACGCCTGTCAATACGAACAGCCTGAGACATAGCAGAATTCAAGAAGGTAGGTCTTTCATGAAAGGCAAATGCATCTCTCAATCCCTCTGAAAGACCATAGCAAAATTGACTTCGGAGTGCAGCATCATTCCAACCCGTATCTGCTGCCCATCTCCGAAATTCTGAGCAGTAAATCTCTGCGGATTGTTTACCCTGGCATAACAGACGTAGTTTAGACTCAGCCAGAGCAATACGATCCGGATCATCATATATCTGACCCAGGGCTAAAAAGAATTCATCCACTGAACGGAGGGGCCGTGCCCCCTCCGGCAGCGAAAAGGCCCAGGACTGAGCGTTACCCCTGAGCAGCGATATAATGATACCCACTCTTCGTTCTTCATCACCAGAAGAATGGGGAAGAAGGCGAAAATGGAGTTTGCAAGCCTCTCTAAAACGTACAAAATTCTCACTACCCCCGGAAAACGTATCCGGGAGCGAAATCTTAGGCTCAGCACAAACTCCATGAACGCAAGCTGAACCGGTCACTTGAAACTGAGAAAAAGTCTTACGGAGATCAGCTACCTCCAAAGCAAGACCCTGAAAGCGTTCAGCCAAAAGTGTAACCGGATCCATGCTTGAGACGGTTTTGGCGGCTGATAATGTCACGGATGGTGTACAGGAAACAAGATAATACAATACAAACAATGACTCACAGGACCCACAACTAAGGAACAAAAGGGAGACCCCTGCAATCGACCTGCCGCTCTCCCTTATTGCTCAGCCTATGCGACCACCCCAAAGGTGGATGGGCGCATATCCACGTACCTCGGCTATCTTAGACCTGAAGGCCCTACAATAGTGAGGGGACACGACCACCGGCTCCCTACACAGACACGGAGGGAGTCAGGGACAGCTGGATCCAGAAAACAGAAAATCATAAATACATAAACAGAACTTATCTTGCAGACGACTGTGGACAGGGAACTGGGAACTGGGACAGCATGCACACACACTCCAGGAAGTTGTATCAGCCGCACACTACTGCCTTATGGGTAGGAATTTAAAGGGAAGTAATCAGTCCGACTGCATGACAGCTGAGATAGACTAACGAGGTGAGGAACAGAAACCAAAACAAAGAAACTCAAGGAGGAGATTCTGGACAGCTCCTGTCAGAGCTTCTCAGCTGTCTGGTTGTGACAATCACCGACTGACCTCCAATACAGCATGGCCATATAAGAACACCGAGGATCCCGAAGTCGCTTCATCTTTACATGCTGCAACCTGTGTAACAATTGCTTACCACACGTGGGACGCCACCTGTGACGCAGTAAAAGCCGATATCACTGTACTATAAACTGTGAGTACAATAGCTTCGGCTCTTCTCTATTAAAAGGCAGCAACAGTGTAACAATTTAATACGCACAGCGACTATTGAGTCGCCACAGCCGCAATAATATTGGTGACTATTTAAAAAGACTTTATTCATCTACTGGGGCATCGACTGGGTTAAATAACCCATTTGGAAGGACATTATTCACCATCCAACGAATCTTGGTGTGAATATAGTAGAACTATTGAAACCCTATAGACATAAAGCGTAGAATTTATATATACAATACTGCACATATAAAGCACAGAATTTATATATACAATACTGCAGATCTATTTATTGTATTTAATAGTTTTACTATTTTATTATTTTTAAGAGTGCAATTTTTTATGAATTTTTTATGTATGGTTATTTAACAGTGTATATCACTAATAAAATAAAATAAAATATTGGTTTATTAACCATCCGTGTGGTACCTAATATTGGTGTGCCCTACCATTCTTCCCTTTGATTCTACCATTGTTTTCAGAGGATTGGGTGAATCCTCTTGGTAGGTGCACCCTTTTCCACTCTTGATTTTACAGGTGAGCCCTCTCTAAATATTTACCCTAATCTAACCTGTCCCTAGCCTTTCCCTAATTACCTGGGTGCTGGGGCACAGATGGGGGTGCTGGCTGGAGATCCGTGCAGCGATCCAAGTGCAGCGCTCTCTCTCCTCGGCTCCCCGGACACAAAAGGAGGAGGAGAGGTGCGCTGCGGTAATTTAAACTTCCCGCCCCTGCAGCCGACCAATGAGAGCGATCCTGAGAGGTGATGTCACCATCACCTCTCAGGATCGCAGGATGGTGATTGGTGGTGTATTATCACACCACCGATCACCATCCTGCTCCAGGTTACCGGGTCCCCAGAGACCCGAATAATCCGAAAATGCAGCAAACCGCAGGTCTGAATTGAAGGTGGATGACTTGGAAAATAGATCCCCCATAACAATATCAGAATAGTGGGGATCCCGGAAAAAACAGAAGGAGCAAATGCTATGGAGTATATTGAAAAGTGGCTACATCAGAAATTCCGGGACAAAGGACTGTCCATACTGTATGCTGTAGAAAGAGCTCATCGGGTCCCCTCAAGGCCACTACCACCTGGCAGACCGCCGAGACCAATACTTGCTAAAATACTACACTTTAAAAATAGAGACACCATATTGCTTCAATCACTGGATAATCTAGACCCGGTCATAAATGGAGCAAAAATCTCTATCTTCCCAGACTATTCTACAGAGGACACGTTTCCTGGATGTGAAGAGAAGATTAAGAAATTAGCAAATCCAATACTCCATGCTATTCCCGGCTAAACTGAGAGTGGTGGCTATGGGATCTACCAGGCTTTTTAAAGACCCAGAAGAGGCAGCACACTGGCTGGACTGTTATGAAAGTCAATTGAAGGAGCAGAACAAGGTCACTTGTGAAGTCAGCGCCTAAGAAGAAGATATGACGTTGAAACTCTATTGCAGGGTTAGCGAACCTGAGGCTCTCCAGCTGTTGCAAAACTACAACTCCCATTATGCCCGGACAGTCTACAACTATCAGCCTACAGCAGGGCATGGTGGGAGTTGTAGTTTTACAATAGCTGGAGAGCCGCAGGTTAGCCATGCCTGCTCTATTGGATGTCCTGAAAAATGTCTATACTTCCTTTCCCAGATTCCTTTTTCTCTTTCCCTGTTCTTTCCCCTTTTGTTAATATTTTCTCTGCCAGTACTACTTTGAGGTGTGAGACATCCCTCTTGGTTGGGCTTTGGGACCTTCCCCTACTAGTCAATTTTCTATTTGGCAAGAGTTCTTAATAAGCACTGCCTCTAATGCCACCAGATGTAAGACAGCTATCATATAAGTCAATATTGACCCTTTAAATAAGCCTTGAGACATGATTCGGATATGAAATAAGCCAGCACCTCATCTGCAGAAAGCTGTTTAGAGATGATTGCTGCTCAAGTTGATTAAGGCACTCACCCCACAAATCAATTTGGCAGCACATGTGGTCAGTACGCTGGTCCACACAGACATAACAAGGAGCAGACACAATATTCAACGTAGAACAGACATAGAAACATGATCTGGGGACAAAAGAAACAATTCCAATACATTAACACACACACACACAAGTTCCTTGAACTCATAACAAAAAGTTTTCCTGGGGCTCCATACACATTATATAAAAACATATAAAACATATGTGTTTATAAACTCTCTCTACACACTCCGTATCTTGCTATCAACCATTCACAATCTGCTTTGGCTACAAATTGAGATGAGTGAATTTCAAAAAAATTCTATTCGATCCGGATTTATTCGCGGCGAATCACGTAAAAAAAAAACGTTTATTTCCTGGCTGCAGAGAGCCTTTATAGTGGTGTAGAACACTGTGCCTTGCAGTAACACGCATAGGGAGTCTGTTGTGGTAGTAAAACAATACTGTGAGTCAGTATGACATGCAGATGACAGGCGTCGCTCTTAGAATCACTGCACACTTCACTTATTTGGGCAGTTATGGGGCCAAAACTGACCAAATAACTCAAGTTTGAACTCAGCCTTACAGGTCAATGTTGGTGTCAAGAAGAAGCGCACTCCTTTTACACCGTCGACAGCTGATTCCACATAGATGTCTACAGAACCTGTTCTATTAAATGCTTATATAAGTAGAGCCCACCCCGTCAGAGTGGAGAGGGTGTCATCTTTAAGTTTGTGTTGATGTCACTGATTATTTTGCCCTTCCTCTGATCAGTCAGAACAATAACCCCCAAAAAAACTGATCCTGTCTGTGGAGCATCCGCCTTCAGTCGGTCAGCATTTGGTCAGTAATCCATCAAAATACGGACCATGTCATGCAGGCCTTACAGCTGTTACATAGATGGATCGGTTGTGCGTCTCATTTTTCCTTCCTTCTGATAGATCGGAAGAAATGTCAAATAAATGATGTTGTCAACCAGGCTGAAAGGCAAAATAGTGGCCCAGTCATGAAGTGGGGAGGGTGGGAATAGCATGAGAAGTCCACATAGTGGCACTATGACATAGTGGTGAGGTAGAAGTGCAATGAGCAGGACACTGGGTCAGTGGGCATGCTATGCAGTGGGTCAGATTTTGGTGTGTAAGAGTTTGTGATGCCAGTTGCAGCTTGCGCAGGTACTGTAGCAGGGCCCTTTAAGATGGTATGAGCACACGTACTAGGTAAGGAATGCCAGAGGGGGAGATTGTCTCTGTATTGTGTCAACGGTGTCTCCTACCTGTAGTACGGCTGGACTCCTGTATCCTGGCTCACATACAACAAAATTGAGTGCTGTTAATAGGAGTAACGGAGGAATGATGGAATTCCACACAGAAAATAGGGTCCAACTTGTCTTTACTTGATGTTATTATATGCAGCTTTAGATCCATACAATATACAGCAATAGTCTAGAGTCCCAGCAGGTATTGGCAATATGTGGCAGGAATTATATATATATATATTCTGCATCTGGTACATACGCCTTTAAGAATCTGGCAGGTATCTATCTTCTACTCTGTCTGTGGTCTGCTGATATGGGCCTGACTAGCTTAAGAGGTACTTATCTTCTCTTTATCTTGGGATCTTTACTTACAGGACTGCTCGCAGGGTATGGTGGTGGCTTCCTGGAGATCTGATAGAGTTCTGTAGATGGCTGCTTCCTTTGTCCACAGCTGAGGTAAGGGACTCAAGCTGGGAAGGTTGATCTGGGGCCTCAGCAGAGGCTTGGATCCTTGGTTGGGTTCCCTGTTTCTGGGAGCTCCTATCAACACAGCCTACCCCAGCAGGGGGGCTGGTTACACTGCCTAGAACTTCCTTTCCTCCTCCTGAAGTAGGATGTGGGAACACTCCACTCCTCCTCAGATAGGGGGAAGCTAGCCTGGAATGGTCTATTCCAGTCTAGAAGCTAACTCTAACCTGTTACATACTGCTACCACCTGCTGGTGTACATTGAGAATTACAGCATATATATAAAATACAAATGCAGTGTCAGATTACACAGGATGTTAACACATTTACACTTGACATTATTGTAGCAGGGAATCAGAGTTTAGTGACATACTTCAGGATGTTACATACCCCGTTACTTTAAGTGAAGCCGTCCTCGGCGCAAGATAGGTCGGGTGAGGAGTGAGCTCTGGGTACCCAATTAATACAAAGTGCTGCATGAATATACATAGAAATGACATACAAAGACAAAACATTTAACGGTTTCCTCATCTTAGCATAAGGTGTCCAACACACAGTTTCCTTATCTTGGTATAACCAGGTAACCTATAACTGCACAAAGCATGCATCGCTGACTGACTTTGTATGGTCTGGCCATAAACATCAAAGAGAGCATGGGGGTGTCTTTACTCCGTAATCCCACCATTGTGTAATGCAAAGCCCGCAAATAGAAGGGTGGATTTATCCTGTATTCCCTTCCCTGCATCATAGCCTGAAGAAATTTGGCTTATAGCACGATCACTATGATGTCTATGAGGAAGCTAGAATATAAGGCTCTAAGGCTTGAGGTACCATACCTTAGGCAAAAGGCTCAGAAGGGGAAGTATGCCTCATCTCCGTGTCTTCTGGCAATGTCACAGGAGGAGGGTCTTTAATCCCGTGCGCTCCTGGAATGAGACACCTCCGGATGGGAACAATCCGGAACATTTAACAAGCGGGAAGGAGCAGCCTAGGGCTTCTAACGATTCCCGAAGCAGCAGGGGTACCTGTGTAACTAGACCTGTCAGGACTTACCATTTGGTCCTACCCTGGGTACCTATGGGTATATATCACCGGGTGTAGGCCATTGGTGTACAACGTCCGTATAACGACAGTCCATATGAAGGGGGAGAGAACAAGAGCTGTAAAAAGGCACACTTTAGGTAAGTTGCTACAATTTTTGTTAAGTGCAATGGTAAGTGCAATCATTTTAAACAGTGCATAAATTCACAATGTGGCACCTGGAAAGATAATACACACAATGGGCAGGATATCTTGAACGTTACAAAACATTTGTAAACTGGTTACAATGACATAAATTATTAAATAGTATGACAATTGAGTGCAAGCTTTTATGTTGCTGTAAAACATGTTATATAAAATAGTGCAATTTTATAAGTGCAAGGATAGGCTCAACAATAACTTGAGTCCTTTGTCCTGAAAGTGCTTAAAGTTGTAGAAAAGTCCTTTGCAATCCACAGGGCAAAAGTTAATTGTAATCCAAAGGGTTAAAATGTCATATAAGAATAGCAGCAGGCTATCAAGTAACCTGAGAAAGGGGATAAAACTTTCAACTTGGAAATGAAGGGGTTAAGAGCTGATGGGGAAAGTCCTTACTGACATGACCATCTGGATGAGGACAAACAATGGCAACCTGGAACAAAAGGGTTAAAAGCACACAAACAATGCCAACAGGTCTTCACCCGTCAGGTAATCAGTCCATGGCGTGGCTCCCAAACAATGTCACTTGATGACTTTCTTCATGTTGGGGACACCTTACAGGTAGGTATCCAGCTCTTCATCCCTACTGGAACTACTGAGGTGCATCAAAGGTAATTCCTGCCTCTGCTGGTAGCTGAGGGTAGTGTTGGTGGTGGTGCGCCAGCGCCCTCTACTGGTTACAGTAGGGATTGGCTGTACAGCCAACCTGGAGAATGTGGCTGTAGCTTGCTGCAGACCGGGATCCACAGCCGGTGCAGGAGGGGGCAGAACTTCTGGCTGCATTGGTGCAGGGAGAGCTGGAGCAGATTGTGCAGACTGCTTCAGGGGAGCATATAAGGAGGCAGGAAACATGGCTGGACCTTAGGGTTGAAGGTCAAGACACTATTGTTAATTTGTCCTACCCTCAGGGTTGGTGGCGGTGATAGGTCAGGAATGAGAGGTGCAGGGGCTGGTTGCGCCTTTTCCTTGAAAATCAGGCGATCGTCTGGGGTTTTCTGCAGGCATCTGGTCCTAGCCGCAGAGCTTGGATCCTCCTGCCAGGTCTCTGGGGTGATGGCAGGGGAGAGTGGTTTCTGAAGCAGGGTGACTCCCGCAGCAAACAGTCCTTGCATTGACCGCATAGGTGTGTATTCCACCTGATCTCCAATGTATAGGTTGTGCCTCTCCTGGGGCAGATAATGTCTCTTTACAGACCGGCGGCCTACAAACACCTCAGTGCCTGAGTGATTATCCTGGAGGAATCCCACACCGCGCTCCACAGAAAATCATAGTACAGTTCCTGTACGCCGGGTCAGGATGGGGTCTCCGGACTGGGGGCTGTCAATAACCTACTTGACCCACTCCTCTACAGCCGACTTGTATTCCCAGGCGGTCTAGGCAAATGCTGTGATTTCATGGGGTACTTCAGGGTTTAGGCTGCTCAAATGGCTGTAGCTGGGCGGTGGAGTGGAATCTCCACCGTACCAGTAGGCGGTTGTGGCTTGGTAGGCCTCAGGTTGATGACCGGTGATGGGGGTCTCTGGATGTGGCGGAGGGACGGACACGGATCGGGCCTGGGCCTCAGGGAGCGGGGTAGCTCCTACCTGCTGTCGTGGCCGGGTGTCCGATTCCTGTGTCCTCTGCTGGTCCTCCCGGGATTCGAGCGCCATCTGGTTCACAGGCTTCTTCTCAGCTGGTGCAGTGACGTCAACGGCGTCCTCCGCGGGAGCAGGCACTGCATCCACCTCCATTTGTATAGGTGCGTCGCCTTCCGCTGATGCACCTAACAGAGCGGAGGGATCCAGGGCCTCCTGGAACTCTATCATCAGGTCCGGAACACCGATGGCAGGAGCTGGAACTTCAGCGGTCATCCTCTCTGGCATCTCCGGTGTACCAGACAGGGTAGGTGTTGCAGAGCTCTTGTGCGCAGAGGTATCCACAACCTCTGATACGGTACCAAAAATTGATGGGCCGCGTCTTTGTGTGAGTTGGGAGACTCGTATCTCCAGCGGCTGCCTAAGGTAGACATCCTCTCCGTCGATGGCCATTTGATTCCATCTGGGACGTGGGTGCGCCATTCTTGCTGCTCCTCTGCATACACTGATCGCTAATGCTAAAGGAGGGCCGCAGAGGGTGGAGCTTTTATCACCTCCCGCCAGTTCAGTACCAAGTCCATGGAGGGCGTTCTCTATTTTTCCCGCTCCTGAAGTGGCGTGTTCGACATCTTTGCGCCTTTCTTGAAGGGGTGTCGCTAGATTTCCCCACTTCTGGGGGGAGTAGACAACATTTTCGCGCTCCTGAGAGGGCGCTTCTTGGCTTCTTTGTCTTTTGGCATGAAGATGCAGCGCCATCTTGAAACTAATATGGCGAATCTCCACAATATCGAATTAACTCCTTGCATGCAGCAGCGCACGTGCAGCGCTTTCTTGGCACAGCAAAACAAGTAAGCAAGTCACTTTTGTTAGCGATCTTGGCACAAGCGGTAGCGCTTGCAATACTGTGAAACATGCGGTTTTTAAAGTCCATTTTTGCACACAATTAGATGCGGTTCTGTTAGGAATGGACACACAATACAATCCTATCCTGTTCGTGACGCCACTTGATGCAATGAGCAGGACACTGGGTCAGTGGGCATGCAATGCAGTGGGTCAGATTTTGGTGTGTAAGAGTTCGTGACGCCAGTTGCAGCTTGCGCAGGTACTGTAGCAGGGCCCTTTAAGATGGTATGAGCACACGTACTAGGTAAGGAATGCCAGAGGGGGAGATTGTCTCTGTATTGTGTCAACAGTGTCTCCTACCTGTAGTACGGCTGGACTCCTGTATCCTGGCTCACATACAACAAAATTGAGTGCTGTCAATAGGAGTAACGGAGGAATGATGGAATTCCACACAGAAAATAGGGTCCAACTTGTCTTTACTTGATGTTATTATATGCAGCTTTAGATCCATACAATATACAGCAATAGTCTTGAGTCCCAGCAGGTATTGGCAA
This sequence comes from Bufo bufo, assembly GCF_905171765.1. Classification (NCBI taxonomy): domain Eukaryota; kingdom Metazoa; phylum Chordata; class Amphibia; order Anura; family Bufonidae; genus Bufo; species Bufo bufo. The sequence goes on along the minus strand of NC_053391.1, from coordinate 261,071,534 downwards.
TATGTGGCAGGAATTATATATATTCTGCATCTGGTACATACGCCTTTAAGAATCTGGCAGGTATCTATCTTCTGCTCTGTCTGTGGTCTGCTGATATTGGCCTGACTAGCTTAAGAGGTACTTATCTTCTCTTTATCTTGGGATCTTTACTTACAGGACTGCTCGCAGGGTATGGTGGTGGCTTCCTGGAGATCTGATAGTTCTGTAGATGGCTGCTTCCTTTGTCCACAGCTGAGGTAAGGGACTCAGGCTGGGAAGGTTGATCTGGGGCCTCAGCAGAGGCTTGGATCCTTGGTTGGGTTCCCTGTTTCTGGGAGCTCCTATCAACACAGCCTACCCCAGCAGGGGGGCTGGTTACACTGCCTAGAACTTCCTTTCCTCCTCCTGAAGTAGGATGTGGGAACAGTCCACTCCTCCTCAGATAGGGGGAAGCTAGCCTGGAATGGTCTATTCCAGTCTAGAAGCTAACTCTAACCTGTTACATACTGCTACCACCTGCTGGTGTACATTGAGAATTACAGCATATACACTGCTCAAAAAAATAAAGGGAACACAAAAATAACACATCCTAGATCTGAATTAATTAAATATTCTTCTTAAATACTTTGTTCTTTAGATAGTTGAATGTGCTGACAACAAAATCACACAAAAATAAAAAAATGGAAATCAAATTTTTCAACCCATGGAGGTCTAGATTTGGAGTTACACTCAAAATTAAAGTGGAAAAGCACACTACATGCTGATCCAACTTTGATGTAATGTCCTTAAAACAAATCAAAATGAGGCTCAGTAGTGTGTGTGGCCTCCACATGCCTGTATGACCTCCCTACAACGCCTGTGCATGCTCCTGATGAGGTGGCGGACGGTCTCCTGAGGGATCTCCTCCCAGACCTGGACTAAAGCATCTGCCAACTCCTGGACAGTCTGTGGTGCAACGTGACGTTGGTGGATAGAGCAAGACATGATGTCCCAGATGTGCTCAATTGGATTCAGGTCTGGGGAACGGGCAGGCCAGTCCATAGCATCAATGCCTTCATCTTGCAGGAACTGCTGACACACTCCAGCCACATGAGGTCTAGCATTGTCTTGCATTAGGAGGAACCCAGGGCCAACCGCACCAGCATATGGTCTCACAAGGGGTCTGAGGATCTCATCTCGGTACCTAATGGCAGTCAGGCTACCTCTGGCGAGCACATGGAGGGCTGTGCGGCCCTCCAAAGAAATGCCACCCCACACCATTAATGACCCAATGCCAAACCGGTCATGCTGGAGGATGTTGCAGGCAGCAGAACGTTCTCCACGGCATCTCCAGATTCTGTCACGTCTGTCACGTGCTCAGTGTGAACCTGCTTTCATCTGTGAAGAGCACAGGGCACCAGTGTCGAATTTGCCAATCTTGGTGTTCTCTGGCAAATGCCAAACGTCCTGCACGGTGTTGGGCTGTAAGCACAACCCCCACCTGTGGACGTCGGGCCCTCATATCACCCTCATGGAGTCTGTTTCTGACCGTTTGAGCAGACACATGCACATTTGTGGCCTGCTGGAGGTCATTTTGCAGGGCTCTGGCAGTGCTCCTCCTGTTCCTCCTTGCACAAAGGCGGAGGTAGCGGTCCTGCTTCTGGGTTGTTGCCCTCCTACGGCCTCCTCCACGTCTCCTGATGTACTGGCCTGTCTCCTGGTAGCGCCTCCATGCTCTGGACACTACACTGACAGACACAGCAAACCTTCTTGCCACAGCTCGCATTGATGTGCCATCCTGGATAAGCTGCACTACCTGAGCCACTTGTGTGGGTTGTAGACTCAGTCTCATGCTACCACTAGAGTGAAAGCACCGCCAGCATTCAAAAGTGACCAAAACATCAGCCAGGAAGCATAGGAACTGAGAAGTGGTCTGTGATCACCACCTGCAGAACCACTCCTTTATTGGGGGTGTCTTGCTAATTGCCTATAATTTCCACCTGTTGTTTATCCCATTTGCACAACAGCATGTGAAATTGATTGTCACTCAGTGTTGCTTCCTAAGTGGACAGTTTGATTTCACAGAAGTGTGATTGACTTGGAGTTACATTGTGTTGTTAAAGTGTTCCCTTTATTTTTTGAGCAGTGTATATAAAATACAAATGCAGTGTCAGATTACACAGGATGTTAACACATTTACACTTGACATTATTGTAGCAGGGAATCAGAGTTTAGTGACATACTTCAGGATGTTATAGAATTAGCATAAGGAGACCACAGAGTGGCCCAATGACAGAGTCTTGAGGTGGCAGCATCAACAGGAAGAAGGCCACATAGTGGCACAATGACAGTGTGGAGGTAGCAGAAGCAGCAACAGGAGGCCACAGAGTGGCATAATGACAGTGTAGAGGTGGTGGCAGGATCAGGAGGCCACAGAGTGGCACAATGACAGAGTGTGGAGGTGGTGGCAGCAGCAGCATCAGGAGGAGGCCACAGGGTGGCACAATGACAGAGTTGAGGTGGCAGCAGCATGAAGAGGCCACAGAGTGGCACAATTACAGAGTGTGGAGGTGGCGGCAGCAACAGCATCAGGAGGAGGCCACAGGGTGGCACAATGACATAGTCTTGAGGTGGCAGCAGCAGCACCAGGAAGAGGCCACAGGGTGGCACAATGACAGAATGTGGAGGTGGTGGCAGCATCAGGATGAGGCCACAGAGTGGCACAATGACAGTGTGGAGGTGGCGGCAGCATCAGGAGGCCACAAAGTGGCACAATGACAGAGTGTGGAGGTGGTGACGGCATCTGGAGGAGGACACAGGGTACACAGGGTAGCGCAATGATAGTGTGGAGGTGGCAGCAGCATCAGGAGGCCACAGAGTGGCACAGTGACAAAGTGTGGAGATGGCGACAGCAGAAGCATCAGGAAGAGGCCACAGGGTGAGTGTGGAGGTGGCAGCAGCATCATCAGGAGGTCAAAGAGTGGCAGAATGACAGAGTGTTGAGGTGGCAGCAGCAGCATCAAGAGGAGGCCGCAGAATGGAGGAATGACAGTGTGGAGGTGGCAGCAGCAGCATCACTAGGCCACAGAGTGGCAAGGTGAAATAGTGTTGAGGTAGCAGCAGCATCAGGAGACCACAGAGTGGCAGGGTGACATAGTGTGGAGGTGGCAGCAGCATCAGGAGACCACAGAGTGGCAAGATGACATAGTGTGAAGGTGGCAGCAGCATCAGGAGACCACAGAGTGACCCGGTGACAGAGTGGGGAGGTGGGTGGCAATATCAGTACCAGCTGAAGATGGTGGGTAAAAGAAGGAGCACTTGGCATCAGGCGGGTGGCAGCATTAGAATAGTAGCTGAGGCAGGTAGCCAGAATAAACCGGTCTCTTTTGTCAAAGTGTTGGTTTGGCACCATGGATATTCTAGTCTGATGCATCAGGCATTGGTGGGTGGAAATCCTGGATGATCCACGTCTGATTCATCTTGACATAGGTCAGTCTCTCAACATTTTGGGTGGACAGGCGAGTTCTTCTTGGGGTAACTATGGCCCCGCTGCACTAAACACCTGCTCTGATGCCACGCTACTGGCCGGGCAGGAAAGCTTTTTCAGGGTAAACTCTGCCAGTAGCGGCCACAAATCCAGTTTGGCTGCCCAGTAGTCCAGTGTATTTTCAATGTGGGGTGGCAGGGTACTGTTCAAGTATGCCACCACCTGCTGGTTCAGGTCCTGCTCCAGGGTCTAGCTGCTGCTGCTGCTGCTGGTGAGTTGTTTCTTCACTAGGCAGGTGAAGAAAACTGCTTATCAGTGACTCTAGACTCAAGTTTCTGCTGATGGAGCTGGAACTGCTCCTAACCTGCCACAGCAGCCATGGCAGAGGAACGTGAGCGCATAGGACCCCCCGGTCAGATCTGCAAGAAAATTAACAATGGTGCAGATAGGCAGAGGCCAACGGACTACATAGGATGTCTCTATAGTAATTCAGTTTGTCCTCCCTCTCAGCGGTTGTAAAAAAGGCCCCCATTTTGAACTGGTAGCGAGGGTCCAACAAGGTGGAGAGCCAGAAGTCAACCCTCATGGTGACAATTCGGCTGTCACAACGCAAGCAAGTGAGCATGCATCGGGCCATTTGTGCAAGTGACTCGGAGGGACTCCCTGCCTCCATCTCCACTGCATAATGCCACGGTGTGTATGGGTCCTCATCTTCCTCATCACCCTGTAGCTCCTCTGGCTGCTCCTGCTCCTACTCTCCTGTCACCTGTGTAAATAAAACACCCATTTTGCTACACATTGCTTGTGCTCCAATGTAATCCTCCTCCTCCTCCAGTTCAGCCCCCACAGGGCTCATGTGGCCGTGAGATCTAGGCACCACATTTCCAGTCCCCTGACAAGCCAGATTTACCAGCATCTGTTCCAGGACATGAAGGAGTAGAATGACGTTGTTAAACCCATATACCTGGCGACTGACAAATAATGTGGCATCCTCGAAGGGCCTGAGCAAACGGCAGGTGTCACGCATGAGCTGCCATTGAAGTTAGGAGGTGGCGTAACTACCTGGGAAGCAGCTGCTTCGGGGCCCGACAGTTTATTTTCAAGTTAGTTAAATATCTATGTCTTTACTGTTCAGGGCCCCTTCACAGCAGCGGTCTTAATGTTCAGGCCCCCTCGCTAATGTGCTCTAATCTTACTGTATTCTAAAGTCTCCTGATGTGTCTGGGATTTGAACCCACAACCTCCAATGTATCACTGTATCAGAGGCAAAGCATTAACCCTCACAGCCATAAAGAAGGCATTGCAACTGATTGAAAAAATTTGACACTTCTACTGTTATAGCTGGCTTATACACATGACAGCTGCCCCAACACACCCAGCACTGCTATATCTCTATATGACAGCTATCCCAGCACACTCAGCTCTGCTATATCTCTATATATGAGCAGCTGTCATGTGTATAGATGTACACTTAGCCAGCTATAACAGTAGAAGTCTCATCATTTTTCAGTCAGCAGCAAGGCGGCTCTTATGGTCTTGAGGTTAGATGCTCTGCCTCTGATACAGAAGAGAGTGAGTTCGAATCCCAGCAGAAACCTTTTCTGAAATACAAGCAGTGACTCCATATATGGACATACAGGGCGGGACACAGGAAGAGGCTGCATCGCATCGCTGACATGGAGGTAAGTAGAAGTGTTTATTTTATTTTTTTTAATACCCGACTGTTACTGCCATGGGGGGAGCGGGGGGCACTTGATACTGGCACATGGGGGGAGGGGGGTTGGCACCTGACCTGATACTGGCACCTCGGGGGGGGTTGGCACCTGATACTGGCACATGGGGGGGGAGAGAGGCACCTGATACTGTGGATGGCACTGTTTAGGGGAGGGGGATCTGTGGATGGCACTATTTAGGGGAGGGGGATCTGTGGATGGCACTATTTAGGGGAGAGGGATCTGTGGATGGCACTATTTAGGGGAGGGGGATCTGTGGATGGCACTATTTAGGGGAGGGGGATCTGTGGATGGCACTATTTAGGGGAGGGGGATCTGTGGATGGCACTATTTAGGGGAGAGGGATCTGTGGATGGCACTATTTAGGGGAGGGGGGATCTGTGGATGGCACTATTTAGGGGAGAGGGATCTGTGGATGGCACTATTTAGGGGAGGGGGATCTGTGGATGGCACTATTTAGGGCAGGGGGGATCTGTGTATGGCACTATTTAGGGGAGGGGGGATCTGTTGATGGCACTATTTAGGGGAGGGGGATCTGTGGATGGCACAGAGGGGGGGGGGGGGGCCCATAATTTTTTTTTGCTATGGGGCACATGCATTTCTAGCTACGCCCCTGTCTGTTCATATAGTTGGTACAACATATGGAGCGTGGAATTCCAACGTGTGGAAACGTCGCATATCAGCCTATGTTGGGGATGCCATTCTGCCGCTGCAGCTCAAGGAGTGTGTGCTTTGCAGTGTACGAGTGGCTGAAGTGCATGCAAAGTTTCATGGCCATTTTTAGGATGTCTTGCAGATGGGTGGAAGACTTCAGGAACCGCTTGACAACCAGATTGAACACGTGTGCCATGCAGGGCACATGGCTCAGCCCTCCTTGACGCAGCGCCTACACCATGTTATTCCTATTGTCGGTCACCATTGTTCCGATTTTCAGTTGTCGCGGAGAAAGCCAGGATTAGATTTCTTGATGAAGGACACAGAGCAGTTCTTCCCCTGTGTGACTGCGTTCGCCCAGGCAAACGAGGTGCTGAACAGAGTAACAACGCAGTTCCCTGCACATGTGGTATGCTGGAGGTGCACTGTAAATTGTCCCTGCAGTGGAGGCTGAGGACATGGTGGAGGATGAGGAGGCATGGGCAGACATTGTCGCAGGACCAACGGTGTGAGAACGTGGAGATGGAAGCGGCATCACCTTGCCAAGTTGCTGGTGTGGCTGTGCAGGAACCACATTCACCGAGTGGGCCGTACTGTCGCTATAGTTACAGCTCCACACATCGCCACTGCCATGCACTTTGGCAGACACCGACAGGCTCAAGGACTGGCCCACCTTCTGTTCTACAAATGTGTGCAGGGCTGATACTGCCTTTTTGGCAAATAAATGATGGCTTGGGACTCTCCACCTTGGTTTGGTACAAGCCATCAATTCTCTGAAAGGTGCAGAGTCCACCACTTGGAAAGGGAGGGACTGCAGCACCAGCAACTTGGCATTCAGCTTCTGTGCCGTTGGATGAGTGTAAGCATACTGTTGTCTCTTGGCAATCGCTTGGTGATCGATTGCTGACGTAATGACTGACGAGGAGAACGAGGAGGAGCAGGAGCATCAAGACCAGCAGATTATGGGAAGGACAGACAGCTCCCTTTGGCTGAGGTGGTGGAGCCTTGGCTGCCTGAAACTAGGTACGTGCCACTGGGTGATGCAGTGGTTGCTGCTGCAGGTTGGACCACCACATCGTAGCCATGGTTCTCCCAGGCCACTTTATGGTGACGTTGCATACGTTGACATGGTGCCAACATTAGTACCCTGGCCTCCCGACGCTGCCACCCTGCTTACTCCCGGCAACGCTAGCAACTTGCTGGCTCCGCCGCTGCCTCATGAGCAAGGTGCAACCCTCTTCTCCTGATGATGATGAAGTCCCTAATTCACCCGACTCCCAAGTGCGATCAGCTAAATCATCATCATTTAGTACTGTCTGCATGTCACTGATGTCCTTCTCAATGGTCTCTGGGTCAGGAGCCTGACCGCTAGCAACACCAGCTCCCAAGCCACTCTCCTAATCACTAGTTGACCGCCTACTGGAGGAAGCGGCGGATGTCTCCTTCACATCTTGGCTGGCCAGTAGCTGCTGACTGTCCTGTAGTAGCTCGTCCTTGCTGTATAGTGGAGCTGAGCCCACAGCATATAATACTTCTCTGGCTGAGGGAACAGAAAAGGACAGAGGCAGGTTGAGGGCAGGCTCCCAGGCCATGCCAACTAAAGGTTGTGTCTAATGAACCCACCAACTCTTGGCTGGGGGTGTCTAATGTCACTTGGGACGAAGTGGATGACCGAGTCAACCATTCAAGAACTGCTAGGTTGCTGGTCAAGACACGACCGCTAGATGACACCGGGAGCTCAGGCCTCTTGCTGCGACTCATGCTGCCACGCCCCCTGACTCTGCTGTGATCTGTGCCTGCGCCAGAAACATTTAGGCCTCTGCCATTTCCCTGTGCAGGGCTTGGCACTTTTCTGTCTGACATACTGTTAGATCAAATAAATAAATAAAAAGGAAATTAAAACACCCCAAAAAAGTCTGCAATTTTCTCACTTCACCACACAACGGCTAATAAGCCCTTTTTTCCCCCACTAATACATGCCAAAAAGGGCTTTAGAACATATAACTGCACCGCCGAATGGCAAATAGGTCCTTTTTTTTTTCCACTTATACAAGCCACAAAAGGCTTTAGAACATATAACTGCACCGCTGAATGGCAAATAATATATTTTTTTTGCCACTTATACATGCCAAAAAGGGCTTTAGAACATATAACTGCTGTCAGAACTATTGGGTATAAATAAAGTCCATAAGTATAAGGCCTATATAAGATGTATGGACATGGACCTAAAGGACAACCATTTTGTCTTATTTTAAAAGTGCAGAGTGAGTTCAGGATTTTAACTCTGAATTACTAACCTAAGATTTACAATATGTACCAAAGTGTTTACCCAAGTCTGTTTTTGTGAGAAGGAGACGTCCCAAGGTCTAATGAAAAATAATTGCCTAGATAAGACAATGTATTAGACATGTGCTGAGTTTTGATGATTTTCAGTGTATAGAAAGACTTTAATCTTTCTTTGGGGTTTTTATATTAAGCAACATATGAGTAGATTGATTTTTATATCATCAATTTAAATACGTGTGCTGTATATATAAGAGTGTGGTCCTTATAGATATATTCAGTTTTAAGATTAGAAATAAGGTACAGATTCCTCTGTCATTTTTAGAATTTCTCTCGGTGAAAAACACAAGTTAATTATTTCTTTTGAGGTTTTCTTGAATGGAGAAATGTGGACACAGGTGATCATAAACAAACCCTGTCTTTTCCCCAGAACAATGACTTGAGTATGGTCATGTGTATCTTGATTTAATTAGGTCTGGTCAAAAGATTAAGGGATATGCGAGGTGTTTGACTAAATACAAAAGTCATTGTCTATTCAAGATCTCCTCAAGGTTGTGTCTGAAACTTTAGTTAAAATTTAGTAAATAGATAAGATAAATAAAGTGCCTCGACTTTTGTATGGAGTACTAGTGCCATCTAGTGTTAGGGTAACATAAAGATCTAGGGTGTATTTTCCCTAGAGGGAGGTTCTATTAATTATAAAGTGAGGTCACTAGTTAATGATAAAACTTGGCCAAGCCCTTTCTAAGATAGGATAAAAAGATGGTATGGGCTGACAGAAAATATCTCTGGATCTCTCTCTCACTATCAAGGGACGATCATCAGGAAACCATCATCAAGGAAAAAGACCAGATCCAGCCCTGTCCACCTTTTCAGTCATTGGAGGCAGCCATCTTAGAACCATTGAAACTGATTTCTGCTAGCTGACATTTTGGTATAGTATAACCTTACCTATATTTTATAGGATAATTAATTAATATAATACATATCTATATATATTCAATTAACCATACCTTGCGTATAGTATCTGTTTTGGAATAAGATTGGGGTGTACCTGCAGCATCATCCTGAAAATTAATCCAATACAGGGAGATTGAAAATATACTGGTGAAAACACGGTATTATCTCCAAGGAATTGAATTCAGTTCTAGACCGGTATGGTTGATTATATATGTATAAATATCTGTATAGATAAAAGATAAACCAGATTTGGGTTTAATCGGACATTTGTCAGCTGAGAGAAATCAAGTATTAAATTGATTTAAAATATAATTGAGGGGTATCATTATAAGAAGGCATAATTGTGTAGATACACATTCTCAATTATTTTTGACTTTCTCACTATTTTGCATATCATTGATTGAATTTCAATTGTCACCAATTTTATTATATATTATTTTGTACTAAAAATTGTATTAATAAATTACATATATATTTTGTCTGTAACTGGGTTTTGTCTTCAATTCAACGCAGATCACGAGCTTGTTTTAGCTTGATATTTATGATAATAAATTAGAATCTCCTTCATTACAGATTTTAATTTATTCACATAAATAATATAGACTGTCAATCGGAGACAGCATAAATATTCCGACATAATCTGGAGGTCCCACCGAGATCTGCTTGTAATAGAAACAAAATTTAGGGGTGCAAAATATATATTTGATAAAGTTATTGTGGTACTTGTAGTGCAACAAGTAAAAATATGCCTGAGAACAACAGCGAGGCTGTTGCTGCGGTAGTAAAGACTGATATGCATGATAGAAAGACTCAAGAATTAACTGAACATATTGTGATGTGTCATATGCATGACAGGTTGGATATTAAGAGAGAGTTAAAGGATTGGAGGGTTGAATTGGAAAAGAGAGCTGTAGAATATGCAGATGATGTCTGGTCTGATAAATCCCGGTTTGCTGATTATCTCTGTCACATTTCCCAAGCTAAACATAAGAAAGATAAGGATTCATTAATCCTTCAATCTTGGACTGAATTTGTATATTTAGTTGCTGAAATAGCAAAGCAATTCGAAAAAGCAAAATATAAAAATGTTGAGCAGGCATATGAAATTTATAAATTTCAAAAAGACCTATCTGAAATGGAAATTAAGGCGGCCACGGTTTCTGGTGAATTAGCTCAATGGTCTGCTAAATTATCAGAATATAATGACAGAGACAATCAACAGCAAAAGGTAATAAGAACTCTGGAATGGAAATTAAGTCAAGCTACCAATGAACTGTCTAAATGTCAATTGTCTATGGTGGATCTAGATGAGGAATGTAAAAAGTTGTATAAGGACAATAGAGATTTACAAACAGAGTTAGATAACAGGGATCTTGACCCTTTACAATTCAGACAGCCTAAGGATTCTAATAGACTGAAGGTAAAATATTCCAGGGGGGAATCAGATGCAGAAAGTAAATATGACAATCCCTTTAATGGAGAAGAGCTAATTTCTCTGGGAGAACATTCTCTTCCTAAATTAAAACCAATTACACCTCCTAGGTCCTCTAAAAATTGAGTACAGAGATCTTCTCAACCCATGATAGACACTACTAAAGTGATCAAGTTTCTCAAGGAAACTGTAGGTCAATTTGCTAAAAAGGGATCACCCTCCATAATAAGTCATTTGGAAATATATGAGGAGGCCATGAAAACTTTACATTTAGAACAGGACATACAGAAACTTGAATTTATTACCTGGGTATTCGAACCAAAACACCGGTATTTCTTTAATTCCCTTAGAGATATGGGTAGGGATTCTTGGTCAGATGTGGTCGCAGAAATAAAAACTGAATTTGGTCCCTATAAGTCCGCTACTGCTGCAAGGAAGGCCTTATTTACCCTTAAATGTAGACCTAATCAAAGTCCCAGGGAATTTTTGCCAGTCCTCAAAAATGCCTATAGTTTGTCCGAAAAAAATCCCAATTTTGAAGGTAGTGACTTTATCCAGTTATTTTATGATGCTTTGCCTAATAAAATAAAATTTATTTTGGCCAGGGATTACCATCCTAGAAAAACTCTGGATTGGTTACTCACCGAGAGTACAACTCTGTATGCTGCAATACAAAATTGTGATGAGTCTCCTGATAGAAAATTTAAAAGAGCGAGTGAGCAAATATCAGAAACTCACATAAAAAGAGATCAGGGAAAATTTGAGACCCCTAAAAGGAGTTATGCTGAAGTGTTGAAAACTCCTAGACCTTCCCAGCCAAATAAATTTAGCCTAGGCCAGATGGGAATAAGGGTCCAAATGTTGCTGAAAAGAACCCAAACCACTAGAAGGAGTTTAGAAATAGACGGTGTAACGGATCACCTGGCACCCCGACTGAGTACCTCCGTTGACAGATGCTCCTAGCGTTTTCCTGAGGCTTCCAAGCACTCTGGCAGACACCACAATCACCGAACCGAAGCAGCATATAAATCCTCTCCCAAGCATATGAATGCTGTAGACAGTTGAATTGGAGACCATACGAATAGGTTTTCACTCCTAGCAGTCAAACTGGGACAGCATGCAATAAATCCTCCCCCAAGAATGAGACGACACTTCACCTTGAGGGTTAAAACAGGAGCACAATTTTATTTAGACACAGCACACTACTTTAAACTCCCCAACAGCCTCATTTACATACAATAGGGTACCTAGAGGACTCTGGTACAAGGAAGGGGGGGGGGCAGACAATAGCAAGGGCTGATGGGAGATTGAGGAGGGACAGAACAGCTGGTTTAAACTGGTGTCCCTGCGACAACACATTGCTGGAGAAACAATGGGACAGCAAAAAGGGGGAGGAGAAGAGGCACAGAACACAAATGCCTGTAACATAGCAAACTTTACAGCCAGGGCAAGATATATACAGTCCACAACACACAGCAATACAAAATACCACATGCCCAAATTGCATTCCACGTACAAATTCACCAGGGGCCATAGTCAGTAGGTAGGAGGCGGGTAGCCAGGCCTCTCCAATGCCCAGTGGCGAGGCGGGTTCCGCCACATTTCTCCCCTTTCCCATTGAGACTATCCAGACTCCAGACCTCCAGGCGGTCTGGGGCTCTGATAGTCAGCCGGCTTTTCTCAAAGGGTGCAGTTGTCCCTATGGCCCCCTGTCGCTTGTGCCCAGTTGTAGATCCATGGCTTGGGGGGAAGGTAACCAGGGTGCCCTCTCCCCTGGTTGAACAAAGCTGTTGCTGGGGGTAAGGGGTAACAGGCTCCTCTCTCTGCGACACCCTCCCTTGTTGTAGTGGAAAACAGACTGCCTCTCCTTCTAATACATTGTCCTGTTGTTGTGGACCAGGACAGACTGTCCATATCTCCAGTGGTGCAGGTACAGAGACTACGGTCCCATCTGCACTCTTGTGGGGCTTACTGTCTCCCCTTGGTGTGCTAGGCAAACCGCTGGGGCTACCTGGGGAACAGCGGCCAGCGGTGTGCTGCACTGATGCCAGCACTTCTGCTGGGGCGAGGGGGGTACAAGCCAGTCCTGTAACAAGGGGGTCGGTGGAGCAGAGGCTAGCGGCTCTCTGCCGTGATGCCAGCTCTTCTGCTGGGGTGGGGCCAGAGGGGGCTAACGACTCCTCTACTGACCCCAGGACCTGGTTTGGAGTTGGCTGTGGAGGGGAGGGGTTGCTTACCTCCTCCTCCTGGTACTGCTGCTGTTGGGGAGAGAGACCGACTGTCTCCCCTCGCTGTAAAGCACACTGCCGCTGGGGAGTGAAACCGGCTGTCTCCCCTCCCTGTAAAGCACTCTGCCGCTGGGAAGGAAGGACGACACACTTCTCTCCCTGTAGTTCCCCCATCTGGAGTTGGAGATCTGGGCCGGCTGCCCAGTATCCTTGTAGGGCTGGTAGAGAGACCTCGGTCCCATCTCCACCTGCCATCTATGGGTCTTCCCAGGACCAGTCTGTGAGGTCCCTCAACATTTGTGAGTAAGGACCACCTGCGTCCACACCTGGCAACTCCGACTGCTGCTGAGGGTCTGGGCCAGCTGCCCAGCATCCCGGTGGAGAGACCTCGGTCCCGTCTCCACCTGCCTGTTGTGGTTCCTCACAGGACCAGTCTATGAGGACCCCTACTTCGGGTTCCTCTGGCTGCCTCAGGGGGAGACTGCTTACCTCCTCGGATGCAGCCTCTGCTCGGCTGCTGTAACACTCCTTCCGCTGGGCAATTTCTTTCTCTTTCGCCAGTCGGAATTCGCGTTCCATCCTTGCGTGTCGCTTGGCTGTGACCTGGTTCCAGATGGCCTGGCATATATCCATGGACACATTATCTCCATACTGGGCCACTCGCTGCCTCACCTCGGCCAGCCAGTCATCTTCAGAGCCTTCCATACTTGTCTGCTCCAAGTCGCTGGATACCTCTGCTCCCAGGGGCACTGCACGAGTGCTAGCGTTTGCCCTCAATTTGTGACTCCACACGTTGCTGGTGTCTCTGAGCTGCTTCTCCTCGCACTAGGACGCCATCCCACTGCTTGCCACCAATGCAACGGATCACCTGGCACCCCGACTGAGTACCTCCGTTGACAGATGCTCCTAGCGTTTTCCTGAGGCTTCCAAGCACTCTGGCAGACACCACAATCACCGAACCGAAGCAGCATATAAATCCTCTCCCAAGCATATGAATGCTGTAGACAGTTGAATAGGAGACCATACGAATAGGTTTTCACTCCTGGCAGTCAAACTGGGACAGCATGCAATAAATCCTCCCCCAAGAATGAGACGACACTTCACCTTGAGGGTTAAAACAGGAACACAACTTTATTTAGACACAGCACACTACTTCAAACTCCCCAACAGCCTCATTTACATACAATAGGGTACCTAGAGGACTCTGGTACAAGGAAGGGGGGGGCAGACAATAGCAAGGGCTGATGGGAGATTGAGGAGGGACAGAACAGCTGGTTTAAACTGGTGTCCCTGCGACAACACATTGCTGGAGAAACAATGGGACAGGAAAAAGGGGAAGGAGAAGAGGCACAGAACACCAATGCCTGTAACATAGTAAACTTTACAGCCAGGGCAAGATATATACAGTCCACAACATACAGCAATACAAAATACCACATGCCCAAATTGCATTCCACGTACAAATTCACCAGGGGCCACAGTCAGTAGGTAGGAGGCGGGTAGCCAGGCCTCTCCAATGCCCAGTGGCGAGGCGGGTTCCGCCACAGACGGTTCCCTCCTTTTCAAAGATATCAAAATAATTATTATAGGGGATATCAACGTAGGCCAGAAAGGGCTCAAAGTGGTTCTGAGTCAGACGGTTCTGGGAGGTCACAATCATATCGGTCCCAAAATCAATCTCCCAAAGATTATGGGAGAAAGAGAAGTAGCCTATATGATCGAATGGATCAAATCCAAAATCAGTTTGGTATGTTGATGCAACGGATGGAGGAATTGTCTAAAACCATCACTGCTAACCCTAAAAATCCTTTTTTAGGGGTAACCCCTCCTGTAGAGAGTCCTCCCCAAATATAAAGGGGGAGAAGCAGATAAGTATGTCAAATGTTGCAGAGGTTGATGACTTAAATGTATGTGAAATGGAGCAATCTAATGTAATTGTCTTTCCCCATAAAAGGAATTTAACCCTTACAAAGCCACATGGCAAGGGGGAGGGGAAACCTGTTTGTTCTGTCTTACAGCACACATAGTCTTCAGCTGCACAGATGAAGGTATACGATCCTGCTAATAAAAGAAAGGAGGGGGAGTCGAGGACAAGTATAACTGCCAAGCAGGAAAACAATTTCAATAATCATTCCAAATATCTTTGTTTCATACAGGAAATAGAAAATAGATATTATATGAAAGTTGAATTATTTGATAATTTCCCACTAATAATAGCCTTGATGGATACAGGTAGCCAAGCAACTTTATTATCTTTAAAGTACTTCCAACAATTGCAGGATGTATCTTCTAACAGGTATAAGTTAAAAAGTTTTAATGCTAACCTGGTAAGTGTCTCAGGCAATGCCCTCAAGGTTTTAGGTAAAGCTTGGCTGGATTTTAAAGTAGGAAACAAAGTAATTAGCCATCCTACATTGATCGTGGATATGCCCATTGATAGATTAATTATTGGCATCGATTTCCTGAAAAGGTTAAGCCCAGTTATTGATTTTGTTAATAAGGTGATATGGTCTCAAGTGAGGATGCCCATTAATTATGAACAATCACAATCCTATCACAATAGGCGTAACTGCCATATGATAGAGGAAAGGCCGGATTCCATTGAGGTACATTTCCGAAATAGCCAAGTCCCTGATGTCTCTTTCCTGCAAACCACTCCAAATTCCACTATAGGTGAACAGGAAGATAACACCATATGTGTGTCTCCTGAACGAGTAAAAGATGTCTGTTTGGAAGGGGATGTTCTTACAAACCTACACCCAGAAACTACTGACCCTACTGAGTTTAATGGTCACGAACAATTCCTAGTGGGAATGGAAAAGGTGGATGATGAGATGTTCTTCCCAGTACAGGTGAATGACTTAGGAAGAACTAAGAGGGCTAAATTGGATTTGCGCCATGAAAATAGTTATATTAGTAGGGATCTACTAAATCAAGTGGCCCATTCTAAAGTGATTCGATAGCCAAATCCACAGGATAATTGGATACATGACTTGGATAATGATTCTGATGATCATAATATAATTGCAAAATGTATATTAACGATTTCTATTGCAGGAAAATCGGCTACTCATTTATTCCTGGTGCTTGATGAATCCAGATATCCCATGTACATTGGCAACGATATTTTACATTGTTTTGCCATCCATGTGGATATAGTGAATTCTACATTGTGGACAAGATTAAAAGGGAATCCTGATGGTTTTATGGATGAACATGAAGCACTCAAGTCATCCCAGATACTGCCTTATGCAGTCAATGTATTAGTGCCACGAGATATAATAATCCCTCCAGGTACTAGTAATTTCCTGTTACCCATTCAGGTATCAAAAGGCCAAAAATTAAAGAATTGTGATGCATTGATATGCTTATCAAACAGAATGCAACAATTAGGTATTTCAGTAAATCATACCCCTATGGTGAATTTACAAACCTTTAAAACCCAAATAATTGTGAATAATGGTATGCCAAATGAAGTCCATTTGTCTAAAGACACTATCATTGGTATGGCATTAGATTCAGATTATTATACGTTTGGGTTTCAGAATGTAATTATTGGCCTAATACCTGAATCGTATCTAACAGAAGAACAATTGGTTGAACAAACATTTTATTCTTCTCCTGAAGGATTGTTCACCATTAGTTCAGTATATCCTTTTAATCTTGAAGAAGGTACCTGCAAGGTAGAGGAATCTTCCCTCACCTTTAATCATACAATCAATGAGCAGGAAGCCCAGGAATATCATAAGTTTGCTGAAAAAGCAGGTAAGTCAAATCATGACCTCACTGACAGGTTGGAGGAAACCTATGAAATAGGTCAACCAGAAGTTTTCCCAGTTTTTATGGAAATGGTACAGCAACAAATCTCATTAGCTGATGGATGTTCCAATGACCCCGAGCGACAACAACTAAAGAAAGTTCTTTTAGAATTCAAGGATATCTTTGCTAAAGATTCCTTTGATTGTGGTCTGACTGACATACACATTGCCAGGATTCAGACTGATCCTGAGGCACCTCCCGTTTATATCAAGCAATATCGTCTTCCACTAGCTTGTTACGACTCGCTAGCGGAAATAATTCGAAATCTCAAAGAGAGAGGTATTATAAGACCAGTGCACAGTTCTTATAATAATCCTATTCTTGGAATTCTTAAACCGAATGGTCAATGGCGTTTATGTGCTGATCTTCGTCAGCTAAATAAACGTGTATATATGTCCGACTGGCCCGTGCCATATATAGACCAATGCTTGGTACAAATGCAAGGCGCTAGGATCTTTACACCTTAGATTGCGCTCAGGGATATTGGACCATTAAAGTGAGTCCTGAAGACCAATACAAATTGGCCTTTACTTTTGGTAAAGAACAGTTTGCCTGGACTAGACTACCGTTTGGGTACATAAATTCAGGTCATGAATTTGCGGTGTTTTTACATAAGGCTATGCCTGATGCCACAGAAAGAGGAAATTTAACTTATGTAGATGACATTTTGATGAAAAGTACTTCATTTGACCAGCATATCCAAGAAATTAGGCATGTACTGAATCAGTTGAAAGAGGCAGGTGTGAAAATTTCTTTACAGAAAGCCCAGTGGTGTCGAAGGTAAATTTCCTCATGTCCAAGGTAAATTTCCTTGGACATGAGGTTACCTGTGAAGGCCTGAATCCCCAGAAGAAAAAGGTGGAGGCTGTGAGGAAATCTAAAACGCCTACCAATATCAGTGAATTAAGATCATTCCTGGGAATGATGAATTACTCCCGTAAATTCATTGATAACTATGCTGAGATTAGTAAACCGTTGCTGACATTGTTAAAGAAAGGTGTACCATGGACATGGGGGGAGGATCAGGAACAAGCTATGTCTAAGCTTAAAAGGAGACTCACCCAAGCCCCATGTCTAGCTTATCCAGAGGGGGGTGAACCCTTTTATCTGGAAACTGGTTTTACGAATCTTAGTATTAATGCTGTCCTATGCCAAAAACAGGATAAATTGCATAAAGTTATAGCTTATGCAAGTAAATCCCTGTCACCAGTAGAAATAAAGTTTAGCGACTGTGAAAAAGCTTTACTAGCCACAGTCTGGGCACTTCAAAACTTTAGAAGTTTTGTACAGGGTGAGAAAATCATTGTTGAAACGGCCCATCAACCCCTACATTATCTACAGAGTGATAAAATTAGGGATGGTAACTTGTCTAACAGCAGGATCACTGCTTGGACCTTGTCTTTACAAGGATGGCTGTTGGAGGTTCGGTACAAGCAAAATAAAAAGTGTCCAGTAGCCCAAGGACTTGCTGAACTGCATGATTGCGCTGCTCATTCTTATACAGAAGAGCTGGTAGATGATTTTCTAGAGGAACAAAAATCTTCCCCTTACAAAGTGTATGACGAAGACTATTACTCTCTACTCCCCTGTGCGTACATAGATGGTTGTGCTTATCACACCACTGTAGGGGACGAAAGAAAACTAGTGGCAGGAATTGGCATTACTTGGATATATGAGTGCCCGTGTATTTCAATAGGTTACAGTATTGGTGCTAAGAGTAGCCAGGTAGCCGAATTAGCAGCTGTCTACCAAACCGTTAAAATTGCTATAGAGCACAATATAAAGGAATTCGTCAAAGTTACTGATTCAAATTATGTGCGGAACAGTTTTGTAGAATATATGCCCACATGGAAGAGGAGTCACATGTTACGGTCCAATAACAAACCAGTGAAACACGCCAAGTTGTTTTGTACCATAGATGAGCTGGTCCGACATAATGATCTAACCATTTATTGGAAAAAGACTAAAGGTCATTCCAAAACCCAAAATAAAGATAAAGAGGGTAATGACCTAGCTGATAAACTAGCCAAACAAGGAGCCATAAATGGGGATCATGTGAATATACAGTACAGACCAAAAGTTTGGACACACCTTCTCATTCAAAGAGTTTTCTTTATTTTCATGACTGAAAATTGTAGATTCACACTGAAGGCCTCAAAACTATGAATTAACACATGTGGAATTATATACATAACAAACAAGTGTGAAACAACTGAAAATATGTCATATTCTAGGTTCTTCAAAGTTGCCACCTTTTGCTTTGATTACTGCTTTGCGCACTCTTGGCATTCTCTTGATGAGCTTCAAGAGGTAGTCCCCTGAAATGGTTTTCACTTCACAGGTGTGCCCTGTCAGGTTTAATAAGTGGGATTTCTTGCCTTATAAATGGGGTTGGGACCATCAGTGGCGTTGAGGAGAAGTCAGGTGGATACACAGCTGATAGTCCTACTGAATAGACTGTTAGAATTTGTATTATGGCAAGAAAAAAGCAGCAAAGTAAAGAAAAACGAGTGGCCATCATTACTTTAAGAAATGAAGGTCAGTCAGTCAGCCGAAAAATTGGGAAAACTTTGAAAGTAAGGGCTATTTGACCATGAAGGAGAGTGATGGGGTGCTGCGCCAGATGACCTGGCCTCCACAGTCACCGGACCTGAACCCAATCGAGATGGTTTGGGATGAGCTGGACCGCAGAGTGAAGGCAAAAGGGCCAACAAGTGCTAAGCATCTCTGGGAACTCCTTCAAGACTGTTGGAAGACCATTTCAGGGGACTACCTCTTGAAGCTCATCAAGAGAATGCCAAGAGTGTGCAAAGCAGTAATCAAAGCAAAAGGTGGCTTCTTTGAAGAACCTAGAATATGACATATTTTCAGTTGTTTCACACTTGTTTGTTATGTATATAATTCAACATGTGTTAATTCATAGTTTTGATGCCTTTATAGTCATGAAAATAAAGAAAACTTTCTGAATGAGAAGGTGTGTCCAAACTTTTGGTCTGTACTGTAGATCATTTACTAGAGATGATTCGCGTTGACGCTATCACTAGACAACAGGCTAAGGCCCAAACTGAAAATAGTGTAATTCAATGGAGCCAAGAATCTTCTAGTGAGGATCTGATCAAAAGCCAGAAGGAAGATCTTATATTGGGAATCTTCTATAAGCATCTTGAGGATCCTAATAATAATCCCATATCGGAGGATAATTATACACAAAAAGAAGACCTCCGATTACTTATGAAATCCAAATCCCAATTTAGTATTCAGGATGGGTTATTAATGAGAACCTCTAAAAATGGTATTCAGCAGTGGGTAGTTCCTACTACATTTAGAGGTTTAATGTTACAACATGCCCATGATGCCCCTACAGCTGGTCATCGTGGAGAGAAGATTACATATGAGTCACTACGTGATTATGCCTACTGGCCTCATATGTTAAAGGATGTCCAGAGTTATTGTCAAGGTTGTTTGGTATGTGCGCAATTTCAACCTCAAGGTCCTAAACATCGTGCTCCACTTCAGAAGAAAGGTTTTTCATTACCCTGGTCTGACATAGTGATGAGCGGCAGGGGTCATATTCGAATTCGCGATATTTCGCGAATATTTTTTAGAATATTCGTTGAAAATTTGCAAATTCGAAAATCCTCGATTTTTTTTTTACTCAAAAAATCGGAAAGGTAATGATTGTGTAATATGCGAATTTTCAACTTACAACTATTAGACAAAGAAGATTATATCACTATATTAGCTAAATTGCTCTATTCGATTTTTTTCGAATATTCTCTATATTGCTATAACTTCGTTTTTTTGAATATTCGTAATATTCTAAAACAAGAATATATAGCAATATAGCGAATATTAAAAAAAACGAATATAGAGCAAAATTCGCAAACACTACTACTCCTAAAGTCAAGTATATTGCAGCCTTCTTATTGGCCCACAAGCTAGAAGCAGTGAGGGATCATGTGTACTGATAAAAATAAAAATAAATAAAAAAAATCGGAAAAAAAAGTGAATATTCGAAATTTCGAATATATATAACTATATTTCAAATTTTCGCGAATTTTCGAAGTACCTATATTCGCGATAAAAATTTGAAATTCAAATATTCGTGATCAACACTAGTCTGACATCCAAATCGATTTTATTGGTCCTGTTACCCGGTCATCCCGAGGGAATAAATACATGTTAACCGTCACTTGCGTGTTTACAAAATGGGTAGAGTGTCTACCGGCCCGCAATAACACAGCCGAGACCTGTGCATTTTTGTTGATTAACCATGTATTTTCCAGTTTTGGGTTACCGTTAAGGATTGATTCAGACCGTGGATCACACTTTGTAATTTAGGTCATGGCGAAGATGTGGAAGATGTTGGGTGTGAAGAGAAAATTACACATTGCTTATCGTCCAGCATCTAGCGGATCTGTTGAGCGCTATAACCAGTCTATTGTCAACATCCTTAAGAAATATGTTAAGGAGTCGGGTAAAGACTGGGATATAAGGTTACCATTAGTACTCATGGCCATTAGAGCTACTCCAAGCACGGCTACCCCGATGTCACCTTTTGAGCTGATGACGGGGAGAAGAATGGTACTTCCTCAACATCTGTTGTATCGCACATCAGATCATAACCTGATCAATGCAGCCACGACACATCAGTATGTGTAGGACCTTCGTAAGTATCTTCAATACGCGTTTGCTTTCGCGCAGAAGAATCTTCAGAAAGCCGCCGTATGTAACAAAACTTATTATGACTTGAAACTACCAAAAAGGAATATGAGGTAGGAGATAGAGTGTATCTCTATAACTTTGCCCGGTATCGGGTAAAAGAAAGAAAATTTCTCCCATCATGGAGAGGTCCGTATGATGTAATTGATAAAATATCACCTGTAGTTTATAAGGTGAAAATTAATACCAAAGATGGTTTCATCGAGAAATGGGTCCATGTAAATCAATTGTGAGTATGTCATCCGAGATCCCAATTGAGAATCATAGAAGATGATGCGGAATAAGAGAATAAATAAGTATTGCATTAATCTGATTTCTCTCAGTTCACAGATGTTCCGATTTTGGTGTTTCCAAACAAAGCATTTTACATAGCTACGCTAGGGAAACTGTATATCTCAAAAGATTAAAGAATATATATTCATACTTTAATTTTATTTTATAGAAAAAGGACGGGCGGAACCAGACGTGATTCCTGGCGATGATGATGACAACAAAGATACAGATATCATGCGGATGGTGTTGATCCGAGAGGTCCAATTGAAGACTAATCATCAACCCGAATCTACAGCCGTGTTTCAGATGTCCCCGGATTATGAATGATGGCAAAGAAGATTTTACTTCAAGAATCTTTGCGAAATTGGATCCAAGGACATTTATTGGATGAAGATACCGGATATCACCATTTTAGCTTGGGAAAGGAACCAAATTGGTACATTATGCATGGGAACAAAGTCACAGCAATAATGGCATGATTGGTGCCGAGTTTTGCATTTTCTTACATGCTAAAACCATTGGACACAGGATCTCTGTGACAATATACTTTTCCAGGATTGACTTTATGATGCGACGGATAAAATATTGATGAACGTGAAAATTCTTCCGACCTTCTCCCAGTTAGGTCTTAAGGGGATCCTTGACTAACATGGGAAGAAGGGGGGGATTTGTCAGAACTATTGGGTATAAATAAAGTCCATAAGTATAAGGCCTATATAAGATGTATGGACATGGACCTAAAGGACAACCATTTTGTCTTATTTTAAAAGTGCAGAGTGAGTTCAGGATTTTAACTCTGAATTACTAACCTAAGATTTACAATATGTACCAAAGTGTTTACCCAAGTCTGTTTTTGTGAGAAGGAGATGTCCCAAGGTGTAATGAAAAATAATTGCCTAGATAAGACAATGTATTAGACATGTGCTGAGTTTTGATGATTTTCAGTGTATAGAAAGACTTTAATCTTTCTTTCTTTGGGGTTTTTATATTAAGCAACATATGAGTAGATTGATTTTTATATCATCAATTTAAATACGTGTGCTGTATATATAAGAGTGTGGTCCTTATAGATATATTCAGTTTTAAGTTTAGAAATGAGGTACAGATTCCTCTGTCATTTTTAGAGTTTCTCTCGGTGTAAAACACAAGTTAATTATTTCTTTCCTTGAGGTTTTCTTGAATGGAGAAATGTGGACACAGGTGATCATAAACAAACCCTCTCTTTTCCCCAGAACAATGACTTGAGTATGGTCATGTGTATCTCTAACTATCAAGGGACGATCATCAGGAAACCATCATCAAGGAAAAAGACCAGATCCAGCCCTGTCCACCTTTTCAGTCATTGGAGGCAGCCATCTTAGAACCATTGAAACTGATTTCTGCTAGCTGACATTTTGGTATAGTATAACCTTACCTATATTTTATAGGATAATTAATTAATATAATACATATCTATATATATTCAATTAACCATACCTTGCGTATAGTATCTGTTTTGGAATAAGATTGGGGTGTACCTGCAGCATCATCCTGAAAATTAATCCAATACAGGGAGATTGAAAATATACTGGTGAAAACACGGTATTATCTCCAAGGAATTGAATTCAGTTCTAGACCGGTATGGTTGATTATATATGTATAAATATCTGTATACTGTAGATAAAAGATAACCCAGATTTGGGTTTAATCGGACATTTGTCGGCTGAGAGAAATCAAGTATTAAATTGATTTAAACTATAATTGATGGGTATCATTATAAGAAGGCATAATTGTGTAGATACACATTCTCAATTATTTTTGCATATCATTGATTGAATTTCAATTGTCACCAATTTTATTATATATTATTTTGTACTAAAAATTGTATTAATAAATTACATATATATTTTGTCTGTAACTGGGTTTTGTCTTCAATTCAACGCAGATCACGAGCTTGTTTTAGCTTGATATTTATGATAATAAATTAGAATCTCCTTCATTACAGATTTTAATTTATTCACATAAATAATATAGACTGTCAATCGGAGACAGCATAAATATTCCGACACTGCACCGGTGAACGACAAATAGGCCCTGATTTTTTTTCCAGTTATATACGCCACAAAAGGCTTTAGAACATATAACTGCACCGCTGAACAGCAAATATATATTTTTACACTAATGCACGCCAAAAAGGTCTGTAATTTTCTCACTTCGCCACAAAACGGCAAATACTTTTTTTTTGTGCCACTAATACACACCAAAAAGGGCTTTAGAACATATAACTCCACTGCTGAACGGCAAATAGGCCCTTATTTTTTTCCACTTATACACGCCAAAAAGGGCTTTAGAACATATAACTGCACCGCTGAACGGCAAATAGGCCCTGATTTTTTTTCCAGTTATATATGCCACAAAAGGCTTTAGAACATATAACTTCACCGCTGAATGGCAAATATATATTTTTTACACTAATACACGCCAAAAAAAGTCTGTAATTTTCTCACTTCGCCACAAAACGGCAAATACTTTTTTTTTGTGCCACTAATACACACCAAAAAGGGCTTTAGAACATATAACTCCACTGCTGAACGGCAAATAGTCCCTTATTTTTTTCCACTTATACACGCAACAAAAGGCTTTAGAACATACAACTACACCGCTGAACAGCAAATAAG
The DNA here is from genome assembly GCF_905171765.1 of Bufo bufo. Classification (NCBI taxonomy): domain Eukaryota; kingdom Metazoa; phylum Chordata; class Amphibia; order Anura; family Bufonidae; genus Bufo; species Bufo bufo. The sequence goes on along the minus strand of NC_053391.1, from coordinate 261,047,328 downwards.
ATATATTTTTTTACCACTAATACATGCCAAAAAGGGCTTTAGAACATATAACTGCACCTGTCGGGATTCGAACCCGTGACCGGCCATGTCCCAAGCAGTAGCTCTAGCCACTAGACTACCAACTCTTCTGGACTTTTCCTTCTACTGAACTCTTTGATCTACCTTGTTCCAGCCTTGCCTTGTTAATCTCTGTGATTCCTTGCACCTCCTACTTCCTCTTTATAAGCCCAGCCTCTTGCACCTGACCCCCGCTGGTTATTGTTCTTCTGAACTTGATCCTGCTGTATCTACCGCATACACAAATTTATTTGCGCATACACTTACAAAACCTGCGCTATTGTATGTGTGACATACTTGCAAGCATATATACCATTTAATATGCTCAAGGCGTGCAGTAAGTGACGAGGAAGTGGCCGTGCTGCTGATGGTGCCAGCAGAGGCCGTGGCCCTGGGCGCGGTGAAACTGTGCCTGCTGCCAGAGCACAAGAAACACACTTATCCACGATACCTAGCTTCATGTCCCAGTTTGCAGGGTGGAGCAGGACACCACTCTCGAAGTCACACCAGTGCGACCAGGTGGTCAGTTGGATTGCAGCAGATAATGCTTCCAGTCGGTTAAGCACCACCCTGTCTTCCACCAAGTCCAGTCTCAGTAGCCAAGAATCTGGTCAACAGAATCCTCACCCTGATCCTCATTCCTCCCACCATGGAGAGTCTTGGCAAACAAGTGATCCCACACTCGGATATTCCGAGGAGCTCTTTTCATTGCCATTCCTAGATTTGGGCCTCTCGCCAAGCCCGCTTGAAGAGAGACATGAGGAGATCTTGTGCACTGATTCCCAAACTCTTGAGCATCCAGAGTCAGAAGAAGATAATAGTGGGGAATGGCTATTAGTGTTTCACGAGGTGGATGATGATGATACACAGTTGTCAATAAGTCCACAATCCGTATCTGCGGGTCACACAACTTCCTCCTCTTCCCCTGTGTAACGTGCTGGCAAATCGCCTGTTCAAGACGCAGGCTCGGATGCCTCCCGCTCTGCACCTGGACCTTCACAAGCACCATAAGCTAGCACATCCACTTCTGTGTCCCAGCGCAGCGTACAAATGTCTATACCCCAGGCCTTTGAACAAAACCGCAAATACCCAGCCACCCATCCTCAGGCCATAGCACTAAATGTGCACCTTTACAAATTGCTGGCCCTGGAAATGTTGCCATTTCGGCTTCTGGACACTGAGGCTTTCCGCACCCTGAAGGCGGCGGCCATCCCTCGTTATTCAGTCCCCAGCTGCCACTATTTTTCCCAGTGTGCCGTCCCTGCCTTACACCAGCATGTGTCCCGTAACATCACCCGTGCCCTGACCAACGCAGTTATTGGGAAGGTCCACTTAATGACTGACACATGGACAAGTGCTTTTGGCCAGGGACGCTACATTTCCCTGACGCCACACTGGTTGAACGTTGTGGAGGCCGGGAGCGAGTTGTACCCTGGGATGACAATGGTGCTACCGATGACAAGGATTGCGGGCCCCACTTACATCAGGATTTCCGCCACCACCTACATTAGTGGCTGCAACCCCCCCCCTCCACTTCCACCTTTGAATTCTTATCTTGCAGCACCAGTCAGTCATCAGTCAGTAGCTGGAATCAGTGTAGCACTGCAGTGGGGAAGCAGCAACAGGCCCTGCTGAAACAAATTTGCTTAGGTGACAAACAGCACACAACCGCAGAGCTATGGCAGGGTATAAGGGACCAGACTGAGCTGTGGCTCTTGTCATTTGACCTAGAATCAGGCATGGTTGTGTCTGATAATGGCCAAAACTTGGTGGCGGCTTTGGAGCTCGGCAAGCTCACACACATACCATGCCTAGCCCACATGCTCAACTTAGTGGTTCAGCCGTTTATCACAACATACCCCAATTTGCCTGAGCTACTGGTGAAGGTGTGCCGCGTGTGTGCTCATTTCTGAAAGTCATTTATAGCTGCCGCCAGGCTGGCAATGCTGCAGCAGCGCTTGCAATTGCCAGCTCACCGACTGTTGAGCGACGTGAGCATGCGCTGGAACACCACACGTTCCACAAGATAGGCCAGGGTTTGTGAGCAGCAGTGGGCAGTAGTGGAATACCAGCTGCAACATGGTCGTCGCCTTTCCAGTCAGCTTCTGCTCTTCACAAGCGATGAGTGGGCATGGATGTCTGACCTCAACTTTACGCAAAGTTTTACGCAACTTTGAGGAATCAACACAGATGGTGAGCGGAGATGCCGCTATTAACAGCGTAACCATCCCACTTCTGTGTCTACTGAAATGCTCACTGCTCACAATGAAGGCTGATGCTTTGCATGTGGAAGAGGTGGAAATGGGGGAAGACAGTACACAGGGTGATAGCCAGACCACCCTCAGTTCGTCTTCTCAGCGCGAATTGGATGATGAGGAGGAGGAGGAGCAGGAGACGGTTGCCCCTGCTACAGAGGGTAGTACCCATAGAAGGTTTATTGAATCTGTTCAGCGTGGATGGGCCGAAGGGAAAGAGAAAGAGGATGAGGAGATTGAGAGTCATCCTCCTGATGAGGACAGCGAAGTCTTGTGTGTTGGGACTCTGGCACACATGGCTGACTTTATGTTATGCTGCCTTTCCCGTGACCCTCGCGTTATATGCATTTTGACCAACACGGATTACTGGTTGTTAACCCTTCTCGACCCCCGCTACAAAGAGAACTTCTCCTCTCTTATTCCTGCGGTGGAGAGGACTAGCAAAATGGTGCAATACCAGAAGGTCCTTGTGGAAAAATTGCTCCAAAAATTTCCAGCTGACAACGCTGGCGGCAGAGTACGTAGTTCCTTGGGAAACCGAGGAGGGGAGATGAGGGGAACACACAGCAGTTCCAACAGATGCAGGGCAACACTCTCCAAGGTCTGGGACAGTTTCATGACACCCCACCAGCACCCTCACCCTGATGCGTGGCCTAGTGTCACAAGGAGGGAAACATTTTGAAAGATGGTGAAGGAGTACGTAGCAGACCGTGTCAGTGTCCTCAGTGATCCTTCTGTGCCTTACAACTATTGGGTGTCTAAGCTGGACACGTGGCACGAACTGGCGCTCTACTCTTTGGAGGGGCTGGCCTGCCCTGCCGCCAGCATTTTGTCAGTTTAGTGCTGCTGGGGGCATAGTAACTGATAAGTGCATCTGCCTGTCAACTGAAAATGCTGACAGGTTGACTCTTATCAAAATGAACACGGATTGCCCCTGACTTCTCTACTCCATCAAAGAAAAGAGGCTGAACATAAAGCACTTTAAATGTGGCTTTTATGGTGTATTGAATACACTGTATTCCCATGCGCCCCTTCCACCACAAAAAAGGGTATATGGTTCAATCTTCTCTTTCTCGTCCTCCTCTTCCTCCTTTTTCATCATATCAACATGCTTATTAGGCTGCCCTCGCTCCTAATGTTTTAGAGGGTCAGCTCAGAGTCAGCAGCAGACCCTCACCCCTAATGTTTTATAGGGTCACCAGCAGGCCATCGCCCATAATGTTTTAGATGGTCAGATCAGCAGCAGGCACTCTCCCCTAATGTTTTAAAGGGTCAGCTCAGCAGCAGGCACTCACCACTAATGTTTTAGATGGTCACCAGCAGGCCCTTGCTCTTAATGTTTTTGAGGGTCACCAGCAGGCTATGAATCATAATTTTTCAAGGGTGTGTATGATGCCCTCCTTTATGTGCAGTAAAGGGTGTATTGGAGTGCCGGTTCCTTGTAATTTTTGGCAGCCCTTTAACTTAGTGCATAGGCTTTATCAGTGTAGGAGTCCCATTACCTGAACAATTGTACCACAATGTGAATGGGGCCCTCCTTTATGTCATATACAGGTTGTATTGGAGTGCCTCTTACTTAGAATTTTTGGCAGCACTTGCGTATTATTGTCAGTCTGTAAAAGTGGCGTACTATTTGGACAACATCATTCCAATCAGCGACCTGGGAGTCCAAGATGCAACCAGACATCCTCCCCTTGCTGTCCCCGAACCATTTCTGTGGTGTTTCCATCAATTTCTCACCTTTTCCTGTGAACCAGACACCCTCCCCTCTTCAGAGAAGGGGGTGCCTGGTTTAATGCTCTGGTTCTCCCATTGACTTCCATTGTGCTGTGGTGCTCTGTTGAGCACCCGAGCATCCTAAAGTGTTCTACTCGAGCAGATGAGCACTTTAGTGCTCGATCAACACTACTAATAAGCCCTTTTTTTCCCCACTAATACAAGCAAAAAAATGCTTTAGAACAGGGATGCTCAACCTGTGGCCCTCCAGCTGTTGTAAAACTACAACTCCCACAATGCCCTGCTGTAGGTTGATAGCTGTAGGCTGTTCGAGAATGATGGGAGTTGTAGTTTTGCAACAGTTGGAGGGCCGCAGGTTGAGCATGCCTACTTTAGAACATATAACTGCACCGCACAAGGGCAAATAAAACGTAGAAATATTTCCTTGTAATAAACCCTGTTAATGGCTATATCAAACAGCACTTGCACCCCAATAACAAGAACGGTTTGCTGGAAGTACAGAGCTGTATAATGGCAATTTGGATCCCCAGTCAGTGCAGCAAGGTGTAATAGGATTGTTCCTATTACCCAGTCTGTAACCTCCCTTACTTCAATACTGTGGAATACTTCCTCCGTATCCTTTCCCTGAACTTCTATAGAGCAAAATAAAAGTTTTAAAGTATTTTCTACCACTGTCCCAAGCGCCTGCTGACATCTCTCCCTGCACCAAGTACACTGGAAAATGGCTGAATCCAAGATGGCTGAGGCTATTTATAGGGCTGTGACATCACAGGGCTCGCTGGCTGCTGATTGGCTGCATGCATGGCATTGTGGGTGATCCCTCTTTCCCAGAGTTCCTTGCTCTATGTCCTAACACGTGCAGCATCCATTTTAGGAAAAAATGCAATTCGTTACCACGAAGCGTGAGGAAATTCGGATTCGGTACGAATTGAATTTTTTCAGAAATTCGGATCTAATTCAACTTTGTCAACTTTGATTCGCTCAACTCTAGCTACAAACTTCACACACTCAATCAGTCAGTTTATGACTGCAACATTTCAGCTACACATTCCGTTATTCTATTTCAGGGTCATGAGGTCACTCCCCTCACATCTACTTGCCCCATCTGTCTCCCTTCATATAAGCACCCAGTTTTCCTGTAACTCAACAATCCATTTGCACACAGATATTCAGGAAGAAAGAAACATATTATAAATGCAATTTCAGGCTAATAATGGACATTCTTCTCATCTTCTCTCCTACTAACAGAAAGTTAGAACAAAAACAAATCAAATTATTCAAGACAGAACCTTAAAAATGCATATAACAGGATAAACAAAATCAATTCAATGCCAAGGGGACTTACTGATATATATAGGGGATATCCCAAACTATATACAAGCAATCATCATTAAAATTACCTTTTATTTAGGTATACATATAAAAGTACAGTTTTCTCTTTTTTTCCCCTTCACATTCCCCCTAATAGATAAGAAATTGTTTGGGCAAGCAATAATTAATCTCCACTCTGATTCTTTTTGTGAACAATCTGTAGAACATTTCAAGCCTTAGTTTAATAAATGACTTCATAACTATATATTTACCTTTCCTATGCTCTTGACTAACTTACATGCTGGGACCAAAGTGGATACTCTAAGTCTATCCGACTTTTTAACTACTGGAGTCTTATTTATTGAGAATGACCTAAGTCTCCCCAGGCACACAAAACTCGCAAGGAGATCCTTAGTTTAGGTAAAACTGAATATAATGGAATTCCTTTAACTGTGTCATCCATTTTCTTCAACATCCAAACTGCTATATTTTGGCATTCCAGCCTTTTTCAACAACTTGCTGTACCCTTTCACTGCATCTCTACCTTCTCTTTTCTACTCTCTCTTACTATTTTGTCTGGCAGTTTTCCTCTTTTGTTCCACCTACTTACTTCATAGGGTCCCCATTGTCTGTCTCAGTCCAATCCCAGAATTTGGGTCTGGCTCACAAGGTACTTTAACACCCTAAATCCTAAATTACATAATTTGCCGGCCGGGCTTACGCTGGGTCCTCCTCCCTCGGATTATAATGTTTCTGGTACACCTAGTCAAAACATACCCTAGGTCCTCCTCCCTCAGACAAAAGTCCTTCTGGTACACCTAACCTAAGTCATCTTCCTTCAGACAGTCTTTCTGGTACACCTAAGTCAGGACTTGTGCACAGACCAACCTGGGGACCCACCAGGTCTACAGTAATCTCAACACGGGGTATCCCTTTAATTTTTTCAGCCAGACAAATAAATTATCAGTACACACAATACTATAGTGACTATCTCTTCTTCCTCTATCACCATCTCAGACTTACTTCTATCCTTCCCTAGATCTCACAAGGTACTTTAACATCCTAAATTACATAATTTGCCGGCCGGGCTTACGCTGGGTCCTCCTCCCTCGGATTATAATGTTTCTGGTACACCTAGTCAAAACATACCCTAGGTCCTCCTCCCTCAGACAAAAGTCCTTCTGGTACACCTAACCTAAGTCATCTTCCTTCAGACAGTCTTTCTGGTACACCTAGGTCAGGACTTGTGCACAGACCAACCTGGGGACCCACCAGGTCTACAGTAATCTCAACACGGGGTATCCCTTTAATTTTTTCAGCCAGCCAGACAAATAAATTATCAGTACACACAATACTATAGCGACTATCTCTTCTTCCTCTATCACCATCTCAGACTTACTTCTATCCTTCCCTAGATCTTCTCTGTATCTTCTTGGGGATGTTTTTCAATCTGCTTAGTCTGGTCTTATAGTTTTGCCCTCTGATTTGGGAATCCCTCTCTTTCCAAAGCAGACAGTCAGACCAAACAACTTTCACTCCTATTCTTTTGGGTTGTCCCTGACTGCTATGATGGGATCCTGTGTCTTCATTCACTCATGTGCCACATGATGAATCTATGGTGTGTTCGGGATAAAGTCTCTTTTGACACCCTTCTTTGTGGAAGGGTCCCTTATCAAAGACTTTACCACATCCCCAGCGTACTTTCTCACCATGGAAATTTCCTACTGGTTATATTTCTCACACACGTCCCTCTCTTTCTGTCTTCTTAAGGGAGGCAGACTCGTCTTGTCACATACAAGACACCACACCTAATGGAATCCCTCACCAATCAGGAACTTATTCATTTGTCCCTCATAGATCACTCACACTTTTTCACCTTCTCATTCAGGGAGTCCCATATAATAACATTCAATCTATATCTATTCAAATGGAAATTTATTTCATAAATTACCTGACCTTATGGATTTCTTTAGCACTGTCACACTGCAAACCACTAACAAGATGAAGAATTACCTACTTACATTACTATGTATAGCCCTAACAGATGTCTTACAAAACTTACAGTAATGTATAATTCAGACAGGCTTGTTAATTCTGTTATGGGTCTACAATGCGCGCTGCACTCTGGGAACACCCAGAGCCGATTACCAAAACGTAACCATAAGACACGCAGACCGGTTACCTAAAAGTAAACCCTGGCATCCGTAGATTGTCTCAACTCTGGACTTAACAATGTTAGTACTCACTGACTGCACTGCTCGCTGCACTTAAGGAACGCCCCAAGCCGCTTACCAAAACGCAGTCGTGAGGCACAATACCAGTTACCCGTGACAAAACAAGTCTTAATTCCATATTGGCAGCATAACCATAAACCAACATTTTGAAATGGCAAACAGAATGAAAAAACAGCACTGGAGTATGACTGTGGCTGGGTGGGGCCGGTATACTTCTCTACTCAGCCCAAGGGATGAAGTCCTGTAGGAACAATTTCACAATTTCATTTTAATGAACGTCAGCTTGTCCACATTGGCTGTGGACAACCAGATGTGCCTGTCCATGATCACACCCCCTGCCATACTAAACACAAGTTTGGACAATACACTTGCCGCAGGGCAGGCCAGCACCTCCACGGCATAAAGAGAAAGTTTAGGTCATGTGTCAAGTTTGCAGACCCAGAAGTTAAATGCAGTCAGTACATGCAGACGTGTGGACATGTACTTTTCCACCATGTTGCTGAAATGCTGCTTCCTACTAAGATGGTCCGTATCAGATGGTGGCACTGGATGTTGTGGAGTGCTGACGAAGGTTTTCGACATTTCAGCTATTCTAACTCTACCTTCTGAGGTGGTGCCAGCGCCCCAGCTGCGTTGGTGACTTCCTCCTTCTTCCACTGGGCCCTCGCTGTCAGGTGGGAACACAATCAGTAGTGAGTTTACAACCATGCGCGATGTATTCAAACATCTTCCGATCACGCTTCAGTGATGGAAGTAAGGACAACTGTTGTCCTTGTAGCCGGGATCGAGCAGGATGGCCACCCAATAATCAGAAACTCCGCGATTTTTGAGCAGACACTGCAGCATGTAGTCATTCATCTGTGCCAGGCTGGCCAGAGGCAACAACAAGTGGAGTACTCAAAACAGTGCAACACGGCACACACATTCTGCATGGAAGCCCACTCTTTTGTGGTGAAGTGGTGCTGTTCCACAGAGCAACTCACCCGTGCATGCTGCAGCTGTAACTCCACTATGACCTGCTGCTGAAAGCACAGTCTCTCCAGAATGTCCAAGGTGGAGTTCCACCTTGTGGGTACGTCGCATATGAGGCAGTGATCGGGGAGGCAGAAGTTATACTGCAGCGCAGACAGGCGAGCAGCAGCAAGGTGAGCAGTGGCGTACATGCAGCGGTCGCAGTTGTGACCGGGCCCGGCACCCCAGGGGGCCCGGCCGCCTGCGGACCCCTGGCACCTGCGCTAATCTGTCTTGCGGTCACGGCAGGAGAGAGCACGGCGTTGGCGTCAATCCCATGAGACCTGTGAACTCCTGCGGCAGGTCTCACGCGCCTGCCTGAACTCACGCAGCAGGCGGGACCCAGACGGGAGAGAGACGGAGAGCGAGGACCGCCGAGCCGAGGAGACAGCACAGTTCACTTCCCCTAGTGCAGTGCGCCGCAGCAGCCGGTAAGTAAGGAAAAAGCCGCACTGACTGGAGTAGTGAGGGGGCCCCCCTTGCCCTGGCAGATGACTGGGGGGGGTTTGAGCTGGCCGAGTAGTGGGGGCCCTGGCCTGCGATGGCCAGCCAGGTTGGGGGGGGGGGGGGGGCTGAATTTATTGATGGGATTAGGGTCTTTTGGGGCCTGGGCTGATGCTGATCTGAGGGGTCTTTCGGCTAATGATTGATCTGGTGGCTGATGGGGGGGGGGTCTTTGGGCTGATGATCTGTTGGCTGAGTTGGGGGTCTTTAGGCTGATCTGAGGTCTGATGGGCATGGGGGGCTGAGTGGGTGTCTTTGGGCAGATCTGAGGTCTGATGGGGGTTGACTGGGGGTCTGATGGGGGTCTGGGCTGATCTGAGGTCTGATGGGGTCTGACTGTGGGTCTTTGGGCTGATCTGAGGTCTTATGGGGGCTGACTGGGAGTCTTTGGGCTGATCTAAGGTCTGATGGGGGCTGACTGTGGGTCTTTGGTCTGATCTGAGGTCTGATGGGGGCTGACTGGGGGTCTTTGGGCTGATCTGAGGTCTGATGGGGCTGACTGGGGGTCTTTGGGCTGATCTGAGGTCTGATGGGGGCTGACTGGGGGTCTCTGGGCTGATCTGAGGTCTGATGGGGGCCGACTGGGGGTCTTTGGGCTGATCTGAGGTCTTATGGGGGCTGACTGGGGTCTTTGGGCTGATCTGAGGTCTGATGGGGGCTGACTGGGGGTAATTGGGCTGATCTGAGGTCTGATGGGGGCTGACTGGGGGTCTTTGGGCTGATCTGAGGTCTGATGGGGGCTGACTGGGGGTCTTTGGGCTGATCTGAGGTATGATGGGGGCTGACTGGGGGGTCTTTGGGCTGATCTGAGGTCTGATGGGGGCTGACTGGGGGTCTTTAGGCTGATCTGAGGTCTGATGGGGGCTGACTGGGGGTCTTTGGGCTGATCTAAGGTCTGATGGGGGCTGACTGGGCGTCTTTGGGCTGATCTGGGGGCTGACTGGGTGTCTGATGGGGGTCTTTGGGCTGATCTGAGGTCTGATGGGGGTAGGAAACTAAGATGTCTGTCTGTCAAACTCTGCAGAGATGAGAGATGGCTGAAAGAAATCATCATGGTGGTCCGGTCTGAATGGAGAAGATGAAGAAAGAGAACATCTACTGTACATCAAAGGATACGTCACTGGATGTAAGAGGTATGGGCGCGATATATAGGTAGGGCTGTGCGTGGGTGTGGCTTGAGGGTGGGCGACTGGGCGGGGCCCCATAATCTCCTATTGCCCAGGGAAGTGCCCCTCCCGAGACCAGGCTCTGGATCCACCACTGAGGGGGGCCCATGGATCAGTTTCGCACAGGGGCCCCATGGATTGTGTGTACGCCACTGAAGGTGAGAATGCTGAGAGCACACATGGATAGCCCGCACTTTCTGCAGCAGCTCTGACATCCTGGGGTAATTTTTCAGGAACTTCTGCACCACCAAATTCAGCACATTCACCAGGGATATGCGTTAAACTGACTAGACCCAGAACTGCTACAAGATTTTGCCTGTTATCACATACCACCAGTCTGGGCTTTAAGCTCAGTGGCACTAACCACTCATCAGTCTGTTCTTCGATACTCTTCCACAGTTACTGCGCGATGTGGGGTTTTCCCCCCAAACAGATGAGTTTCAGAACAGCCTGCTGTCTGTGCTGAAGTTGGTGGTACAGGTGTTACGCTGACCGGATGAGGGGGCGGGAGAGGAGGATGAGGAGGCGGGAAAGGAGGAAGTGGAGTAGGAGGAGGCAACAGTAGGCAACGAGAAACAGCCAGCAATCCTTGGTGGTGGTGTAACTCAAAATTGGACTCTTTGCCTAATGTGTCCCTGACACAAGATTTCGGTGATCAGCTTGAATTAAGTCTTATCCGGTACCGGGAGAATGAATGAGAGTGGAGACTAAACACGTGTCTTGTTCTGATCCATTCTATTTATTCATTGCTTGCAAACACTTAATATAGGGGAGGATTGACCTCCCATTACATCTAATCATATGTTAGCATTTGTCTTATCGTATGGCCTGAATACACATGAGCTCTGCATTTACAGAAATAGATGGCTCATAGTAACAACAGTTAATCATTTAGGTATAAACATGAGAATGACCTTGTAAAGTAAGGCTGTTTAAACAAATGCATGTATGCCTTTTCTAAACTGGTCTCACATTAAACAAAGGGGGGAAGGCAGAAGGGGGATCTTAGAATAGTGCACTGGCCTGATGTAATCGTAATACACGTTGCTGAATAAGACAAAATGGAGTTACTTATACCCCATCAATCCCCTCTTTAGAACCTTATACTGTATATATACCTTATACTATATGGTTCTTTCTCTGTTCTCCCTTGGTTTCCTTGTAAGCCTTTAGGTATTCCATATACCCTTCAGGAGTATAATCCTCAGGCTTTGTCGGGGTTATGTTTACCTCTTTTACCTCTACCGGAGTATAGAGGAATGTTGAGTGTACCCCTCTTGCGACCACATTTTTACATATGGTAAGAAGGGAGGGCACACACTGTAGACAACAGCAGAGACACACTATTGCAGCGACCACGGTGAGTACCACTCCTAAAACATACCTTATTTGACCAAAGTCAGTATCCAGCCAAAAAGCCAGTCCCACCATCCTTGGTCAACATCTTGTTTTATATGTTTAATCATCTCTTCTAGTTGGCCTATTTTATCTTTTATTCCACGGGAGTGATCTGATAAATTGAAACAACACATCCCTGCGAACGCTGAGCATCCTATACCATGTTGAAGCAATAAATAGTCAATAGTTGCCCTATTCTGCAAGATAGCCTTTTTATATGATTGTATATCCAGCAGCATATCTTGCAGAATTGCACTAGTGACATTTATTTGTTTTATTATAAAACAGGCAAGTTTTGATATTGTCCTGTGGTTATATATGGCCAACCCTGGTACCCCTATCAAAGACATCCCTAAACTCATATATTCTGATCTACAGAGGAGATTCACATTATAGTCACAATTTTCTGGTAACTGTAGGGAAGTGTCTCTCGTGTGTCGTGTCTGCATTTCTGGGAATAGTGGTATCATTGCTAATGTCAACCTAGCTATTGTACAGGGTCCCTCTGTAATATTGGCTGGTATATATGTGTGACCAGTATTTCCACAGGCCAATACCCATCCTGCTGGTAGAGGTACATGTTTGTCTAGGGATGGTACTGTTTTTAGTAATATTACATTGCATATTCTTTTCTGATACTATCTTTTTACAACTATCTATATCTCTATCGCAAATATTTGGCTTAGTCTTGTTCTGCATTTTTGCTTGTATGCAGGGAGGCAATAGTGTCTCATCACAGGTGAAATTATAACATATTTCTGCTGCTGTAACAAGACCTGTAATTATTTCTATCATATTACTTTGCAGAGTCTCATATGTAGGACAGTCATAACAAGCATGATAAGGATTTACATATCCATATTTAACATCATGATCCTCCAAATCTGTCATTCCATTGGGAACGTAGGAGCCCCGTCCATACAGCTACTGGGGTGGGGACTGCTACCAGACATGTCTCCAAAATGTTAGATGCAGATAAAGTGGTTCGGAGACAAAAGTCAGTTAAGTTCAGAGTTTTGGCCAGGTACAGCCATAAGTTCTCCTTTGTCTTCCACAGATTGTCTTCCCCTCTGCATTCTGTTTTCAGGTATGTCTGTCTGTTCCACAGCCGTGGGACAGTAAGTAGGAGACACAGAATTGCAATTATTAAGGTACTGTATCTCAGCCATCTTGAGGAATTTCCTGACTGCGTCATCTCGTTGGGGGTCAAGGCTGTCTGCCTCCGTTAGTACCCCTTCTGTATCTTCTTCGAGGTCAAGGCTGTCTGCCTCCGTTAGTACCTCTGGGCCTCGTTGGAAGTCAGGGCTGTCTGCCCCCATTAGTACCTCTCTTTTCTTCACCAACTTAATCCTTGTGGCGTGGATCCACGTGGGCGACTGTTCAGTGAGGACTGCTGTTCTGGTGATTGCGACTACCTCGGTGGGTGATCCGTAGGTGAAGGTTCCTTTCCCTTCTTTAAGATCTTGATCATCACCTGGTCACCTACCCGGAATGGATGGGTTGGTTCCTGTGAAAGAGAAGGAGACTTACAAGCAGCTTTTTCTTCAGTTTTACTGAGGACCTTGATCAGATTAGTAACATACTCCTCTCTGATCAGATCCAAGTCCCCTTCCTGCACTACCAGGGGGCGTTTTGCCCATGGTGTGGGGAAAGGTCTACCCATCAGAATTTCAAATGGTGACATCCCTAACTTCTTATTAGGCGTCATTCTAATTTCTGCAAGTATTATGGGTAGGATTTGTTTCCATTTTTCAAATGTACCAGCAGTGGCCTTCCTGAGTTTGTCTTTAACCGTCCTGTTCATTCTTTCCACAATGCCTGAGCTTTGTGGGTGGTACGGAATATGAAATTTCCATTCCACCTGTTACAGTCTGGCTATCTCCTTGTTAAGTTTTGAGGTGAAGGCTGGCCCCTGATCTGACTCAATAACCAGAGGACAGCCCCACCTTGGGATTATTTGCTGAGTCAGGATTTTGGCTGTAGTTTTAGCATCTTCTGCCTTTGTAGGGAAGACTTATGGCCACCTTGAGAACATGTCCACTATCACTAATGCATACTCTTGTTTCCCTTTTGTTTTAGGTATATGCGTGTAATCCACCTGCAAGTGGGTGAATGGTGTAGTGGGGTAGTCAAGGTGTTGGTGAGGTATTTTCAGTGGGTTGTTAGGGTTGTTTCTCAAGCACGTAATACATCTGTGTATGTAGTCTGTGACTAGCTGTTTGCTATCAGTGATGTAAAAACTTTGGCTCAACAACATATGGGTAGTTTGTATGCTGTTGTGTCCTACCCCGTGAAAGTGTGCAATGAAGATGGATGCACTATGCTGAGGTATGCAAGGCTTCCCCTCCTTGCAGATCAATCCAGACTTGGATAGCACCAATCCTTCTCCTCTGTTTCAGTGGCATACCTTTGTAGGTCTGTTAGCATGTGTGTCAAATCAGGTGAGGGTGGGTGTAAGACTGCCATTTCCCAATTGTCATGATTCATTCTATTTGGATTACTCTTGGCTGTGTCTTTAGCTACACTATCTTTAAATGCATTACCTCTTGAAAATTCTGTCTTTTCCATTTGTGTGTGCCCTGCAATGTACTTTAGCTAAATCTGAAGGCAATCTGATTGCAGCCAAGAGGTCCGTGACTAGCTGTGAATGTGAGATTCTCTTACCGTCTGCTGCAGTGAATCCTCTCCTCTGCCAAATCATTCCATGATCCCATACTACACCATGAGCATATCTGCTGTCTGTGTAAATAGTGACAGGTTTATTAGTGTGTAATATGCAAGCCCTTGTGAGTGCAATGAGTTCAGCTGCTTGTGCAGACTGGATGGGAATTGGGCTTGCTTCCAAGACTATATCTGGCAGCATAACAATAGCATATGCTGCACAGAATATAGTATCAGTGGGGCGAGAGCATGAACCATCAACAAAAACATCTGGTGCATCAGGTATGGGAACAGTTGATAAGTCAGCCCTAGGTGACGTCTCATGATTGAGCACCTGTAGGCAATCATGTGTGTCAGGAAGGACGTCTTCTGTTCCTTTTAGCCCTAGTAATGCATTCAAAATAGGTGCTGGTCCTGTAATGTTGGATGCATATTTAATCTGGAGTGAAGGGTTACTGAGCAACAGGATCTCATATCCAGATAATCTTTGCGCTGACATGTGTTGTGTATGTACACCTCTGAGTAAACCTACAACATCATGTGTAGTGTGCAAGAAGGTTAAATGTCCCAGGGTGAAAGTAGTTGCTAATTCTACCATCATTGCACAGGCTGCAAGGGAATGCAGACATGCCGGCATCCCTGAACAGAGGTGGGCATAACCTTTGAGAAAAACGCACAAGGACGCAACTTGCCTCCGTGTTCTTGTGTCAGTACCCCCGCCATGGTTTTACAATTTTGGCGTTCAAACATGTGGAAGGGCATATTATAGTCAGGGAGGCCCAGCCCTGGACTTGACATGAGTGAACATTTCAGATAATCAAATGCATTGTACATTTAAGAAGACCATTTAATCAAATCTGGATTTTCATCCAGAGTGGCTTGCCTCAAAACATTGTCATAATAGGAGCAATCAGGAATCCATTGTCTACAGTAGTTTATCATACCAAGGAAAGATAACATTTCTTTCTTGGTGTATAGGGTGACCAGGCCCGCAATAGATTGGACTCTTTCTGCACTGATTCTCCTTTCACCTTTTGTGAGGACAAAGCCCAAGTATTCATCCTGCATTTTACACCATTGCATTTTCTTAAGTGCCACTTTGTGACCACATCCTGACAACCATTTTAACAGTGATAAACCATCCTGAATACTGGCCTCCGCTGACATGCTACACAGTAACAAATCATCGACATATTGCAGCAGCACAGAACCTTGAGGGGGTACCATGGTTTTAACGTGGCTTGGAGGACTATGCTGTACACTACAGGTGAATCAGCATATCCCTGAGGCATTCTGCACCAGGTCAGTTGTCGTCCATCAAAGGAAAAAGCAAAAAGTAGTCTGATTGCCTTATCAACTGGGATAGAAAAGAAAGCATTCTTCAGATCTATCACACTGAAATAGACAGCGTCTGCAGGAATTGCAGAAAGAAGTGAGGTGACATCTGGGACAATAGGAGCAATAGGCACAATGATATTATTTATTGCCCTTAAATCCTGCACAAAGCGGGTAGTACCATCTGCCTTTGTCACTGGATTCACGGGCGTGCTGTAGGGTGAAATCACCTCTTCCAGGATTCCCTTTTGTAGGAATTCTTCTATCATTGGCCTAAGTCCATCAAGTTTCTCTTTTGACAGTGGGTATTGTTTCTGATATACAGGTGTACTGCCCTCTTTGATGGTTGCTTTGTATGGTGTGCAGTCAATGAATCCTGTGTCATAGTCCCCCTTTGCCCATAATGATGGGTCTATATCCTCTAATTCTGAGTGATCTTGTAAGTTTGTAAAGATCAGAGGTGTGGGGGTTATTATGGGCAAAGCATCAGAGTATACACTGATGCCATTGTTCTCAACAGTGATTTGCAATTCTAACTTAATGAATAAGTCTCTTCCCAGAAGACTCACAGGACATTCAGGTATGATGCTAAAAGCATGATCTGTAATGTATTCCCTATCAATGGTTTCTACTGGTAAGGAATCTGTTCTGTATGTCCTTGTCAGTACCCCATTTATTCCCATAGAGGGCGCACACTTCCTTAAAGGCCCTTTGTACATTGAGTTGTTTAACACACTAGAAGTAGCTCCACTATCTATTAGAAACCCCACTTTTCGTCCTGCTATTCTAAGTAGAATTACTGGTGTGTCCTTCCAATGTGTTGTGACCTGTGTGAATTTTGGGGCTTGTCCCTCCGGGCATCCTCAGTATGAGTTTTGCTGGTGCCAATCTAGTGGGAATCTAGGCTGGCCCTGTGGACCTTGTCTGTGGTTTATCTGACTTGGTTGATTGTTTTGTGACTGAGTGTCAGGTTTCTGTGTGTTGTAGTCCTGACCTCTCCTCTACCCCTCCTTGGTGTGCGACATTGACATGCCCAATGTCGTTCCTTTCCACAATTATAACAACAATTATTTGGCAATGAGTCATGTTTTCCATTGTAGGTTCTGCTGTTATTCCCACCCCTCCTCCCCCTGCCTCTACTAGTATATGCGTGTGTGGGGGATGTTGCTTTCCTTATCTCAAAGCATCCTGCTGCTTCTTTTTCAAAGAGATGTTTCTCAAACTCGTCAGTTGTATCTGAGGTCCAAGAGGACACATTTTGTTTCACAGTTAATATCAATTTGTCTGATAAATTATTTACAAATGTGGAAATAATCAAACTGTCATTGTCACGCACAGGTAGCCCCGCCTCAGTATTCCAGCAATCAATGAATCTTTTCCAGAATTCAGTGACCGATTCAACAGATTTCTGTTTGCAGGCTACTGCTACGGGCAATGAAGATTTTTGTTTGAATACCTCATTCATATGGTCCTCAATCGCCGCCCATATCCTTTTCTGACCCTCTTCTGTATTACATACATAATCTAGTGCATCACCGCTTTGTGCAATAGTAGATATGGATCTAACCTTCTCACAATCCCATGTTGTGTGTGTCCCTATAATACCATCCAGGATAAGCCTTAAATCTTCCTGTGTATAATTGCGCCCTCTACAGGCCTTTTTTTTAGGTATGTAATAGTCCCCAGTGGGGCTATGGAATGTTTGGGACAATATTTAATAATTTTTTGTTGAGATCCTCTATTTCTATGGACTTTTTTACTAAATGTTGTCCTACTGTCAGAAAGGGAGCGATTACTTGGACTCCCTCTTTTGATTCTTCCTTTTCTGTTTCATCTTTCAGTCTATTTGTACTGCGTGTAATATAACCAGCATGCGGTGTGCCAGTAATTAGACTGCCCTCTATTATGTTTCCAAATGTTGGCGTGGGGGGTTGGTATTTTTCTTCTAGTTTTAATGGTATAACCGCTGTTACAGCATCTTCCTCAATCTGAGTCAGAACTGGGTACAGAGGTGCCGTGGGGGTGGATTTATTATAAGGTGGAGGGGATTTCTGACTTCTCTTCTTTGTGCCTACCTCCTGTTCTATTTCATGTAGGGTCCTATCATTTTTGGGACTTTTTAGATTCTTATTCTTCTTGCTATTACATGCATCATACCAGTGGGGGGCTATTTCCAGCCACTGTTCTCCTCCCCTGGACATGTACTCCATGTCCCAGGAAGGATCAGCATCGAAATGCGGCCAGGCTGTTTTATCACCTAAACATAGTCCTTTGACCATATCCATATGATAAATGCTATTATCACCGTCCCTGGGGAATGGATCTGCAGCATCCATTACCTCAGTCCAGCCTGCTAGATTATCTACCCACGGGTTGATCAGGTAATAGTTTGTTGGACTAACACGAGCTATGTAGATTTTGCAAGTTTCTCCTGGTTCTGGTTTAGTTTTAGACCCTTGTCCTCCCATGTTAGTATTTATAGTTCAAAGAATAAGTGAGACAATCGCTGTCAGGACTGGCTGTTCTGAACCGTGAAGGTGCCGACAAGACCTGTCAACTGATTTCAGCTGATTCGTATCTTAATGTCTCTCTATACTCTTTGGACCCCTATCGACTATTGTTGTTTCGGACCGCCACTTGCGTTCATATTTTCCGGGTCAGCAGACCACAGATCCTAGCCGAAAAAATGTGGCGTCTTGCGGTCCTCCACAACACAAACAATTTTACACATTAACAGTAGTTAACCCAAAATACATCAATTTGACAATAACAGTGGGATGTGACCGTACACTTACCACACGGTCAGTATCTCACACAAATAGATAATCTTATCACTTCTAAAATACTTATACTATATATATATATGTATAAGAGTTAATCCAAGCTTGTAACCTTCTGTTCCCTGAACAGTATTCCTTTAGTGCACTTTATTTAAATCTAGTGATATGGACTCCCTGAGTCTCTTATAATCAACTTAGCTCCCTGAGCTATTGCCTGCGTCCCTTGACACAGCAACCTACCGAAATCAACAAATAGATGGTTCAACTTACTTGGGTCGAGATTTTGGTAAGTGCCCCCAGGTCCGAGGAGGACAAAAATTGATGTCTCTTGCAACAGACCCAAGGATGACCCTCTCGATCACGGACAGAGCCCCCAAAGCTGTAAGGCAAAATTGGACTCTTGGCCTAATGTGTCCCTGACACAAGATTTCGGTGATCAGCTTGAATTAAGTCTTATCCAGTACCGGGAGAATGAATGAGAGTGGAGAACAAACACGTGTCTTGTTCTGATCCATTCTATTTATTCATTGCTTGCAAACACTTAATATAGGGGAGGATTGACCTCCCATTACATCCAATCATATGTTAGCATTTGTCTTATCGTATGGCCTGAATACACATGAGCTCTGCATTTACAGAAATAGATGGCTCATAGTAACAACAGTTGATCATTTAGGTATAAACATGAGAATGACCTTGTAAAGTAAGGCTGTTTAAACAAATGCATGTATGCCTTTTCTAAACTGGTCTCACATTAAACAAAGGGGGGAAGGCAGAAGGGGGATCTTAGAATAGTGCACTGGCCTGATGTAATCGTAATACACGTTGCTGAATAAGACAAAATGGAGTTACTTATACCCCATCAGGTGGTAGCACATACGTCAAATCACTCTCCGCCTCATGACTAGCCGCCACTACATTTTACCAGTGAGCAGTTAGGGAGACATAAGTGCCCGTGCTTACTGGTATCAGTAGCTATGTGGACCTTGCCACTGATAGCGTTGCGCAGTGCACAACTCATTTTGTCCACCACTTGTTCGTGCAGGACAGGGATGGAAAAGTTGTGGCGGCTGGGAAGCACATACTGTGGGACAGCCACTGCCATAAGGTTTTTAAAACTGTCCATCTCCACCAGATGAAATGGCAGCATTTCAAAGGCCAGGAATGAAATGCTGGCATTCAGGGCCAAGGCTCATGGGTGGGTATGGGGGTACTTCGTCTTTCTTTCCAGTGTTTAGGGGGATGGACAGCTAAATGATTTCATGGGACAGTGTGGAGATGCTCGGTGACACTGGTGGTGGTATTGCTGTCACATCATCTGTTTGCGAGGTGCCAGGTGGCCCTGTCGCTCCAGAGGGGGAGGAGCAGGACCACAGCAGAAGAGGGAGCAGGAGGATCCTCAGATCTTTTGTAGTTTTTAAGGTGTCTACTTCACTGTAGCTCGTGTTTTGCAGTTAGATGCCTGGTCATGCAGGTGGTGCTCAGGTTTAGAACATATATGCCTTGCTTTAGGCTCTGACTGCACAGCGTGCAAACCACCTGTGTCTGGTTGTCAGCACATTGCCTGAAGAACTGCCATGCCAGGGAACACCTTTGAGCTGGCTTTGTTTTCTCAGTCTCTGTGTGGTTGGCAGTAGCAAGCATACTGGCTTGGGGCCAGCCGCTGTGGTTTTGCACCTTGCTCCCTCTTTTGCTGTGCAGATGGCACTGCACAACCACCACCTCTTCCTCCAAACTGACAGCATCACTCGGATTACCTTGATTCCATGTGAGGGCTAGGACCTCATCATCCTCCACATCATCTTCCACCCACTCCTCACCCCTGCCCTCCTTGCCGGTCTGTACACTGCAGAAAGCTGCAGCAGTTGACACCTCTGTTTTGTCATCATCAGATATGTGCTGTGGTGGTCCTCCCATGTCCTCATCCTCAAACTTAAGTGGTTGGGCATCAGTGCACTCAATCTCTTCCACTTCTGCGGCAGGGCTAGGTGGATGGCCCACGGAAACCCCACCAGCAGAGTCATCAAAAGGCATAAGTGACTGCCGTGTGACTTAGGGCTCAGACTGTTTGGCTGATGTACAAGGGGGTGAGGTAGAAGACAGATGCCCAGGGCCGCCGATGCCAACTCTGCACTTTCAACAGTGCACCAGGTGGAAGGTAATGTGCAGAATCTGTAGGCACTGTCAGCCAACCAATCTAATAACACTTCCACTTGTTTTGGCCTCACTATTCATACAGCGGTGTTCAGGCTATAAAATGATGCAGAATGTCATGTCGCCTGCGTGCTCCATAGGAAGGTGTTTCATTTTCATTTGGGTGCGTAGCTAGCACAGATCGACAAATTTCTCTCCATGCAGCAGGAGCTCCATCAGCACCACGACCACATACCTTATTTGATGCTCTCTTCATTCATGAGGGCACCCCCAAAATTAACAGACAGATTAGCTATTGCATTTCTGTGTCACAGATGCAAAGGAGGTGTTTTGTACTCCAAAAAATGGGTTTATGTCATCAACAGAATTAACAGACAGATTAACTATTATATTTCTGTGTCACGGAGGCAAAGGAGATGTTCTGCACCCAAAAAAATGGGTTTATGTCACTGACAGAATTAACACACAGATTAACTATTGTATTTCTGTGTCAATGATGCAAAGGAGGTGTATTGCACCCAAAAAAATGGGTTTATATCACCGACAGAATTAACAGACAGATTAACTATTGTATTTCCATGTCACAGATGCAAAGGAGTTGTGTTGCACCCCAAAAATGAGTTTATATCACCGACAGAATTAAAAGACTGATTAACTATTGTATTTCCCTGTCAAAGATATAAAGGAGGTGTATTGCACCCAAAGAATGGGTTTATGTCACCGACAGAATGAATAGACAGATTAACTATTGTATTTCCGTGTCACAGATGCAAAGGAGGTTTATCGCAACCCAAAAAATGGCTATAGGTCACCCACAGAATTAACAGACAGATTAACTATTGTATTTCTGTGTCACGGGTTCAAGGGAGGTGTTTTGCACCCCAAAAATGGGTTTGTGTCACCGACAGAATTAACGGACAGATTAACTATTGCATTTCTGTTTCACAAGTGCAAAAGAGATGTATGCACCCCTGAAAATGGCTATAGGTCCCCCACAGACTTTACATCCTGATTAAAAGCCTAACAATGTCCCTCACTGCAGATGCATCCTGTCCCTACACTAGTTAGAGAAGAATGGCGGCGCCACAAGTGATCTGACATTTATAAAGACTGGGCCACGTGCTACGCTGGCCAATCACAACCATGCCAATACTAGGCATGACTGTGATGGCTTCCAAGTGCTACAACTTAAAAGCTTGTTGGGTGGCTCCACTGCAGCCTTTCAACAAGCTTTATTCAGCATCCAAACATGGACTTCCACGGCAAAGTCCAGGTTTGGGTGCCCGGACCCCACAATGTTCGGTATGAACCCGGGTTCACTCATCCCTAATTATCTATATTCAGAGAGTTATCACTGTGTGTTATCTGTGGTATTACATAGGATTGCAGATGGCATCTACTACATTATCTGTACCCAGAGTACACTTGAACGTGTGTATGGGAGCATCCCTGTGTGAGGTGAATGTGTGTATGGGAGCATTCTGTTTGGATCAGAGAGTGTGGACTCACTGTGCCAACTAATCATTTTTTACTTAGGGCTAACCCTAAAGACATTATTCCAGCACTCCTCTGGTATTCACCCTTTTACCCCTGCACAGGGATCTGGCCCTTTCTGCAGTTAAACAACCGGACCACTAACTTCTGTGATAGTCCTAATGTTCTCAGATGATCCACTGGGGTCACAGACTCCTGTGCAGGTAGATAAGGTTTACTAGATCCAGAGTGTGCACTGGTAGCGTAGATGACTGAAGATGCAGGACAAACCAACAGGCTGGGCATTAGTAAGGACACAGGCAGGGCAGGCAGGTAGGCTGGGTACTTGACAGAAACATGAACAAGGCTAATGGACAGGGTTCACTTAAACACAAACAGAACTGAAACTGAAAGTTTAGGAGCACACAGGCAGGATGGAAACAGAAGTTGGACTATGTCTGGAACACAGGCAGGAAATAACACAAGATAAACCCAGGTAAATTCAATAGAACTAGATCACATTTGATAGTCAACAGGGAACCTAAAGCTCAGCAACCCTCTGTCAGGAGCTGGCACCTGAAATACCTAGAAAACCCTAGTCATTAAATGGGGAAGAACTTAAAAGCATGCACTCTAGCCTTTTATGAGGTAGGAGGTACATCCTAAAGAGACAAAGGCTGGAGTACTAGGCAGAAGGATGGAGGAAGCAGCATGGTGATTAGCATGGCATCTGTGCCTACAGGACAGGGTAGCAGCGGTCATATGTAGCTACTGTAACAACGTCAATGCTTGTGGTGAGTGTACTTGGCTGGAGGGAGACCCACACCTCTTATACAGCCTGAGCGACTCAACTAGAGCATAACACATTGAACTGATAACTACAATGCTCTGTGGCATCTTTATCTAGGTCTATCAATAGAGACAATAGATATACTGTCATCCAAATCCCACTAATCTGCTAATAAACTAACAGCATCTTTCCCTTACAGCAGCAGTAAACTGAAAACGGATTACCTATCTATTTAGGAGTTTTATCTCTCTGTGCTGCCTGCTACCTAAGGATAATATTTTGTATTTTATTCTACTGCTGAAATGAAAAAGAAAAACAGCCAAAAATAGTTTTCTATGAAGATTGAGTAAAAAAAAAATATATATACCTTTCTGAGAGAAGTGCTTGTTTACACAATTTGTTATCCAATGTGTCAGTGAGGAAAAAGGAAGAAAAATATTTTACTATTATTTAACAAAAAATAATGATGGTCAAAATAAAAATAATAATTGCAAATTGCTTGTTATTATGATTACCAAGTAAAATGAGAGGTATGAACAGCTTCATAATTTAGCATCTGATCTTACCAGTAGATGGCAACAAACCTACATCAGAGTGATAAGGGGGACAGATAAATCTGAGTATGCGTAGCTGGGAAAGTCAATTTTGCTTGAGTCTGCATTAGCATATTTTATGCCACATATATAAAATGTTGCATGTTTTATTAATTTATCTTATCCTTAAAACACTTTTGTCTAGAAAAGCTACTCCAGTTTTCTTTCAGCTGGAGTGAAATTGTGTCTCATTTTGAGACTTTTAAAAAAAGCCTTAGTGATAAATTGTCACAATGTAGGGGGAGGGGAGGAACACCAGAATGACCACAGAAGGAAAATGACCCGAAACTAGGCCTCACGGCTAGGGAAAGGAAAAAAGTCACCACCTAGGAAACCCTAAACCTAGCCTTGACTCCTGTCAGTATGAATAGACCCAGAAGATGGGAATATTCATACACCGGAAACCTAGGCCCTAGAAACCATGAAAATCCCTAGGCTCAGTGACAGGGTGTGAGACCACTGGTTCCTTCTCAGATGAACGAACCAGCATCTCCCTGAGGCCTAGGAAACAATGAGCAAAAGGGGACAACAAAATACAAAAGGAAGTACACTTATGTCACTGATGTAGTAAAGGAGAACACCAAAAGACAACAAGAAGGAAGGGGAAAGACACTAGGCCTCACCTCTAGGGAAGGAAAAGGGTCACCACCTATAAAACTCTGCTTCTGGCCATAACTCCTATCTGTATGGGCACCTCTCGATGGTAGAGATACCTATACACAGGTGACCCTCAGATGCCCTAAAGATAATGACAGGGCAGAGACCACCCGTTCTTTCCCTGGTGAAGGAACTAGCGCCTCACTGAGGCCTAGTAAACAACCAGGGGGAGGAATACTAAACACATCAAGCAGAACACTTAACTTCAGAGGATGATGGCTGAACAGGACTTCAACGCAAACCACACTCCAGCTCTTCCAAGACCAAATGAAGCTATCCCAAGCAAGGAGTGATGGGAAAAGTCAGACTAAATAGGGCGAGGTAAAGGTCACATGATCCACACCTGAACAGGGGGTGTGGACATACCAGCAACACACAGACAAAGAAGCTGTCAGATCACTAATGTGTAGATAATCTTTCAGGTCTTCTGAGACCTGTCACAGATGTGACAACTTATCTTCAATAGAAAATGGATAAGCAGGAACTCAGAAGAACACAACACACCAGCTCTTCCAAGTCCAGGCAGATAATATCAACTGCATGGTAAGAAGTGAGAGTCCAGACTATATAGAGGAGCAGTAATGACCACAAGCTACACCTGAAACAAGAGGTGTGGTCATACCATCAAGAATACTGCGTGAAAACCGAGAGACTGTCAGATAACCCCAGGTGTTGCAAGTCTTTCAGATCTTCTAACTTCTGTCACGGGAGGGATCGTGACATAAATATGGAGTGAAACTCTTTAACAAAGATAAGCATACACACTTTGTCGCCTTGCATGTTATTATGGTTGCCAAGTAAAATGAGAGGTATTAACAGCTTCACAATAAATTTAGTA
This sequence comes from Bufo bufo, assembly GCF_905171765.1. Classification (NCBI taxonomy): domain Eukaryota; kingdom Metazoa; phylum Chordata; class Amphibia; order Anura; family Bufonidae; genus Bufo; species Bufo bufo. The sequence continues at coordinate 261,022,374 of NC_053391.1, read as the reverse complement.
TGTGACCTTTTAAAAATAAAAGTTTCAGGGATAAAGATGGATTGAAACTCATTAACATATTGTTGTAGAAATATTCATAGTTGTAATCAGCTCGCATCAAAGTTTGTGTAAGGAAAAAGGTAAATCCCTTTTCCCTCAGCCGCAGTCAGAGACAGACCCAGGTGCTACCATCTTGATTGAAATTCTGAGCAACTCATCCCCTCCCTGCTCAACCTGTTCCTTTTATTTACTCACAAAAGGTGTAAAAGGGGCTGGCCCAAGACAAGGATACAGGAAGTGATAACATACAGGAAGTGATGACATATCAAAGGACAGGGAGGGGCAATCAATGTGGCTGGACAGACAATGCACACACCCCATCCCTGTATAAAGAAGGATGAGTCATGTCCATTGTCTGACCAGTCAGGTGGCCGCCCACCCCCCATCACTGTCAGCATGGACCTCATTCAATACTGCTCAAAAGTGATCAGTATCTAATAAAGATCATTCTACTGGTTCTTATAGGTTTGAGATTATCTGTGAGACATTGCTACGGCTATTGTCAGTATACGGTACGAGTATACCGAGAAGGCAGAAATGCATGTCTTAAAAGCAGATATGTATCCAGAAAGGGATAGCAAAGCCGCAGCAGAGGTATAATATGTATCTCTCGTTATGCAGACTTCACTTCTCTAATGTGTATAGACATTTGAAGGGAAGAAGCCCAGTGCTTGCACTCAGTGCTCACAAAGCAGCAAACGCCCCCCTACACACTGAGAACACGTCTCCAAGCCCATGAGAAGGTTTTCATACTGACGGTTTTATCACTGGTCCCGATTCAGCCAAAGTACCTTCTGCTAGAGTGTTCTCTGGCTAAATCCGACACAAGGAGACAGATGACAATCTATAAAAACACACACACATCCTAAAGTAAAATGTCCGCATAATAAAATTTCCACAACAGTCCCTCCTCTTTGTCATATGCTCCCTAATGTCCCTCGACGGATCTCGATCTTTTTCTTTGAAAAAAACTGTCTTGTAAAACAAAACAGATGATGGAAAACAGAAAGTCAATCTTGTCACGTAGCTTCTTTTCTTCGGGAGGTGACATAGGAGGTGGCGTTTCGCGTTGGTCGCCGGCTGGTTTGGGATCCTCCTGCATCTAGTCCATGGTTTGGTCTTCAGGACGTCTTGTCTGTTCGGGCTTCGGTAACTCAGTCGATTAGACATCAGGAACATCTCACTCCGGCGTATAGAAGGAATGGAAACAAAAAACATAAGTACATGTCCTATTTCCTTTTGCCCGGATCCAATCGAAAACCGGTGAGCCCCAAGACCTCCCAAAGCTTTAAATAGGATTCTGACTCTTACTAGTCATAGCTCCGCCTCTGCCCTGCTCCTGTCAGTATGGGCCTGACCCTTGTTAATGGTGTCTGCTAGCCAGGCATAACGTATACCTTCCTCACAACTGGAGGATCCCACATCTACGTGTCGCCTAGCTGCCCGGACACCCATACAGGATTAACAAGAGAGGAGTAGGAGCCAGAGCTAATATTAATATTACCCTTTAGGAATGCGTTATGTGCTATTAACAAATGCCTCCTTGTAACAAATAAACAAAAGTGATACTCTGCATTCTTTGACTTAGTTGAGCAGCTTCTTGCAGTGACCGGTGTGGATCCAGTTGTCTCGTCCCTCGAACTTCAGAGAGGTTAGCGTCATCATCAACACCTGGAATGGCCCAAGATTTCTCGGTTCTAGTCCCGTCCTCGGATGTTTCTTTAGCACGACCCAATCACCTGGTTGACTAGAATGAACACTGGTTATTGAGTCTGGGTCCGGGAGAAACTCCCGAACCCGGTGGTGGACATCGGGTGATAACCCGTGGGGCTGCCTGGGGGCATACCTGATGGAATAAAAGGGTTACAGCGGAACATTCAGGCCATGGATCGGCCGTGATTTTTACCTTCTTTGCAAAAATCGGACCCAAGTACCAGCAAAGAAAAGGCAGTTGTGATGGTTTAGAAATTGATTGACATTTGAGAGGTTAGAAAGTTTGAAGATCGTTGTTTTCTGCACCACTTTTCCCCCTTCTCATCGTCCTTAAAACCAGGACGAAGAGAAGCTGGATTAAACATGGTGCATCGTCTCAAGGTTAGATGGAGAGATGACGGAGGGATGAAAGAGAGAGAGAAAGAGAAAAGGAAAAGCAGAAAGAGAAAAAGAGAAAAGCGCCAAAACATGAGAGAGAAAGAGAAAAGCACTTCTCTAGTTCGCACTGTCTGGGACTTTTGAATGCCCTGTTGCTGGAGATGGATGGATTCTTGCAGCCACAGTTCTGCTTTCTGGAGGGAACCATGGCTTTGGAGTCTAGTGGGAATTTACGGACAAACTTTTTCCCAATCCAGACCTCAAAGTTCCCTTCTTTGGGGATGGTCCACTCTGAACCTACAGTCCCTTGGTGCTAATCTTCGAGGGGCTTAACAACTCCTCCTCCATAGATGGATTTTATATACTGCTTGGCTGTCCTATAGTCAGAAGTGGTACCCTTCTGTTCTCTAAATTTCCCTAAACCCATGCTCGAGCCTTCTAAAAGTAGGTGCGTCCACCTCCAGTGTCCCGCGACAAACGCCTGGACGGCTGCTACTCCCCTTCGTTCGCCTCTGAGTTGCCCTAGGGTTTCTGGCACCGACCCACAGACTCCGTTCACCCTAGTTAGACCTCAGGAAAAGGAGTAACAGTGTGAGGAAAAGGGCTCTCGCCGACACACGGCGGCCCTCTGAGTCTCCTAATGAGATATACCAGCCTCGGCTTTGGCTCTGAATAGTGACCTGACCACAGGATAGGGCTTCCAATTGACCTGAAGTGGAAAAAGGGGTGCACAGAGAACAAACAGTATCTTCTGTGGGGACGAGGGGCGCACAGGAAACAAACACACTGTACTCCTGTGGGGAATGGGGTTACTCACACAGCTATTGGTATGCCCAGGTGATATATATCACCTTGTCTCCTTAACCCCTTAAGGACACAGCCCTATTTCACCTTAAGGACCAGGCCATTTTTTGCAAATCTGACCAGTCTCACTTTAAGTGCTCATAACTTTTAAACGCTTTGACTTACGCAGGCCGTTCTGAGATTGTTTTTTCGTCACATATTGTACTTCATGTCACTGCTAAAATTGGGTCAAAAAAGTTAATTTTTTTGCATAAAAAAATACAATTTTTACCAAAAATTTTGAAAAATTAGCAAATTTCAAACTTTCAGTTTCTCTACTTCTGTAATACATAGTAATACCCCCAAAAATTGATGATGACTTTACATTCCCCATATGTCTACTTCATGTTTGTAGCATTTTGGGAATGATATTTTATTTTTTGGGGATGTTACAAGGCTTAGAAGTTTAGAAGCAAATTTTGAAGTTTTCAGAAATCTTCAAAATCCCACTTTATATGGACCAGTTCAGGTTTGAAGTCACTTTGTGAGGCTTAGATAATAGAAACCTCCCAAAAACCCCATTCTAGAAACTACACCCCTCAAGGTATTCAAAACTGTTTTTTCAAACTTTATTAACCCTTTAGGTCTTCCACAAGAGTTATTGGCAGATGGAGAAACAATTTTGAAATTTCTTTTTTTTGGAAAATTTTCCAATATAATCAATTTTTTCCAGGAGTAAAACAAGGGTTAACTGCCAAACAACACTCAAAATGGGTTGCCCTGATTCTGTAGTTTGCAAAAACACCCCATATGTGGTCGTAAACTACTGTTTGGCCGAACGGTAGCACATAGAAGGAGGGGAACACCATATGGGTTTTGAAAGGCAGATTTGGCAGGACTGGTTTTGTTTATACCATGTCCCATTTGAAGCCCCCTGTTGCACCCCTAGAATAGAAATTTCAAAAAAGTGACTCCATCTAAGAAAGTACACCCCTCAAGGTATTCAAAACTGGGTTTACAAACTTTGTTAACCCTTTAGGTGTTCCACAAGAGTTAATGGCAGATGGAGAAACAATTTAGAAATTTCTATTTTTTGGAAAATTTTCCAATATAATCAATTTTTTCCAGGAGTAAAACAAGGGTTAACTGCCAAACAACACTCAAAATGGGTTGCCCTGATTCTGTAGTTTGCAAAAACACCCCATATGTGGTCGTAAACTACTGTTTGGCCGAACGGTAGCACATAGAAGGAGGGGAACACCATATGGGTTTTGGAAGGCAGATTTGGCAGGACTGGTTTTGTTTATACCATGTCCCATTTGAAGCCCCCTGTTGCACCCCTAGAATAGAAATTTCAAAAAAGTGACTCCATCTAAGAAAGTACACCCCTCAAGGTATTCAAAACTGGGTTTACAAACTTTGTTAACCCTTTAGGTGTTCCACAAGAGTTAATGGCAGATGGAGAAACAATTTTGAAATTTCTATTTTTTGGAAAATTTTCCAATATAATCAATTTTTTCCAGGAGTAAAACAAGGGTTAACTGCCAAACAACACTCAAAATGGGTTGCCCTGATTCTGTAGTTTGCAAAAACACCCCATATGTGGTCGTAAACTACTGTTTGGCCGAACGGTAGCACATAGAAGGAGGGGAACACCATATGGGTTTTGGAAGGCAGATTTGGCAGGACTGGTTTTGTTTATACCATGTCCCATTTGAAGCCCCCTGTTGCACCCCTAGAATAGAAATTTCAAAAAAGTGACTCCATCTAAGAAAGTACACCCCTCAAGGTTTACAAAACTGGGTTTACAAACTTTGTTAACCCTTTAGGTGTTCCACAAGAGTTAATGGCAGATGGAGAAACAATTTTGAAATTTCTTTTTTTTGGAAAATTTTCCAATATAATCAATTTTTTCCAGGAGTAAAACAAGGGTTAACTGCCAAACAACACTCAAAATGGGTTGCCCTGATTCTGTAGTTTGCAAAAACACCCCATATGTGGTCTTAAACTACTGTTTGGCCGAACGGTAGCACATAGAAGGAGGGGAACACCATATGGGTTTTGAAAGGCAGATTTGGCAGGACTGGTTTTGTTTATACCATGTCCCATTTGAAGCCCCCTGTTGCACCCCTAGAATAGAAATTTCAAAAAAGTGACTCCATCTAAGAAAGTACACCCCTCAAGGTATTCAAAACTGGGTTTACAAACTTTGTTAACCCTTTAGGTGTTCCACAAGAGTTAATGGCAGATGGAGAAACAATTTTGAAATTTCTATTTTTTGGAAAATTTTCCAATATAATCAATTTTTTCCAGGAGTAAAACAAGGGTTAACTGCCAAACAACACTCAAAATGGGTTGCCCTGATTCTGTAGTTTGCAAAAACACCCCATATGTGGTCGTAAACTACTGTTTGGCCGAACGGTAGCACATAGAAGGAGGGGAACACCATATGGGTTTTGGAAGGCAGATTTGGCAGGACTGGTTTTGTTTATACCATGTCCCATTTGAAGCCCCCTGTTGCACCCCTAGAATAGAAATTTCAAAAAAGTGACTCCATCTAAGAAAGTACACCCCTCAAGGTTTACAAAACTGGGTTTACAAACTTTGTTAACCCTTTAGGTGTTCCACAAGAGTTAATGGCAGATGGAGAAACAATTTTGAAATTTCTTTTTTTTGGAAAATTTTCCAATATAATCAATTTTTTCCAGGAGTAAAACAAGGGTTAACTGCCAAACAACACTCAAAATGGGTTGCCCTGATTCTGTAGTTTGCAAAAACACCCCATATGTGGTCGTAAACTACTGTTTGGCCGAACGGTAGCACATAGAAGGAGGGGAACACCATATGGGTTTTGGAAGGCAGATTTGGCAGGACTGGTTTTGTTTATACCATGTCCCATTTGAAGCCCCCTGTTGCACCCCTAGAATAGAAATTTCAAAAAAGTGACTCCATCTAAGAAAGTACACCCCTCAAGGTATTCAAAACTGGGTTTACAAACTTTGTTAACCCTTTAGGTGTTCCACAAGAGTTAATGGCAGATGGAGAAACAATTTTGAAATTTCTATTTTTTGGAAAATTTTCCAATATAATCAATTTTTTCCAGGAGTAAAACAAGGGTTAACTGCCAAACAACACTCAAAATGGGTTGCCCTGATTCTGTAGTTTGCAAAAACACCCCATATGTGGTCGTAAACTACTGTTTGGCCGAACGGTAGCACATAGAAGGAGGGGAACACCATATGGGTTTTGGAAGGCAGATTTGGCAGGACTGGTTTTGTTTATACCATGTCCCATTTGAAGCCCCCTTTTGCACCCCTAGAATAGAAATTTCAAAAAAGTGACTCCATCTAAGAAAGTACACCCCTCAAGGTATTCAAAACTGGGTTTACAAACTTTGTTAACCCTTTAGGTGTTCCACAAGAGTTAATGGCAGATGGAGAAACAATATTGAAATTTCTATTTTTTGGAAAATTTTCCAATATAATCAATTTTTTCCAGGAGTAAAACAAGGGTTAACTGCCAAACAACACTCAAAATGGGTTGCCCTGATTCTGTAGTTTGCAGAAACACCCCATATGTGGTCGTAAACTACTATTTGGCTAAACGGCAGGACATAGAAGAAGGGGAACGCCATATGGTTTTTGGAAGGCAGATTTTGCTGGACTGGTTTATTTACACCATGTACCCTTTCAAGCCCCCTGATGCACCCCTAGAGTAGAAACTCCATAAAAGTGACCCCATCTAGGAAACTACGGGATAAGGTGGTTGTTGTTTTGGGACTATTTTAGGGGTAAATTTGATTTTTGGTTGCTCTATATTACTCTTTTTGAGGCAATGTAACAAAAAAATTTAATTCTAAAATTGTTTCTACATTCGCTATTTAGTTTTGTGGAACACCTAAAGGGTTAACATAGTTTGTAAAGTAACTTTTGAATACCTTGAGGGGTGTAGTTTCTTAGATGGGGTCACTTTTTTGGAGTTTCTAGTCTAGGCTACATCAGGGGGGGCTTCTAATGGGACATGGTGTCAAAAAAAAAACTGTCCATCAAAATCTGCCTTCCAGAAACCATATGGAGTTCCCTTCGTTCTATGCCCTGCCGTGCGGCTATATAGCCATTTACGACCACATATGGGGTGTTTCTGCAAACTAAAGAATCGGGGCAATAAATATTTAGTTTTGTTTGGCTGTTAACCCTTGCTTTATTACCGGCAAAATGGATTCAAATTGAAATTTTGCCCAAAAATAGGTGTTTTGGCACCGTTTTTATTTTATATTTTTAACACCGTTCATCCGAGGCGTTTGGTCAAAAGTAATTTTTATAGCGACGACTTTTACGCACGCGACGATGCCCAATATGTATGGCTCTCAGACTTTGGAGACACTAAGCAGGCATTCTAAAACTGCGGCCCTCCAGATGTTGTAAAACTACAATTCCCACCATGCCCTGCTGATGGCTGTAGGTTGTCTGGGCATGCTGGGAGTTATAGTTTTACAACATCTGGAGGGCCGCAGTTTGAGGATGCCTGCACTAAAACTAATATTTTTTGGGGAAAGAAAAATTGTTTCTGTGTCTCCAAAGTCTGAGAGACATAGTTTTTTATGTTCTCTAGTGGACTGTTGGGGATTATAAAAATTTAGTACTCCATGGAAGTGTGATACTCCCTGAAGCAATCGATAATGCAGAGGCCCGGATGATCGGGGCACGTGTCACACTGAGTGGTGGTGTCCTTCCGTATCCCCCTCTTGTGACACACTCTGCATCTTTTTTGGGTTCGTCCCTTCTTTCCAGTATGGGGGACCACACCTGGAAAGTGTTGGCCAGGGACGATCCGGGCACCTCCAGTTCCCGAGGTACTCCGGCCTGCTCTTTCCCGGTCCGAAAAGATCAGGTCTTTGAGGACTGCCTCATAGAACTGGAGGAATGTCCCTGTGCTGCCAGCGCTTCGGGATAGTACAAAAGTGTTGTACATGGCAACCTGTACCAAGTAGACCGCAACTTTTTTGTACCATGCCCGGGTTTTGCGCATGGCATTATATGGCTTGAGGACTTGATCAGAGAGATCAACTCCTCCCATATACCGATTGTAGGCGACGATACAATCGGGCTTGAGGACCGTTGCCGCGGTACCTCGCACAGAGACGGGGGTGGTGCTGTTACCGTGGATTGTGGACAGCATAAGGACATCCCTCTTGTCCTTATACCTGACCAGCAACAGGCTTCCACTGGTAAGGGCACGGGTCTCACCCCTGGGGATGGGTACCTGGAGGGGGTGGGCAGGGAGGCCGCGTTGATTTTTCCGCACGGTCCCACAAGCGAACGTGGATCTGGCGGCAAGGGACCTGAACAAGGGAATGCTGGTATAAAAGTTGTCCACGTACAAGTGGTAACCCTTATCCAGCAGTGGGTACATAAGGTCCCACACGAGTTTCCCGGTAACACCCAGAGTGGGGGGACATTCTGATGGTTGAATCCGGGAATCTCGCCCCTCGTACACACGAAATTTGTAAGTGTACCCTGAGGTACTCTCACAAATTTTGTATAGCTTCACGCCATACCTCGCCCGCTTTGTGGGAATGTATTGGCGGAAACTGAGTCTCCCCTTGAACGCAACGAGAGACTCATCAACCGCGACCTCCCTTCCAGGTACGTAGGCCTCCATGAATTTGGCCCCAAAGTGATTGATGACCGGCCGTATCTTGTACAGCCGGTCATAGGCAGGATCACTTCGGGGGGGACATGCTGCATTATCGGAATAATGCAGACATTTCCGGATGGCCTCAAACCGGGAGCGTGTCATGGCCGTACTGTACAGTGGGGTCTGGTAGAGTATGTCCCTACTCCAGTATTGCCACTGGGTTTTTGCACTAGACCCATATGCAGCACGAGGCCCCAAAATGTCCTCATCTCGGCTGCACTGACCGGCGTCCAGCCACCGGGTCTAGCCAAAAATGAGCCCGGGTTTTGAGCAACGAACTGTTGGGCGTACAGATTCGTCTGCTCCACCATCAGATTCACCAGTGGGTTACTGAAAAAAAAACTAAAAAAGTCCATTTCAGAAAACCCACTGTGGGAATCTGGATTCCTGGATTGCCAGCAAAATCCGGAATCTCGGGCTCAAAGTCCACTGGGGGACACCAGCTAAGTTCATCGGCAGGGGGCTCCGGTGGGCTTATTTGGTTGGCCGGGAAACCAGTACGAACCCCAGGGCGGCTCGTACTAGGGTGGGCCACAGGATCCCTAGCATGTGGGGCCCCTGGCTCCGCCTGGCGGCGTCTCCGCTGCCTTGGTGGCTCATCGTCATCCGATGATGATGAGGAGGATGCGGATGACAAAAGGAACGTGGGGTCATCCTCATCCTCACTGGGGCTCTCGGAGTCGGAGGCAATCTGGGCGTATGCCTCCTCCACCGAGAACATCCGGCGGGCCATGGGTGTGTGTGTGTGCGTGTGTATGTGCGTGCGTGTAAACCTTTATTCTATGTGCGTGTGTGTGGGGGCACGGGTGTTCACGTACTAAAAAGTCCAGGCAAAAAAAATGGGCAAGTGTTAGGAAAAAAAAAAAAAAAAAGTTAAAACTTGCTGATCAGCGGTTCAACGCTGATCAGCGGTCGGTGGGGTGGTGGGGCGGGCGATGCGCTAACAGTGGCCGGACGCTAAGAGTGCCGGACAGTCAGCGCACGCAGAAAAAAAAAAAAGTGGTGGTGGGGGAAGGGTCTGGTGGGGGGGGGGGGTTGGTGGGTAGATTGGGGGGGCTGGTGGTGGGGGGGATGCGGGGGGGCAAGTGGCAGGGGGGGCCTGGGGTCTGAAAGCTGAAACAAAAAAGTTTAGAATAAATGTGCTTTTTTTTTTTTTTTTCTAACTTTTCCCTTCTTTCCCTGCCTAACGGTGCCTCTCCCTCACTGACCCTAACCTACCTGGGTGGCGATGGGTGCAGGAGGGTGATGGATGGCGATTAGGGGGACACAGGAGCTGGTGCTGGACGATGCTGCACGGTCAGGGTGCTGGACAGGAAGAGGAGGGGAGAGAGGAGCGCAGGAAGTTTGAATCTCGCGCCTCTTTCCCGTGCACCAATCAGCACCCTGGACAGCGGCATTTGGCATTCAGCACCAGGGCCAGCACCGCCTCTCCAAATCCTCGGACTGCGATAGGTGGTGTATAATTACGCCACCGATCGCAGTCTTTTTCCGGTTCATCGGGTCACAGGACACCCAAATGGACCGGAAACGCAGAAAACCGCAGGTCTGAATTGACCTGCGGTTTTCTGCGATCGTCGATGCGGGGGGGTCAAATGACCCCCCCCTTCATTGTTACAGGATGCCGGCTGAATGATTTCAGCCGGCATCCCGTTCCGATTAACCCCCGCGGCGCCGGCATCGCTATTTAAAGCCATGACGTACCGGTACGTCATGTGTCCTTAAGGACTCGGGAAACATGCCGTACCGGTACGTCATGTGTCCTTAAGGGGTTAAAAAAAAAAAAGCTCATCAACTCACTTTCCTTTGCCGATATGATTCTATATAGTCAAGCTGAACAGCACACAAAGCCCTTTTTGAAGTGACTGATCAAAAACCTCTTACTCAGCAGCAACCCTTGAATTCAGACAGTAGTTCACACACAATATCATGAGACCCCCAGTAATCCTAACCAAAACTACAGAGAAGAGAGAGGGAAAGAAAGAGAAAAAGAAAGAAAAAGAGAAAAGAGCCAAAATATGAAAAAGGAAAAAATTAATAATAGACTAAAAATAAAAATGGGTTGGTAAATAAGGAAAAACTGAAAGAAACTTCAATAAAAACCTAAAAAAAAAATGGATTAGTAAAAGAAGAAAAATGTAAATTAATCAAAGAAATACTAAACAAAGATAACTGAAAATAAAACCGAAAAAGATGGCAAAATCTGAAAAAGGAAAAAATTAATAATAGACAAAAAAAAAATGGGTTGGTAAATAAGGAAAAACTGAAAGAAACTTCAATAAAAACCTAATAAAAAATAAAAATGGATTAGTAGAAGACCTCTAAACAGGAGAGAAAAACAAAAAACTTTAGTTACAGACAGTCTTGTTACATACATTGAGATTCAGTAAAAAGTACATTTTAACTTAAAACCCAAAACTCAAATACAAAACCTAAACCCTTAGGAACACATACAATTGTATAGGACTGAATTAACAAATCAATGTCTTGGAGGGTTCCCCTGAAACCATACAGGAGAATTTCTACCCACCCAGTCATTGAAATGTTTATTTGCCCAGCCCCAAACAGCTTCAGATTCATACCAGAGAAGCAGGATTTAACATTTCAATGTCCCAAACCGTTTTTTTCCTAGGGGAAGGGATTCTATTCAAATTAGGTCTTAAGAGTTAAAATAGTTGACAAAGACCTTAATGTACCCTTCTTTGGCACACAAAAATTAGAAACTCTACTGAATTCCAAGAACCGATCTCTTTCCTCTCTGAGCTTCACATTTTCACATCTTAACCGTTCATATTGTGATTTAAAATCCGCTTCATTGATCAAAGACCTTGGCTGTCCTGGGGTTCTCTGCCTTTGCAAAGAGCCATGTCTGGGACCATTACCCCACCGTGCTGAATAAACCACTTCACTTCTAGGTGTGGTTCTGGGGTACTTAACATACCTGTGTCTGTTGCCATTAGCAACGTTACAATATCGTGGAATGTGCCCGTATTCCCTGCATGCAAAACAAAGGATAGCTCACCTCCCTGCACAATACCTTGTCTGGGCACATGGCGATTTGACTTGGCGCACAACATTAACCATCCTAGCATGACTAGATCCCACACTACTATCTGTATTGAGTCCACTTACCACGGACTCATCTGAGGAATCTTCTGGTCTTGTGTTAATACTTCCAACTCCAGGGTCAGACACATTGTCCATCTCCATCCCTGATTCAGATCCACCATGCGACCCACAGTCCTCAGACTTATCCATGCTTACAGCCCATACATTTCCTCTAATCCCAGACACATTACTCTCCAACGGTTGTTTCAATAGCTCTAGCAATTCCCTTACAGCATCCTGTGCATGCATCAGGCTTTCAGATAAACATTCATTTTCCTTGCACAGCTCAGTATTACACCTCACAGTACATTCATAATTAGCGCTAGCTTCAGCTGCCTGCTGGACAAGAGTTCTCAATTTAACAATTTCCACTTTTAAATCTTCCACTTCTCCTTCCAAACTCAGCTTCAGCCTACAAGACTCCTGATATTTATCTGCTATCCACCCAGCAGAAAAAAATCTGAGCATACTTGCCTTTCCTTTTGTGCTATTTTTGGTACCGATCAGGTTTGCTACACAATTCTGAGCCTGCAGCCATGGATCAGTAGATTCCTGCATAGCCTGAAGAATGGCCGCCGTGTCCTTCAACTTTGCTACTTCTTTAAAAATACTTTCCATTGCACAAAAAAACAAACACCACAATGGTTGCTACAAAAAAAAATACAACACACTAGTACCAATTTCTAGGAGTTGTCCTAATACTTTTGGCACAGAACATTTCTACACTGTAGTACCCGTATTAATTATGCCAAACAAGTCTACAATTCAGTGTAACAGCCACAGATATACAAAGACTGGTCACTGCGCTATACCATAACCGAACACTCAACTGATATCCAGCACAAAACTTATCAAAACAAAATCAAACTGTACATAGAAAGGTTACAAAAAGACAAGATGACTATTCTGGACAAAACTAACATTTCAGGCAAAAACAATCAAATCACTTTCCATAGCAACTTAAAGATGGCCGACACAAACTTAAAGATGGCCGACATACCACATGGTCATAAAGATGGCCGACAAGCACATGGTCATCACACAAAGAAAATCAAGATAGTGTCTACAAAATCCAGCAATAAAAACAGTTTCTATATTTCCTGTTCCCTACCCCCGAAACCAGAGTAAAACCTCCACTCTGTGGGTGATTTACAGGTTAACAATATAAAAATACTCTCTAAATGCTGTCTCTAATGTACAAACACTAAAACCAATTGCTGCCTCTATAAACCTGTATAAAATCGCCTCTTACAAAATCACAGTAACATAAAAGTTAAGAAGTTACAAAAAAACACAATACCCTGTACTGCTCATCATACAATCTCTGTACAATCAACTCAGATCCACCAAAAACTACACTAGTGAAAAACTCCTACCTTATCCTTACACCCCCTGACGCAGCAGACAACAACCACATACACCAAAAGGTTCTTTAAATAGATTTCTTTCTGATGTCAGCAGATTGGAGTACACAGATTTCAGTTCACAAAGAGCAAAACTTTCTCAAAAATGAGAGTAAGGAAAAGGATATTACCTTATGCCGGCCTTTTTTGCTTTTTGAAAACTAAGCTGTGTCTCCTTTAAGTTTTGCAGACAACGGGGAAAAAAAATTATCTCCTTACTGAGCTCGCCATAGGTTGTAGAAATATAAATAGTTGTAATCTGCTCTCCAATGTCTTTGTGTAAGAAAAGCTAAAAAATCGCAACCGCAGTCAGCCAAAGGTGTTCTCATCTCAAGTTCTGCTGAGCAACCGCCGCGCCCTGCTCAGTCTGTGTCTTTTATTTACTCACAAAAAGTGTAAAAGGGGCTGGCACAAGACAAGGATACAGGAAGTGATAACATACAGGAAGTGATGACATATCAAAAGACAGGGAGAGGCAATCAATGTGGCTGGACAGACAATGCACAAACCCCATCCCTGTATAAGGAAGGATGAGTCATGTCCATTGTCTGACCAGCCAGGTGGCCGCCTACCCCCCACCACTGTCAGCATGGACTTCATTCAATACTGCTCAAAAGTGATCAGTATCTAATAAAGATCATTCTACTGGTTCTTATAGGTTTGAGATTATCTGCGAGACATTGCTACGGCTATTGTCAGTATACGGTACGAGTATACCGACAAGGCAGAAATGCATGTCTTAAAAGCAGATATGTATCCAGAAAGGGATAGCGAAGCAGCAGCAGAGGTATAATATGTATCTCTCGTTATGCAGACTTCACTTCTCTAATGTGTATAGACATTTCGAAGGGAAGAAGCCCAGTGCTTGCACTTAGTTCTCACAAACCAGCAAACGCCCCCCTACACACTGAGAACACGTCTCCAAGCCCATGAGAAAGTTTTCATACTGACGGTTTTATCACTGGTCCCGATTCAGCCAAAGTACCCTCTGCTAGAGTGTTCTCTGGCTAAATCCAACACAGGGAGACAGATGACAATCTATAAAAACACACACACATCCTAAAGTAAAATGTCTGCATAATAAAATTTCCACAACAATATCTAACTATACCCACTTTGTCACCTTGAGACTCAACACTGGAGTGAGTGGTGTAAAAATGCAAAAAGTTACAACATAATTGCGCAAGTGAACTCAAAAAGTCAAAAAAGCCCTTCTTAGTGACTTGACTGGTTGCAGCTGACTGCAAGGTATTATGGGCAAGTCCACCAGCTAGATGCTGCGGTCAAGTGACTCTCCTTCTACATCTTCCCTGCCCTGCTGTACTATCTTTTGATTTGCTAAATAGAGATGTGGTGATAGAGGGATCCAGATATCAAAATTATTTTTAGGAGTGGGCAACCCCTCCCTTTACATTCCAGTATTTGGTCATAATTAGAGATTAGCGAATTTCTCAAATATTAGATTTGGCTGGTTCGCCGTATTTTCCGAAAAGATTTGCTTCAATCTGTTAAAAAATGGCTATTTCCGGGCTGCAGAGAGCCTTTATAGGGGTGTAGAACACTGTGGCTTGCAGCAACATGCATAGGGAGTCTGTTTGGTAATGAAATAACACTGTGAGTCAGTATGACATGCAGATGACAGGCGTCGCTCTTAGAATCACTGCACACTTAACTTATTTGGACAGTTACGGGGTCAAAACTGACCAAATAACTCAAGTTTGAACTCAGCCTTACAGGTTAATGTTGGCGTCAAGAAGAAGCGCACTCCTTTTACACCGTCGACAGCTGATTCCACATAGATGTCTACAGAACCTGTTATATTAAACGCTTATATAAGTAGAGCCCCCCCCCCCCCGTCAGAGTAGAGAGGGTGTCAGCAGTAAGTTTGTGTTGACGTCACTGATTAATTTGCCCTTCCCTTAAACCGTCAGAACAATAACCCACAAAAAAACAGATCCTGTCTGTGGAGCATCCCCCTTCACTCGGTCAGCATTTGCTCAATAATCCATCAGTATTGCTAATGCCAAAAAAAAACAGGAGTGGATCTAAAACAGATGACACGTGAATGGAATATTTGCATGTCTTCTGTGTTTTGTACCCTCTCCTGCTTTTGGCTACCAAATCATAAGCCAATTCTGATGGGACCATACAGGCCTTACAGCTGCTACACAGACAGGATCCGTTGTGTGTCTAATTTTTCCTTCCTTCTGACAGATCAGAAGAAGGGTCAAACAAATGATGATGTCAGCCAGGCCAAAAGGCAAAATAGTAGTCCAGTCATGAAGTGGGGAGGGTGGAACAGCATGAGGAGACCACAGAGTGGCACAATGGCAGAGTCTGGAGGTGGCAGCAGAAGCAGTAGCAACATTAGGAGAAGGCCACCAAGTGGCACAATGACAGAGTCTGGAGTTTGCAGCAGTATGAGGAGGCCACCGAGTGGCACAATGACAGAGTCTGGAGGTGGCGGCGGCAGAAGCAGCATCAGGAGAGCGCTACTGAGTTTCACAATGACAGAGTCTAGAGGTGGCGGCAGCATGAGGAGGCCAGAGAGTGGCACAATAACAGAGTCTGGAGGTGGCAGAAGCAGCATAAGGAATAGGCCACCTAGTGGTAAAATGACAGAGTCTGGAGGTGGCGGCAGTAGCAGCATCAGTAGGAGGCAACAGAGTGGCACAATGACAGAGTGTGGAGGTGGCAGCAGCATCAGGTGGAGGCCACGGGGTGGCACAATGACCGAGTGTAGAGGTGGCGGCAGCATCAGGAGACCACAGAGTGGCAAGGTGACATAGTGTGGAGGTGGCGGCAGCATCAGGAGGCCACAGAGTGGCAAGGTGACATAGTGTGGAGGTGGCAGCAGCATGAGGAGGCCACAGCATGAGGAGGTCACAGAGTGGAACGACGACAAGAGATTGCAGAGGTGGAAGCAGCATGAGGAGGCAACAGAGTGGCACGACGACGAGAGATTGCGGAGGTGGCAGCAGCATGAGGAGGCCACAGAGTGGCCGCTGCATCTATTCATTTATAGTGAATATGGGACAGAACAGAAGGTTAAAATTTGCTGCATAAAAGACGATTTAATAATACACGTTCTCCAGCAGAAATGGCTTGGCAAATTAATTGTCCTTAAATTTCCCTAGAACATTTGGATAATATATTGGCAAATTTAAGTTTACTTTCCTATAATTTTAACCCCTTCCCAACCAGCGCTGTAATCATACAGCGCAGCGGGACGTGACTTGCCGCCCAGTGCTGTACTATTACGGCCCGCTGATCAGGTGGGTGCAGGAGCTGCGCCCGCCCGATCAGCTGCAGGGAACCGGCTGTTCCCGTTAACTGGACCCCTGCTGGACACACTTCAGCGCTGACAGCAACATAGAAGGGGTTTGCTGCAGGTAAATGAGCCCATCGGGTACCCGCCCTGCTGTGGTGGGGACCCAATGGGTGAGAAATGCCTTGCATGGTATTGGGACCTGCCTTCTACAGGTGCCCAGGAGATCCAGCCTCTTGCCCTGTGAATGTGCGGAGATCTGTCAGACTGGCTGCACATGTCTGACTTCTTGGTTTGTTTTGATTTGAAGAAAAAGACACAAATGCAATGGCACTCTGCAACCAGCATTCTGCCCTGCCTCTATGCTGGATGAGGCATTGGTGTACATTTTGGCCAAAGCGTAATAAGCCACTCACCACGTCAAGGTCGCCTCTATGGAGTGGTCCCTAACACTAAGTTCCTACCTGCACACTCTGCTTTTAACCCCGTCCGGTGCCATTACAGCTTTCATCGGATCCAGGGATGCAAGTACCAACATGCATGCTGAGCCCACTATATACTTCTCCTGGAGCCAAATGGGTGGGGTTGCTTCTCCTCCAAGGGAGTGGGCTCACTCATAATTTTGCCCAAAAACAAAGCCATGAATAAAGAATGGTACCAAAACACCCTCCAACAGCAACTTCTTCCAACAATCCAACAACAGTTTGGTGAAGAACAATGCATTTTCCAGCATGATGGAGCACCGTGCCATAAGGCAAAAGTGATAACTAAGTGGCTCGGGGACCAAAACGTTGACATTTTGGGTCCATGGCCTGGAAACTCCCCAGATCTTAATCCCATTGAGAACTTGTGGTCAATCCTCAAGAGGCAGGTGGACAAACAAAAACCCACTAATTCTGACAAACTCCAAGAAGTGATTATGAAAGAATGGGTTGCTATCAGTCAGGAATTGGCCCAGAAGTTGATTGAGAGCATGCCCAGTCGAATTGCAGAGGTCTTGAAAAAGAAGGGCCAACACTGCAAATACTGACTCTGCATAAATGTCATGTAATTGTCGATAAAAGCCTTTGAAACGTATGAAGTGCGTGTAATTATATTTCACTACATCACAGAAACAACTGAAACAAAGATCTAAAAGCAGTTTAGCAGCAAACTTTGTGAAAACTAATATTTGTGTCATTCTCAAAACTTTTGGCCACGACTGTATATTGGAGGCGTGGCGATCTCCATGCAGTCATGCACACCTGACCAGTCAATCTGTCCTTGAGGCTGGTTTTAAAGTCAGTATAAAACTGAGTCTGCATATATAGCACCTACCAGTAGCCATTTGGCTCCAGGAGAAGTATATAGTGGGCTCAGCATGCATGTTGGTACTTGCATCCCTGGATCCGATGAAAGCTGTAATGGCACCGGACGGGGTTAAAAGCAGAGTGTGCTTGGCGTGCATGCTGCACCTGCATTCCCTGGACTTTGTGTGGCTGTCATGGCCCACAAACAGGTAGGAACTAGTGTGAGGGACCACTCCATAGAGGCGACCTTGACGTGGTTAGTGGCTTATTACGCTTTGGCCAAAATGTACACCAATGCCTCATCCAGCATAGAGGCAGGGCAGAATGCTGGTTGCAGAGTGCCATTGCATTTGTGTCTTTTTCTTTGTATATGTATTTCGCCATAGCAATGTGCACCTACATATAGGGTTGTGCTGATTGAATCCCCCATATTTTTTCTTTGTTTTGATTTGGATTTGAGCTGGATCCACCTTCCCTTTAGGTGTACTGGGTCTCTTTGTTAGTGAGGCTATTTATCCTTCCTTCCCCCTAGTGCCTGTGCGGGTTATAGTTATTTTCCTGGGATCTCTTGATTTGTGGTGAATCGTCTGCTCCAGCTCTGCTCAAGATAAGTCCTCTCCTTCATTTCCCTTTGTGTGTTTTATCTAGGCCTCTAGGGAGACACTTGCTTCTTCCTGGTTTGAAGAAGAAGGTTGCCTCTTCCCTTTTCCCTGCTGCTTAGGTTTTGCCCAGGGTATTCAGGTTTAGGCACAAGGGCATGTGCACATCACACCCTTAGGGTATGCACATGGGCACAGCAGCTTAGGTAAAGCTTTTAGGGATCGCTAGGAGGTGACCCTTTCTCCCTAGCTTTTGGGCCTAGTCGTTTGTTCAGTTTGTTTTCCCGTGTTTGGTTGTTTCCCTGCTTACCTACCTGTTGTGACATTTATAACCCGCCGAAAAACTGTCATATCCCTGCTGTTTGCGAAATGGAGGCTATGGATGCCTTGGTTGATCGTATGCAGGGATTATCGCTGGAGGTTGTTGATCTCCGCAGTTCTGTTGCACGGTGTCAGAATGCTCTGGCGTCTGGCGCCGTTGGAGGAAATCAGGTCTGCTTAGAGCCTAAAGTCGCTCTCCCTGATAGGTTCTCAGGGGGTGGTGATGACTTTATACGGTTCAGGGAGTCCTGCAGGTTGTATTTTCATCTGTGGCCGATGTCATCTGGTGACGAGAATCAAAGAGTGGGGATTATTATATCTCTGCTCAAAGGGGACGCGCAGTCCTGGGTTTTTTCTCTGCCAACTGGTTCACCATCTCTCCTGTCGGTGGATGAATTTTTTTAGAGCCTTTTGCTTGATTTATTATAACCCACACCGCGTCTCTATGGCTGAATCTAAGCTGCGCAGTTTGTTACAGGGAGAACGTACTGCAGAGTTGTATTGTGCAGAATTTAGAAGATGGGCAACTGACTCGGGGTGGAATGATCCTGCACTCCGGAGTCAGTTTTTTCAGGGGCTATCTGAGAGGTTGAAAGATGCCCTTGCTTTTCATGAGTATCTCGATTCATTGGAGACGGCCATGTCTTTGGCAGTGCGGCTTGATAGAGGTCTTAGAGAAAGGTATAAGATTCCTCTCGAGCGGGGGGTCCTGTCTGTAAGTGGATCTTTCCCACCTAGTCCCCGGGGTAATATGACTTTTGAATCTGGGGAAGAAGAGGAGCCTATGCAATTGGGCCAGGTTTCCTTTCGCTCAGGTGATAGGGATTTTAGGAAGCTGAATAAGCTATGTTACTTCTGTGGAAAAGAAGGTCATTTTGTTTGTGCATGTCCTTTTGTTAAACCTCAAAGCGGTAATGAAAAACTACTGAGGTATTCACATAAAGAGAAAAAAATGACTTCCCTGACTCTTGGTAGTGTGAATGGGGAGTCTGAGCAAGCAACTATGCATTCTCCCTGCAATACCCGTTTCCTCCTGCCTGCCATGGTGGCGCTAAACTCAGGAAATTTTTATTTTGAGATATTTGCTGACTGTGGTGTGGGGGTAAACCTTATTGATTTTCAGTTCCTCCAAAATCTTGGTTTTAGAACTAGCACTTTAGATAAAGAGATACCAGTGTTTGCTATTGATTCCTCCCCTCTCTCGCAAAAGAGTCTGACTCATATCGTTCATGACATTAAGTTAAGGGTGGGTAATTCACATGTTGAGTCCATTTCTTGTTTTGTTATGAAGGGCTTGCCTGCTCCGATGGTTCTGGGTTTACCGTGTGTAGGAGAGTCCCCGGGATAATAATGGATGGACGATATGTGCCACCAGAGGTCCTGGCCTCGGTGGACTAAGAACCGGATCATTGCGCTAACAGCGGCGAATGCTGCTGGTGCAGCGTGTCCGGGCCAGTTCTTACTGGGAACAGGTAAAGAGCTGGGTGGGTGCCTGTTCCCACGGCAAGCCCAGGTTTTTGGTGGAGCTGGGCCTTTAAAGAACCCAGCTTGCTGAAGATGGGGGTGGGGTGTGTCTTGCTGTGCTGGAGATTTCCACAGACAGAGTCAGTGCTGGTGAAGGAGAGTCTGGGCGCAGCACACATTGAAGGATAGAACTGGGACCTGTGGTGCTACTAGCCGAAAGGGAGACAAAGGCAGGTAGCTTACAAGCCTGCAGGACCACTGTGGTCTGTCCAAAAACAAGGTGACTCAAACCTGCTGTTCATTTTCTATGGAAGGACTTTTGTTCTATGCACTATGTGGATATGCACCTGTGTGGTCTGCACATTTACTGTTATGCCTTTGGTGTGAATAAAGTCACGGTGTATCACAAAGACTGTCTGTGATTGCCTCAATACTGCCGCCGCTACTGTAGCCTACCACGAGCACATCCCCACACGTGGTTGATAAAGCATAACCCTACTATTGACTGGCAAACAAGACAAATCAGTAGCTGGAGTGAATTTTGTTCGGACAACTGTCTTGGTGCTTCTATCTCAAGTGTGTCAACTACGGTCATACCTCAGTTTCTCTCTGATTTTGCAGACCTATTCTCGGAGGGTGGAGCCCAGGAGCTGCCTCCAATCTCATCCCTGGAGCTAAACTGCCCAAATCTCGACTATACAACCTTTCCCAACCCGAAAGAGAAGCATACGTGAAAGTATATTGCAGAGAGTTTGGCAAAGGGACATATTAGCTTATGTACAAAAGTATATCTCTATGCATCAGGTGTATATATGCAGAGATAGGTCACACCTCCAATAATTATATTTACCACATGTGGACTGAGTATATTTTAAAATATAACTTTTACTCTAATATCACTAAAAACATTGGTGGTTGTAGTGGGACATAGACGTAATACATACACACATATATACACATATATTACCACCATCCCGATTCGTCTGTAAGATACAAGATAATGGGTGGATCTTACCCCATCCTGTAGACGTATGACTCACTCGGTGGTGGATGGCGTAGTACTCTTGTGTGGTGTGGGCACAGGTGGCCAAGATGCTTCAGATGATATGACAATCTGGCCAAATTGCTTCAGATGATATGGCAGTTATATTCTCCTATAATGCCCTGGTCTAGAGCCCTCCCTATATGGATGATTAGGGGCTATACTCATAGACCTGCCTCAGCGACACGGAGTACCCGCCCCGACAGGGGCGACCCCATACGGAACCTGTCCCTAGATGGGGCCTATTCCCTGTAATTCCCTCAGTATATTACCCTACATGCCATGTTTCGTTTCAATAAAGATGAAACTCATCAGGGGCTTACTGAAGTCAGAGGGTTTCTAAAAAGTAAAGTAAATGTGCAAGAAATCACAATCACTAAATGTGCTTCAATTCCATATGTATCCATATAGCATTCATAAAGTATATGTTTCTAACTTACTGCTTCAGCAGAGAGTTCCTTTCTTTGTAGATACAAAGCGGTGTAGACGGTCAGTGGTACACGTCCTCCGGGGTATAGGGAAGTGTCCCCAATGATACCCTCGCCTTGCCTCACCACAGGATGCCAGTAGTGTGGAGACGCAGCATACACTGCTGTGTCTCCTTTTAAACTCAGCGCCTCCAGCTGTTTCCGCCCTATTGTTCCGCCCTCTCCCGGTGGAACGCATGTGGAACGCACGCCGTCAGCATGCGCTCCACTCCACCGGAAGCTGCGTCACACAGTCACACAGGCTGCCGGAAGTTGTGTCAGAGCGTCATCCGTCACCAGGTAACCGGACGACGCGCAGGCACTTCACACTGATAGACGTCTCAGATGCCGGACGATAACTTCACAGAATATAATAATTCAAATATGGATTTGTTTGGCAGATTCTCCACCGCACCGGTATCAACACTTAGTTGGTTATACAGGAAATACCAAGTGGAAGGGATATATGGGACAGTAAGGCACCTATAATCCTGCGCCAATGATATAACATCTGTTCTCTCATTGTTATATCTTTCAATATGTAAGGTACACCGTACCCACATCACCATGATATAGGTACTGGTGCCCCCACCCTCCACATTGGAGTACACCCCACAGCTCAGCCATGGTAATACAGGCACCACAGCGCCCACGCTCCACGCCGGAGTGCAATAGAACAGCCACCATAAGTAAATAGACACAAATAAATGGGTCGTGGATCCATTGGCATCCTTAAATGCGCTCCGGGTGCCATAGTACCCTCATCATCAAATGAAACATGTGTAGCTCTGTTGCTCATTAAGGCCATTGGGATGTACCGTCTTGAGATAGAATATCCATCTTGCCTCACACTGCAGGATTCGTTTATCCCAATCGCCGCCCCTTAGGGGTCGCTTCACTTTTTCTATGCCCATGAAAGTAAGGCACCCTGGGTCCCCATCATGCTCAGAACGTACATGACGCGAGACTGTGGTGTCCCGGCAGTTGTGAATGTCGTTTATGTGTTCGCCAATTCTCCTTCTCAACTCCCTTTTTGTTTTACCAATATATTCCTTCATGCAGGTGCATGTGATCTTATAAATAACCCCTATGGTTTTACAGTTTATCAGATCCCTGACAACATATATTTTCCCTGTATTACTGCTCCTAAAGGTTTTTCCACACTGCATGTATTTACAGGCTATGCACCCTCCACATCGGTAATTACCATGCACCCCCCTATCCAGCCACGTTTTTTGTGCCGGCTCAGGGGAAAAATGACTATTCACCGTCCAATAACGTACGCTCTTCCCCCTTCTGTATGTAATATTGGGGTACTCTTTTATAGTGGTACACAAGTCGGGGTCCATTCTGAGTACATGCCAGTGTTTGGTGATAATTTCTCTTACACCTGCGGAGGCTTCATTAAATGTGCTGATCAGACGTGTCTCATGTGTCTCTGTTGCAGACACATTGTCAATACTTTTTTCTTTTGGAGTGAGAAGGGAACTGCGAGTACGGGCTTTTGCGGCCTTATAGGCCGGTGTTAATGTGCCACTAGGGTAACGCCGGTCCATGAAGCGTTTTTTTAGATCTGCTGCCTGTTTTTGAAATTCTACCTCCTTGGAGCAATTTCTCCTTACTCGTAAGTACTGGCCCCGAGGAATTCCCCTCCTGAGGGGGAAAGGATGACAACTATCCCACCTCAGGAGTGAATTCGTCGAGGTCGGCTTTCGGAATATTGTAGTCTCAAGACAGCCGTCTTGATTTTTAATGATGAGGATATCTAAAAATGGTAGCTGTTTCGAATCGCACTCCGACGTGAAGCGCAGTCCTATCTGGTTCTTATTTAGGCCTGATGCCCATCCAGTAAATGACTTAGGACAGCCTTTCCAGACTACCAGCACGTCGTCAATATAACGTGCCCATATCTGGACATTCTGGACCTCACAGACGGACTCATCACGAAAAACAATGGTATCCTCCCACCAGCCCAGGAGCAAATTTGCATACGACGGGGCACAGGAACACCCCATCGCAGTGCCCCTGAGCTGGTGGTAGAATCTACCATTGAACAGGAAATAATTTTTACATAGCACAAATTCCAAAAGCTGGAGGATCAAATTATTGTGTGCCCCAAAATGGCATCCGCGTGTGCCCAAAAAATGTGCTACGGCTTGTAGGCCCATTCATGCGGGATAGATGAATAAAGGGCCTCCACGTCAATGCTCCCCAATATGCACCCCTCCTCTAGGTGTATCCCCTCTAGTTGTTTTAGGAGATCTCCCGTGTCCCTAACGTATGAGGGGAGTGATTGCACAAAGGGTGATAGTATTTTATCTATATAAATTCCCACGTTTTGACTCAGGCTATTTATGCCCGAAACTATCGGCCGGCCTTTAAGTGGGTCATACCCTTTGTGCACCTTGGGCAAGCAATAAAATGTTGCTATCTATGGGTGCTGTGGGAAAAGAAAGTCATATTCAGTCTGACTAATTAGTTTATTATTTTTTGCTGTATCCAATATACTTTTGAGTTCCTGCCTATATTTGATCGTGGGGTCCCCCTTCAGGATCTCATAGCAGTCACGTGAGGCCAGCAGTTTCTCACACATTAGTTTATAATTGTCTGTGTTCATAATAACAGTATTTCCTCCCTTATCCGAGGGCTTTATAATTATATTCTTTTTTTTAGCTAGACTCTCAAGTGCCTGTGATTCCTCCTGTGTGCAATTTTGGGGGGCCAGATGTAGGTGTGTTGATTCCAGGTCATTACTCACTAGATTTAAAAATACATCAATGCAATTTGTGTCAGTTGTTGGTGCCATTCTAGTGCTCTTATTTTTTAAAGGGGTGAAGGGTCCTTCCCCAGATAATGTATCTGAGGGGGCCGCTAGACTCTGAAGGAGTCTTACATCTGCCACCATACTTGAAGGAACCCCTAACTCCAGACCCTGTTTTCTCTCTACGTTACGATAATGCTTAAACCACCTTAATTTTCTGGTGAACAAATTAATGTCAACTATTGTCCTGAAGAGGTTAAACCTCGGTGTAGGTACAAATGAGAGTCCCTTTTCCAGGATACTGTTTTCAGATTTCGTTAGACAGTGGGAGGACAGATTAATTATTTTTGGGCCTGTAATGCAATCGGTTGTTGCTGAGGGCGATTCCTTAGGGGGTAGGACAGATTTTGGTCTAAAAAACCTTGTGTGCTTTTATTATAGGGATTACCTCTATAATTTTTCTTCCCACGCCCCTTCCCTCTGGCCACGTTTCTTCTATTCCCAGGTTGTTCTCTATCAGATTCGGATTGATCCGTTTCTGTCGAGGACAAGTCAGTGTCCCTTTCTGTTCTCCCTTTCTCACTCAAAAGTATATAGGCTTTATTTTCTTTAAAATCTGATAAATCTCGTGTAAACTGTTTATGCTTTCTTTCTTTTAAATGGTATTAGAATTTCTCCAAAGCTACCTGGAGCTGTTTTTCTTTGGTTCCAAAATCCGTCTCCTGTGCAAATGTTTGGGTAATCTCAATTTGTTCCCTCAGCTTCCTACCTGCACTTTCTAGTGTGATACGTTCCTGTTCAACCAAAATTTTCATGAAACGTAGGGAGCTTGCAGTTGCTTCCTGTTCCCACTTCGTCATTAATGATGCATTTCTGCATCTATTGGCTGGCAGTAGTGTAATCCTTAACCCCCTTGGTACAATATTGTGTTCCAGGTAGTGCTCCAAACTCTGGACCTCCCACCAGGACACAATTTGTTCTCTATACGTTTTTTCCAGCTCTCTAAAGGCCGCACTAAAAGAAGGGGTGTATTTTTTCTGTGAAAAGTTTTTTTCGGAGAAAACCTCCTTGGCCTCTGTCAGCCAATCATCAGCATTAAATCCAGTGCTCAGGAAACCTGCCATATCCATCAATTAATAAACACTTATGTACAAAAGTATATCTCTATGCATCAGGTGTATATATGCAGAGATAGGTCACACCTCACATGTGGACTGAGTATATTTTAAAATATAACTTTTACTCTAATATCACTAAAAACATTGGTGGTTGTAGTGGGACATAGACGTAATACATACACACATATATACACATATATTACCACCATCCCGATTCGTCTGTAAGATACAAGATAATGGGTGGATCTTACCCCGTCCTGTAGACGTATGACTCACTCGGTGGTGGATGGCGTAGTACTCTTGTGTGGTGTGGGCACAGGTGGCCAAGATGCTTCAGATGATATGACAATCTGGCCAAATTGCTTCAGATGATATGGCAGTTATATTCTCCTATAATGCCCTGGTCTAGAGCCCTCCCTATATGGATGATTAGGGGCTATACTCATAGACCTGCCTCAGCGACACGGAGTACCCGCCCCGACAGGGGCGACCCCATACGGAACGAGGGACATATTAGGCCATCTAAGTCCCCTGTGGCCGCCGGCTTCTTTTTCGTAAAAAAGAAAGATGGATCACTTAGACCGTGTTTAGATTTCCGGGAATTGAATCTCATTACGGTCCGTGATCCGTATCCCCTTCCTTTGATTTCTGATCTATTTGTTATTATTATTATTATTTATTATTAAAGCGCCATTCATTCCATAGCGCTGTGCATATGAGAAGAGGTATACATACATAATACAGACAATTGCACTAATCATAAACAAGACGAGTTGCAAACTGGTACAGAAGGAGAGAGGGCCCTGCCCGTGAGGGCTTACAATCTACATGGTATGGGAGAAGGACACAGTAGGTGCGGGTGAAGTTGGTCATGGCGGTATGGAGGCAGCAGGGTCACTGGTTGTAGGCTTGTCTGAAGAGGTGGCTTTTCAGGTTTCTTTTGAAGGATTCCACTGTAGGTGAGAGTCTGATATGTTGGGGTAGCGAGTTCCAGAGTATGGGGGATGCACGGGAGAAATCTTGGAGTCGATTGTGGGAAGAGGCGATAAGAGGAGAGGAGAGAAGGAGGTCTTGTGAGGATCGGAGAGTGCGTGTGGGAGTGTATCGGGAAAGTAGCTCAGAGATGTAGGGAGGGGACAGGTTATGGACGGCCTTGTATGTATTTGTTAGTACTTTGAAGTGAATTCGCTGGGCAATGGGGAGCCAATGAAGGGATTGGCAGAGGCAGAGGAGTAGTAGGGTGAGAGGTGGATTAGTCGGGCAGCAGAGTTGAGGATAGATTGGAGGGGTGCGAGAGTGCTAGATGGAAGGCCACAGAGGAGAGTGTTGCAGTAGTCTAGGCGGGAGATGATGAAGGCATGAGTTGGCGAAAATAACCTCGCCACTGGGTTTTGGAGGGGCCTGGTTGCCAGCCTCTTGCCCCAGGATTATGGGCCCTCTCATCAGCCTATGCAAAACTTAAACCCCATGGCGATTTGACTGTGTTTGTGGCATCTGAGCGCTCAGATCCAAGCCATATGGGGAAATGTGGGGTTTTGAGGTGTGTGACAGAACCATCTGTCTGTGTAATTGTATTGTATGTTATGTGATGGTACCCAGATAGCTAATTTTATTGTATTTGTGTATTCTGAGTGCTATTCACCTAATGATATGCACTCAGACTTGAGCTATCTGGAAATATGTTAAATGTCTGTGTTTGCTGTGAGGGTTTGACATTGTGTGTTTGGGTGGTGATTCCTGTCCTGTTGTTCCCACATGTGTATTGGTGATTTCCCTTTATCCTGAGAGATAATTGAATTGCTCCTCGGGTGTCTCCAGGGCAGAGAGGAGGAAACCATGATGCATTGTGGGGATGTGTTGTGTCTGTGTATCCTGAGTGCTACGTATCTGTCCTGTGTCACAGTCTTCCTTCTGGTCCCCTAGGGGCGTGTACACCAGATGGGGACCTGCATAAATACAGGCGGGTATCCCTCAATAAAGTGTTCCTGTTTTACACTCAACATAGAGCCTCGTCTCTTGTGTGTGGGGATTGCTATACGTGTATACTCCCCTGGCTATTACTCCTAGCTCTTGTAAGAGCTGTTCCTGTTCCTGGTTCCTGTGGTGGTATAGGTGTCGAGCGGAGTGCTTGGAGTCCTCGGGAGGCACTGGAGGTACCCGGTCGGGGTGCCAGGAGATCCGTTACAGCATATACAAGCATTTTCGCAGATTCAAAGTTAAGGAAAGCACGGATGTGGGAGAGGTTTTTTTGTTGGATTCTGCCCTCTCCTTCAGACTGCACATCCAAGCCCTTTCCACCACCTGCCGCTTCCAAGGTCACTCCAAGGCAGCGGAATTGGTTGACCGGGGAGAGTGTTCAGCCATTGATCGTGATAGATAGGTCTGTTGGGGGGGGGGTTGAGCAAGATGGGCGAAGAGAATGAATTCTGTTTTATCCATGTTAAGTTTTAGAAAGCGAGAGGAGAAGGATGATATAGAAGATAGACATTGTGGGATTCTGGATAGTAAGGTGGTGATATCTGGACAGAGAGGTAGATTTGTGTGTCGTCAGCGTAGGAGTGATACTGAAAGCCATGGGACTATGTGAGCTGTCCCAGGCCAAAAGTGTAGATAGAGAAGAGCAGGGGTCCTAGGACAGAGCCTTGCGGGACACCAACAGAGAGGGAATGAGACGAGGAGGTGGTGTGGGAGTGGGAGACGCTAAACGTCCGGTCTGTGAGGTATGATGTGAATCAGGAGAGGGCCAGGTCAGTGATGCCAAGAGATGAGAGAGTTTGCAACAGAAGGGAGTGGTCAACAGTGTCAAAGGCAGAGGACAGGTCAAGGAGAAGGAGGACAGAGTATTGTTTCTTGTTTTTGGCTGTCAGTAGGTCATTGGTGACTTTGGTGAGGGTAGTCTCAGTTGAGTGGTGGGGTCGGAAGCCAGATTGTAGGCGGTCAAAGAGGGAGCAGGAGAAAAGGTGAGAGGACAGTTCAGAATGGACATGTTGTTCAAGTAGCTTTGAGGCATACGGAAGAAGTGATATGGGGCGATAACTGGACAAAGAAGATGGGTCAAGTGAAGGCTTTTTGAGGATGGGTGTAATGGTAGCGTGTTTAAAAACAGAGGGGAAGACACCAGAGGTTAGTGATAAGTTGAAGAGATGAGTTAGGACTGGGATAAACACTGTGGTGAGGTTAGGGATGAGGTGGGATGGAATTGGGTCAAGTGCACAGGTGGTGAGATGTGATCTGGAGAGTAGAGTGGAGAGTTTTTCTTCTGTAATGGTGGAGAAGCGAGTTTTGGATGAAGAGGACCGAGCAGTTGTGTAGAGGGTCTGTGGGGACTGTGTATTGAAGCTTTCTCTGATCTTGACTATCTTTTGTTTGAAATATTTGGCAAAGTCCTCAGCTGAGAAGAGAGGAGAGTTGAAAGTGCTAAAAAGTTGTTTAGGGCTGTGGGCCAGGGAAGATATGAGAGATGAGAAGTAGGCCTGTTTTGCATCAGCGAGTAAGGATTTGAATATGAGGAGGGATTGCTTGTATGCGGTGAAATGATCTTTTGAATGGGATCTCTTCCATCGCCGCTCAGCAGCCCTGGAAGCTTGTCTGAGTTTTTTGGTCAGGTTGGTGTGCCAGGGTTGTCTGTTTATTTTTGGGGTTTTGTTGTGTGTGAAGGGGGGCAACAGTGTCCAGAGCTGTACTTATTGTGGTGTTATATAGGGGGGTAGCAGCATCTGGGTCTTGGAGGGAACAGATGGTAGAGAGTGGGAGAAGAGAGTCAGAAAGAAAGCGAAAGTCTAGATGTTTAAGGTTCCTTCGGGGGTGTGCTAGTGTGTGGACCGGGGAAGCAGCAGAAGAGACCAATGAAGAGAAGGTGAGTAGGTTGTGGACGGATAGGGGAGAGGCAAATTAGAAAGGTTAGATAGGGAGCAGAGGCGGGTAAGGATAAGATCCAAAGTGTGACCATCTCTGTGGGTGGGAGCTGAAGACCACTGTGATAGGCCGAAGGAGGAAGAGAGCGATAGGAGTTTAGAGGTGGCTAAGTGGCAGGTGTCAATAGGGATGTTGAAGTCACCCATGATGATAGTCGAGATGTCGGCAGAAAGAAAGTGTAGTAGCCAGGTGTTAAAGTGGTCAAGAAAGATGGTGGCTGGGCCTGGGGGGCGGTAAATGACGGCTACTTGGAGGTTGGAGGGAGAGTAGATGCGAACAGAGTCTACTTCAAATGAGGTGAGCGTAATGGAGGGTGGCAGTGGAGTTGGGCTGTAGGAGCAGGTGTCTGATAGGAGAAGACCAACTCCTCCACCATGTTTGCAGCCGGGGCGGGGTGTGTGAGTGAATTGAAATCCACTATATGAGAGTGCAGCAGGGGAGGAGGTGTCAGAGGGTGTCAGCCATGTTTCTGTGAGACCCAGAAAGGAAAGGTTTTGAGAGTAGAGTTGAGCGGACATCTGGATGTTCGGGTTCGGCAGGTTCGGCCAAACTTGAAAAAAAAGTTTGGGTTCGGGACCCGAACTTAACCCCGAACCCGAACCCCATTGAAGTCAATGGGGACCCAAACTTTTGGGCACTAAAATGGCTCTAAAATAGTCCTGGAAAGGGCTAGAGGGCTGCAAAAGGCATCAAAATGTGCTTAAGAGCATGACAACTGTTCTGCAAACAAATGTGGATAGGGAAATGACTTAAAATAACATAAAATACAGAAAATTTTTAAATAACAATCTGGATCTAGGAGTAGGAGGTTGAGGAGGCGGTGGATGGGTGGATGTGGCGGTGTAGGTTGACGTGGCGGTCTAGATGGAAGCGGCGGTGAAGGAGGAATAGGTAGCCAACACTGATTTGTGTTATTTTTTATTTTTAAATTGGCGTATCCCCCAAAATATTGGGACATATAACAAAATAAAACAAAGAATAAGTGCACTTGAGTACAAGAATGAATGGTTGAGGCTGGTATAAATGTCTATTCTGCACAAGGTATGGACAAGTCCTGTGGGATCCATGCCTGGTTCATTTTAATAAACGTAAGCTTGTCCACATTGGCTGCGGCCTGTGATAATGCTCTCTGCCGTGCTAAACACACGTTCACACTATACACTGGCTGCAGGGCAGGTCAGCACCTCCAAGGCTGACAAAGCTTTTCCACATTTTGGCCATGCTAACCCTGCCTTCTCAGGTGCTGGCGGTAACCCAGCTGCGTTGGCGACCTCTTCCTCCTCCTCTGCCTTCGCCTTGTGCTTCCACTGTGCCCCCGCTGTCAGGTGGGAATGCTATCATCAGCGTGCGCTTGTAGTCGCGCATCTTCTGATCAGTAACAGATGTTTTCACTAAATTTAGTTCCCTGTCAGCAATGCAGAGCAGGGGTTCATTCACGGCAAAAGGGGGTTAATGTCACCCAGCAATAGAACAGAGGATTTTGAGAGATTTAGGCCCCTGTCACCCAGGCACAGCAGGGGTTCATTCACGGCAAAAGGGGGTTCATGTCACCCAGCAATAGAACAGAGGATTTTGAGAGATTTAGGCCCCTGTCACCCAGGCACAGCAGGGGTTTGTATACGCCAAAAATTGTAAAATGTCACCCGACAATTGAAAATAAGAATTTCTTCAATTAAGGGCACTAAAATAGTCCTTGAAAAGGCTAGAGGGATGTAAAAGGCAGTGAAATGTGCTTAAGAGCATGGCAACTGCTCTGCAAACAAATGTGGATAGGGAAAAAACTTAAAATGAAATAAAATAACAAAAAATTACAAATTATTAACCTGCAACTCAGAGAAGGAGGTGGATATGGAGTCAGAGGTTGGGGAGGCGGTGAATGTGGTGTTGTAGGTGGAGGCAGCAATGGAGGAGGAGGAGGTAGCCAACAATGAATTTATTTATTTTTTATTGGGGTAGGTACCTCCCAAAATATTGGGACAAATAAAAAAAAATAAAACAAAGAATCATTGCACTTGACTTGAGTACAAGAATGTATGTTTGATGGTGGTATAAATGTCTATTCTGCACAAGGTACATACAAGTCTTGTGGGATCCAAGTCTGGTTCATTTAAATGAACGTGAGCTTGTCCACGTTGGCTGTGGACAGGCGGCTGCGTCTGTCTGTAATGACGCCTCCTTCCGTGCTAAATACACGTTCAGAGAGTACACTGGCTGCAGGGCAGACCTGCACCTCCAAGGCATAGAGGGCAAGCTCTGGCCATGTGTACAATTTGGAGACCCAGAAGTTGAATGCGGCAGAACCATCAGTCAGTACGTGTAGTCGTGTGCACAGGTACTGTTCCACCATGTTGTTCAAATGCTGCTGTCTGCTAACACGCTCCATATCAGCAGTTGGGGCCGGTTGTTTCGGCGAGGTGACAAAGCTTTTCCACATGTCGGCCATGCTAACCCTGCCTTCTGAGGTTCTGGCACTGACACAGCTGCGTTGGCGACCTCTTCCTCCTCCCCTGCCTTCTCCTTGTGCTTCCACTTTTCCCCCGGCGTCAGTCGGGAATGCTCTCATGAGCGTGTCTACCAGCGTGCGCCTGTAGTCGCGCATCTTCCGATCATGCTCCAGTTAGGGGAATTAAGGACGGAACATTGTCTTTGTAACAGGGATCCAGCAGGGTGGCCACCCTGTAGTCATCACACGTTAAAATGTGGGCAACTCTGCAGTCGTTGCGCAGGCACTGCAGCATGTAGTCGCTCATGTGTGCCCGGCTGCCCAGAGGTAAGGACAAACTGTTCTCTGCGGGAGGCGTATTGCTGGGTCCTCCGTATCCCCCCAGCCATGCAGCAGTGATGGGCCCGAGCTGCGTTGGATGCCACCCCGCTGTGAACATGCTTCATCCCCATCCTCCTCCTCCTCATCCTTCTCCTCCTCGTCCTCCAGTAGTGGGCCCTGGCTGGCCAAATTTGTACCTGGCCTCTGCTGTTGCAAAAATCCTCTTTCTGAGCCACTTCTAAAAGACTGGCCTGAAAGTGTTAGAGATGACCCCTCTTCCTCCTCCTCTTCCTGGGCCACCTCCTCTTCCATCATCGCCCTAAGTGTTTTCTCAAGGAGACATAGAAGTGGTATTGTAACGCTGAAAACGGCGTCATCGCCACTGGCCATGTTGGTGGAGTACTCGAAACAGCGCAACAGGGCACACAGGTCTCGCATGGAGTCCTAGTCATTGGTGGTGAAGTAATGCTGTTCCGCAGTGCGACTAACCCGTGCGTGCTGCAGCTGAAACTCCTCTATGGCCTGCTGCTGCTCGCACAGTCTGTCCAGCATGTGCAAGGTGGAGTTCCACCTGGTGGGCACGTCGCATATGAGGCGGTGAGCGGGAAGGCCGAAGTTACGCTGTAGAGCAGACAGCCGAGCGGCGGCAGGATGAGAACGTCGGAAGCGTGCACAGATGGCCCCCACTTTATACAGCAGCTCTGTGTGAATGAATTTCTTCACCACCAAATTCAACACATGCGCCAGGCAAGGGATGTGCATCAAACCTGCTAGTCCCAGAGCTGCAACGAGATTTCGCCCATTATCGCACACCACCAGGCCGGGCTTGAGGCCCACTGGCAGCAACCACTCGTCGGTCTGTTGTTCTATACCCCGCCACAACTCCTGCGCGGTGTGGGGCCTGTCCCCCAAACACATCAGTTTCAGAACGGGCTGCTGACGTTTACCCCTGGCTGTGCTAAAGTTGGTGGTGAAGGTCTGTCGCTGACCGGATGAGGAGGTGGTAGAAGAGGAGGAGGAAGCCGAGTAGGAAGAGGAGGCAACAGGAGACAAAGAATGATGCCCTGCGATCCTTGGCGGCGGAAGGACGTGGGCCAAACAGCTCTCCGCCTGGGCCTCAGCGGCCACTACATTTACCCAGTGTGCAGTTTGGGAGATATAGCGTCCCTGGCCGTGCTTACTGGTCCACGTATCTGTGGTTAGGTTGACCTTTCCACAGACGGCATTGCGCAGTGCACAGTTGATTTTATCCGATACTTGGTTGTGCAGGGAGGGCACGGCTCTCCTGGAGAAGTAGTGGCGGCTGGGAACGACTTACTGTGGGACAGCAAGCGACATGAGCTGTTTGAAGCTGTCCGTCTCCACTAGCCTGAATGACAGCATTTCAAAGGCCAGCAGTTTAGAAATGCTGGCATTCAGGGCCAGGGATCGAGGGTGGCTAGGTGGGAATTTACGCTTTCTATCAAAGGTTTGTGAGATGGAGAGCTGAACGCTTCCGTGTGACAGGGTGGAGATGCTTGGTGACGGAGGTGGTGTTGTTGGTGGCACATCCTCTGTTTGCTGGGCGGAAGGTGCCAACGTTCCTCCAGAGGCAGAGGAAGAGGCCGAGGCAGCAGCAGAAGAGGGAGCAGGAGGGGCCTGAGCCCTTTCTTGGTTTTGAAGGTGCTTACTCCACTGCAGCCTGTGTCTCGCATGTAGATGCCTGGTCATGCAGGTTGTGCTAAGGTTCAGAACATTAATGCCTCGCTTCAGGCTCTGATGGCACAGCGTGCAAACCACTCGGGTCTTGTCGTCAGCACATTGTGTGAAGAAGTGCCATGCCAGGGAACTCCTTGAAGCTGCCTTTGGTGTGCTCGGTCCCTGTTGACGGTGGCCAGGAGCAGGCGAACTGTTTTGGCGACGGCTGCTCTGCTTTTGCACCCTGCTCCCGCTTTTGCTTTTGCTGTTGGCTCGGTCTCACCACTGCCTCTTCCTCCGAACTCTGAAAGTCAGTGGCACGACCTTCATTCCATGTGGGGTCTAGGACCTCATCATCCCCTGCATTGTCTTCCACCCAGTCTTCGTCTCTGACCTCCTTTTCGGTCTGCACACTGCAGAAAGACGCAGCAGTTGGCACCTGTTGTTTACTCCACTGCAGTTCATGCTTTGCATGCAGGTGCCTGGTCATGCAGGTTGTGCTAAGGTTCAGAACGTTAATGCCTCGCTTCAGGCTCTGATGGCACAGCGTGCAAACCACTCGGGTCTTGTCGTCAGCACATTGTTTGAAGAAGTGCCATGCCAGGGAACTCCTTGAAGCTGCCTTTGGGGTGCTCGGTCCCAGATGGCGGCGGTCAGTAGCAGGCGGAGTCTCTTGGCGGCGGGTGTTCTGCTTTTGCCCACTGCTCCCTCTTTGTCTTTTGCTACGCTGTTGGCTCGGTCTCACCACTGCCTCTTCTTCCGAACTGTGAAAGTCCATGGCATGACCTTCATTCCATGTGGGGTCTAGGACCTCATCGTCCCCTGCATCGTCTTCCACCCAGTCTTGATCCCTGACCTCCTGTTCAGTCTGCACACTGCAGAAAGACGCAGCAGTTGGCACCTGTGTTTCATCATCATCAGAGACGTGCTGAGGTGGTATTCCCATGTCCTCATCATCAGGAAACATAAGTGGTTGTGCGTTAGTGCATTCTATCTCTTCCACCCCTGGGGAAGGGCTAGGTGGTTGCCCTTGGGAAACCCTGCCAGCAGAGTCTTCAAACAGCATAAGAGACTGCTGCATAACTTGAGGCTCAGACAGTTTCCCTGATATGCATGGGGGTGATGTGACAGACTGATAGGCATGGGTTTCAGCTGCCACCTGTGCACTTTCTGCAGAAGACTGGGTGGGAGATAATGTGAACGTGCTGGATCCACTGTCGGCCACCCAATTGTCTAGCGCCTGTACTTGCTCAGGTCTTACCATCCTTAGAACAGCATTAGGCCCGACTAAATATCGCTGTAGATTCTGGCGGCTACTGGGACCTGAGGTAGTAGGTTCAGTAGGACGTGTAGCTGTGGCAGAACGGCCACATCCTCTCCCTGCACCAGAGGCTCCACCAACACCACGGCCATGACCGTGTCCCTTATTAGATTTTTGCCTCATAGTTAGCATTTACAAAGCAAAGTAAAAAGTGGTTAAGTCTGTTAAAAAAAATTAACCGCCAATAAAAACCCTGATGTAGGGCATTGCACTCAAAATTTTTTTTAAACTCTATATGACAGCGGTATTTGTGACCTAAATGTGACAGTCACTTATGCTCATGTAATCCCAGATGTGCAGTACTGTATATCAGAGGCTTTTTTCACACCAGTAACCAAAAAGCCGTATTTCTGGCCTAAATGTGACAGTCACTTATGCTTGTCTAATTCCAGATGTTCAGTATATTAGAGGGTTTTTTCAGCCCAGTAACCAAAAAGCCGTATTTCTGTCCTAAATATGACAATCACTTATGCACGTGTAATCCCAGATGTGTACTACATTTAAAAGATGTATTTTTTTAACCCCAGTAAGCAAAAAGCTGTATTTCTGGACTTGCAGACATGCAGATAGCCTGTGCTGGTGCACTATCGTTGCATAAAATGGTTGCCGATCATGTATTGATATTGACTAACTGAAGAATAAAAAGTTCGTTTTCAGCAGTAGTTGGCTCAGGGCAGGCTTAAAAAAATTGTGCACTGCACCCACAAAACACATTTGCTGTAGATCGCTGAGTACAAAAAACAGTTCTTGATTAGATTTCTCCCTGATCTCTCCCTCATAGCAGCTGCAACCTCTCCCTACACTTATCCGAGCAGAGTGACGGGCGGCGCTACGTGACTCCAGCTTAAATAGAGGCTGGGTCACATGCTGCAGTTGGCCAATCACAGGCATGCCAATAGCAGGCATGGCTGTGATGGCCTTTTGGGGCAAGTAGTATGACGCTTGTTGATTGGCTGCTGTGCAGCCTTCAAAAAGCGCCAAGAAAGCGCCGAACACCGTACCCAAACTTTTACGTAAAGGTTCGGGTCCAGGTGCCGAAAAACCTAAAGTTCGGTACGAACCTGAACTTTACAGTTCAGGTTTGCTCAACTCTATTTGAGAGATGAAAAGTTATTGAATGTACGACAGTTTGTTACAGACAGAGCGTGCGTTCCATAATGCTCCTGCAAGAGGAACCAAAGGAGCAGGGGTCACAGGAATGGTTATTAGGTTTAAGGGGTTGCAGAAATTTGTAGAAGGAGATTTGTATTGGGGCGTAGATGTAACGGGGTGCCGAAGGCACACTCGGTCCCCCATCAGCCGCAGACCTGCTGCTTAGCTTCGGGAGCGAGGATCTGTGTTTGACCTCGTTCCCAGGGCCGCTTTGCTAGCTGGGCGGCTCCCTGCTCCTAGGTCTGCTTTGAGCACGAGCTGATCACTCGGTGCTCGACTGGTCGGTCTGTCGGTCATGTGACGCTGGTAACGTCACATGACCCTCACTCCCCACTATAAATACAGGCAGCCTGCTGGCCACAGGTTGCCTGTTAATTTAGGTTCCTGGCAGTTGTTGGATACCTGTGTACTTACCTGATCCTGTTCCCTGACGATCCTTTGCCTGCTCCTCCTGTACTGCGCATCCTTCCTGGTATATTGACCTCGGCTTCCACCTGACTATTCTTTGCGGACTCCTTTGGTACTTCTCGACTCTCCTGGTATTTATGACCCCGGCTTCTCCTGACCTTTCTTTGCTTATCCCTCTGTACTGCGTTGTCCTCTTGGTTTTGACCCGGCTGTGCCCTGGCTGGACATCCAAGGCGTAAAGTGCAAGCTCAGGCCATGTGCCCAATTTGGAGACCCAGAAGTTGAAGGGAGCAGATCCGTCATTCAGTACGTGTAGGCGTGTGCACACATACTGCTCCACCATGTTGGTGAAATGCTGCCTCCTGCTAAGACACTCCATATCAGCTGGTGGTGCTGGTTGTTGTGGCGTGCTGACAAAGCTTTTCCACATGTCGGCTATGCTAACCCTGCCTTCTGAGGTGCTGGCGGTGCCCCAGCTGCGTTGGCGACCTCTTCCTCTACCTTCGCTTTGTGCTTCTACTGTGCCCCCGCTGTCAGGTGGGAATGCCACCAGCAGAGCGTCTACCAGCGTGCACTTGTACTCGCGCATCTTACGATCACGCTCCAGTGACTGAATTAAGGACTGTACGTTGTCCTTGTAATGGGGATCCAGCAGCGTGGCCACCCAGTAATCAGCACAAGTTAGAATGTGGGCAACTCTGCGGTCGTTGCGGAGACACTGCAGCATGTAATCGCTTATGTGTGCAAAGCTGCCCAGAGGCAATGAGAAGCTGTCCTCTGTGGGAGGTGTATCGTCTGTGTCCTCTGTATCCCCCCATCCACGCACCACTAATGGCCATGAGCTGGTCTGGGTGCCACCCTGCTGTGAACATGGTTCCTCCTCCTCATCCTCCACCTCCTCATCCTCCAGAACTGTGCCCTGGCTGGACAATTGTGTATCTTGGGTTTGTGGGTGCAGGAACCCACCCTCGGAGCCACTTTGGAATGACTGGCCGGAAACCCTACGAAATGATCCCTCTTCCTCCTCCTCCTCCTCCTGTGCCACATCCTCTTCCATCATCGCCAGGAGCGTTTTTTCAAGGAGACATAGAAGTGGGATAATAACGCTGAGAGCGGCGTTATCGGCACTGGCCATGTTGGTGGAGTACTCGAAACAGTGCAACAAGGAACACAGGTCTCGCATGGAGGCGCAGTCATTGGTGGTGAAGTGGTGCTGTTCCGCCGAGCGACTCACCCGTGCGTGCTGCAGCTGAAACTCCACTATCGCCTGCTGCTGCTCGCACAGTCTGGCCAGCATGTGCAAGGTGGAGTTCCACCTTGTGGGCACGTCGCATATGAGGCGGTGAGCGGGAAGGCCGAAGGTATGCTGCAGCGCTGACAGTCGAGCAGCAGCAGGGTGAGAACGCCGAAAGCGCTCACAGACGGCCCGCACTTTATGCAGCAGCTCTGACATGTCGGGGTAATTTTTAAGGAATCTCTGCACCACCAAATTCAGCACATGCGCCAGGCAAAGGGTGTGCGTCAAACCGGCTAGTCCCAGAGCTGCTACGAGATTTCGCCCATTATCGCACACCACCAGGCCGGGCTTGAGGCTGACTGGCACAAACCACTCATCGGTCTGTTGTTCAAGGCCTGTCCATAGCTCCTGCGCGGTGTGGGGTTTGTCCCCCAAACAGATAAGTTTTAAAACTGCCTGCTGTCGTTTACCCCTGGCTGTGCTGAAGTTGGTGGTGAAGGTGTTACGCTGACCGGATGAGGAGCTGGTAGAGGATGAGGAAGTGGAGTAGGAGGAGGAAGCAACAGGAGGCAAACTGAAGCGCCCTGCAATCCTCGGTGGTGGAAGGACATGCGCCAAACTGCTATCTGCCTCAGGTCCAGCCGTCACTGCATTTACCCAGTGTGCTGTTATGGAGATATAACGGCCCTGACCGTGCTTACTGGTCCACGTATCCGTAGTCAGGTGCACCTTGCCACAGATGGCGCTGCGCAGTGCACACCTGATTTTGTCCCCTATTTGGTTGTGAAGGGAAGGGATAGCTCGCCTTGAAAAGTAGTGGCGGCTGGGCACGACGTACTGTGGGACAGCCACCGCCATAAGGCCTTTAAAACTATCTGTCTCCACCAGACAGAATGACAGCATTTCAAATGGCAGTAATTTAGAAATGCTGGCATTCAGGGCTAGGGATCGCGGGTGGGTAGGGGGCTACTTCCTCTCCAGCGTTTGGGATATAGAGAGCTGAACGCTTCCGTGTGACATTGTGGAGATGCTTGGTGACCCAGGTGTTGGTGTTGCTGGCAGATCCTCTGTTTGTGGGGTGCCAGGTGGCACTGTCACTCCAGAGGTGGATAAAGAGGCCGCGACTGCAGCAGAAGAGGAAGCAGGAGGAGCCAGAGACCTTTCTTGGTTTTTGAGGTGTCTACTCCACTGCAGCTCGTGCTTTGCACTTAAATGCCTGGTCATGCAGGTTGTGCTCAGGTTGAGAACGTTTATGCCTTGCTTCAGGCTCTGATTGCACAGCGTGCAAACCACTCGTGTCTTGTCGTCAGCACATTGTCTGAAGAACTGCGACGCCAGGGAACTCCTTGGAGCTGGATTTGGTATTCTCGGTCCCTTGCTGCGGTGGGAAGTAGGAGGCGTACTGTTTAGAGGACGGCTGCTCCGCTTTTGCACCCTGCTCTCTCTTCTGCTGTGCTGGTGGCTCTGTGCGACCACCGCCTCTTTATCCGAACTACATCGATAACTCGCATGACCTTGATTCCATGTGGGATCGAGGACCTCATCGTCCTCCACATCATCTTCCACCCAGTCTTCACCCCTGACTTCCTTGTCAGTCTGCACGCTTTCGAAAGCCCCAGCAGTTGGCACCTGTGTTTCGTCATCATCCGAGAGGTGCTGGGATGGTCCTCCCATGTACTCATCTTGAAAAATAAGTGGTTGGGCATCTCTTCCACTTCTGGGGCAGGGCTAGGTGGATGGCCCTGGGAAACCCTGCTAACAGTCATCCAAAAGCAGAAGAGACTGCTGCATGACTTGGGGCTCAGACTGCTTGGCTGATTTGCAAGGGGGTGAGGTGAAAGACTGATGGACATCGGCTGCAGGTGCCAACTGTGATCTTTCAGCAGGAGACTGGGTGGGAGACAATGTGAAGGAACTGGATCCACTGTCAGCAACCTAATCTACTATCGCCTGTACTTGTTCAGGCCTCACCATTCGTAGAGCAGCATTAGGCCTGACCAAATACCGCTGCAGGTTTTGTCGCCTACTCGCACCTGAGGAAGGGATTTCACTTGGGCGTGTAGCTGGCACAGATTGACCACGTCCTCTCCTTGCAACAGGAGCTCCACCAGCAGCACCACGACCTGGGCCACATCCCTTATTTGACGCTCTTCTCATATTTCTTGAGTTTAGGATCTTGCCCTAAATGGGTGTTTAATTAATAGTAAAAAAGAACCACAGTATGTAAAGGGTGTATCTCACACGGCCTGAACCAGACTAGGCCTCAATTAAAGATTTCTTTGCAGAAAATGGCTGTATTTCAAATGGCTGTATTTCAAATGCCTAATTCAAACCCCTGTATGTATAGTGGGGATCACAAACGCCCTGAATCAGTGTAGACCTGAAGTAAATATATCTTTGCACAAAAAGGCGGTATTTAAAATGGCTGTATTTCAAATGCCTAATTCAAACCCCTGTATGTATAGGGGGGATCTCAGAGGGCCTGAACCTCTATAGGCCTGAAGTAAATATATCTTTGCACACAAAGGCTGTATTTCAAATGCCTGATACAAACCCCTGTATGTAGGGGGATATCTCACACGGTCTGAACCAGTGTAGGCCTGAAGTAAATATATCTTTCCACAAAAAGGATGTATTTCAAATGACTGTATTTCAAATGCCTAATTCAAACCCCTGTATGTAGAGGAAGTATCTCAGAGGGCCTGAACCTCTGTAGGCCTGAAGTAAATATATCTTTGCACAAAAAGGCTGTATTTCAAATGGCTGTATTTCAAATGGCTGAATCAAACCCCTGTATGTATAGGGGGGATCTCACACGGTCTGAACCTGTGTAGGCCTGAAGTAAATATATCTTTGCACAAAAAGGCGGTATTTAAAATGGCTGTATTTCAAATGCCTAATTCAAACCCCTGTATGTAGAGGTGGTATCTCACAGGGCCTGAACCTCTGTAGGCCTGAATTCAATTTTGGTGCACCAAATGGCGTTATTTAAAATCTCTGAATGTAACCCAAATGTATTAAGAGTGTATCTCACAATGACATCTGCATCAAAGGCTGCCAACCAAATTTTTGGAGCCCAAACGACTGTTTGTTTAACAACTGAATTTGACAGCAGTATATATCCTGTAATTTCACACGTGCTGATGCTGCAAGGCCTGAAAATAGCGTTTTTTTTGTCAAATAAGTGTGTTTTTCAAACCCCAGAAAATGATGGGTGTATTTCTAGCTTAAATTGCACACTGACTAATACAGATGTTGTAGTTTGCCTCCAAAAAATGGTGATTTGCAATGTTCCAAAAGCTCATATGCAGTGCTGGTGCACTGAGCATGCATAAAATGGCCGCCGCTGCAACCACCTAACTAACAGAATTCTAAAAGTTTGTATTTTTGGTCAATGAGCTCAGGGCAGGGTAAAACGATAGTGCCCTGCACCCACACAACTATTTGTCTGTAGATCGCTGAGTTAGATTCTCTCCTATGCTCTCCCTGAAATCACAAGTCCAGCAGCATCCTCTCCCTACACTTGTAACAACAGAGTGACGTGCAGCGCTACGTGACCTAAGCTTATATAGAGCCTGGGGCACATGCTGCTCTGGCCAATCACAGCCATGCCATTAGTAGGCATGGCTGTGATGGCCTCTTGGGGCAAGTAGTATGACGCTTGTTAATTGCCTGCTGTGCAGCCTTTCAAAAAGCGCCAAGAAAGCGCCGAACACCGAACCCAAACTTTTACGAAAATGTTCGGGTTCAGGTCCGCGGTCCAAAAATCCTAAAGTTTGGTACCCTAGTTGTCACATAGTTTTCCAGGGGGGAGTGATTCGGAGGATCCCGCTCCGATTTTGGCTGATGGGGTGGTGGTTTCCGTTCTGTACCCCGAGTTGGAGATGGAGGTGTTGGGGGCCCAGGAGGAGGCTCCTGATTCTTGTCCTCCAGATAAGTTGTTTGTTCCTGCTGAACTGCGATACAAGGTGTTTAAGGAACATTATGATACAGTCCTTGCGCGACATCCTGGAAGCAAATCCATCATAGATCTTATTTTCCGGAGATTCTGGTGTCACGGCCATGGCTATGACCGTGACTCCTGAACCGCATGCGGTTGTCAGTGGTTTTCTTTGGTTGTCAATCACAGGTGAGGGCTGTGGTATTTGCCTCACCTGTGGTTGCCGCTGGCAACAGTATGTATGTGGCAGCGTAGCAGTCTGAGCTGTGCCATTGCAGCTTGCTATGTTGTGCATGCCGTTTTGTGTGATGTGTGTATGTGTGCACTTGCTTTTTATGTTATTGTGTGCACGTCCCCTTTAAGTGGTGTTTTCCCTTCCCTGGTGTTGGAAGGGTTAACCTCCTTCCTAGTGTGTGCGTGCACTGGGTGTGTCCGACTGTGGGGTGTGGCTTCTTGGCCTATAAAGCCTCACTGCTTTTGC
Organism: Bufo bufo; assembly: GCF_905171765.1. Lineage (NCBI taxonomy): Eukaryota > Metazoa > Chordata > Amphibia > Anura > Bufonidae > Bufo > Bufo bufo. Next base: position 260,980,032 of record NC_053391.1, on the reverse strand, counting down.
AGGTCTGCAGGTTGCTTCAGCCATGCTTAGCTGAAAGAAGCCGCCTGTCTTTACTACCTGCCAGTAAGAGCCACCCCTGTGGTCATAACCATAATGTCTCATTTAGTTTATTTCTAGTTATGTGTGATGTCCGTTTGATGTTTTACATGTGATTTTGTGCAGCTATGGATCTGGGTCCCTGTGTGGGGATGCGTTTGTGATCTGCACCCTGCTTACACAGGGATCCAGTCAGCAAGGCTGTGGCAGGTAGGTGGAACTCTTTGTTCACCTGCCATATCCATAGAGCTGTTTATGTCTCCCCTTTTCCAGCAGCTTTGCCGTTGAGACTCCTGCTCCTCCGTGTCTAGGAGGAGTGGGTTGTCTTACTCAGCTCCTAGTTTAGGGCCATCTTGAGGGCTAGCAGGGACTACTAGGTTCCGGACCATGAGCCCTCCTACCATCAAGGTTGGCTCATGTAGTTAGGAGTCAGGGTCAGGTTAGGGATGCCTTTAGGAGGTGACCTGCTCCCTAATCCTGTCTTCATGGCCGAGCAGCGTAACATCATCGGGCTCCACACGGCTGAGGATTTCCCCCGTCCTCAGCCGTGACAGTGTGACCACAGTCGCTTCTTACGTGGCGCTCCCTCGAAAGAGGGTAAAGCATGCACCGCTATCTACGGATGGGGTGCATGCGCGTTCTCCGGAGGGAGAGCGTTATGGGGGTTTCACCGTTTACGGCGCGGTGAGTGGCATTCCCCGCCATTCCTAGCTCACCGTTGTCCGTGTTGGTGTCCCCTTTTGTTTGTCTTTCCCCTCCCCCCCTCCCATTGTTTTTTGTGCCTCACCAACCTTCCCCTTCTGTTGTTGGGAGGGGCTTTGAGGGGTGGGAGTATGCATTCCCTCGAAAGAGGGTGAAGCATGTACCGCCGATTGCGTAAGGGGTACATGCGCGCTCTTCGGAGGGAGAGCGTTCTGGGGGTTTCGCCGCTGACGGCACGGTGTGTGGCTTTTCCCCGCCACTTCCTCATCGTGTTCGTTTGGCGTCCCCTGATATTTTATTACGTTTGGTATGTGGTACGCATACCTTCGAAAGAGGGTGCAGCATGCAGTGCCATCCCATTGTGGCCTGCATGCGCGTTCTCCGGAGGGAGAGCATTCCTGGGGGTTCTCCGTTAACGGCACGGTTGGTGGCTTATTCCCCGCCACATTACCTTCCGTGTCCGTGTTGGGGATCCCTCGTCCCTCTCCATGTTCCCATCTCTGGTCGTCTGCTGGCAGCACTCCGTAAGTGGTCCGGCTGCGTGCTGGTTAGGAGTGTCTGCTGGCAGCGACTGGAGTGGGGACGTGAGTGGAGAGTCCCCTCGTCCACTCTCAGTGGTTCAAATTCCGTGTCGCTGGTGCGGGCTGCAGGCCTCGTCGGACTGGCTGTGTTGTGTGCTGGGAGAGGATGCAGCTGACAGCGACTTTCTGGGAACCATGTCCTGAGAGTGGACGTTCCCTTCTCCTATCCCCTTGTGCGAGTCTCTCACCAGTTTCCTTTTTTTGGTGGGGGGGCTTTGAGGGGTGGGAGTGTCACGGCCATGGCTATGACCGTGACTCCTGAACCGCATGCGGTTGTCAGCGGTTTTCTTTGGTTGTCAATCACAGGTGAGGGCTGTGGTATTTGCCTCACCTGTGGTTGCCGCTGGCAACAGTATGTATGTGGCAGCGTAGCAGTCTGAGCTGTGCCATTGCAGCTTGCTATGTTGTGCATGCGGTTTTGTGTGATGTGTGTATGTGTGCACTTGCTTTTTATGTTATTGTGTGCACGTCCCCTTTAAGTGGTGTTTTCCCTTCCCTGGTGTTGGAAGGGTTAACCTCCTTCCTAGTGTGTGTGTGTGCACTGGGTGTGTCCGACTGTGGGGTGTGGCTTCTTGGCCTATAAAGCCTCACTGCTTTTGCAGGTCTGCAGGTTGCTTCAGCCATGCTTAGCTGAAAGCAGCCTCCTGTCTTTACTACCTGCCAGTAAGAGCCACCCCTGTGGTCATAACCATAATGTCTCATTTAGTTTATTTCTAGTTATGTGTGATGTCCGTTTGATGTTTTACATGTGATTTTGTGCAGCTATGGATCTGGGTCCCTGTGTGGGGATGCGTTTGTGATCTGCACCCTGCTTACACAGGGATCCAGTCAGTAAGGCTGTGGCAGGTAGGTGGAACTCTTTGTTCACCTGCCATATCCATAGAGCTGTTTATGTCTCCCCTTTTCCAGCAGCTTTGCCGTTGAGACTCCTGCTCCTCCGTGTCTAGGAGGAGTGGGTTGTCTTACTCAGCTCCTAGTTTAGGGCCATCTTGAGGGCTAGCAGGGACTACTAGGTTCCGGACCATGAGCCCTCCTACCATCAAGGTTGGCTCATGTAGCTAGGAGTCAGGGTCAGGTTAGGGATGCCTTTAGGAGGTGACCTGCTCCCTAATCCTGTCTTCATGGCCGAGCAGCCGTAACATCATCGGGCTCCACACGGCTGAGGATTTCCCTCGTCCTCAGCCGTGACATCTGGTTGCCAGGGTGTGGAGAGTTATGTGACAGCTTGTGAGACGCGCAGAGGTGGCTCACACTCGGCCTTCAGGATCCCTTCTTCCTTTATCCCTCCTGTCTCGTCCTTGGACGCATTTGTCCATGGACTTTATTACCGATTTACCGTGTTCCTCTGGGAAAACTGTCATTTTGGTGGTAGTGGACAGCTTCAGTAAGATGACCCACTTTGTACCGTTGCCTAACTTGCCCAATGCCAAAACTCTCGCTTAGGTTTTTGTCGATAACATTGTGAAACTATATGGCATTCCCTCTGATGTGGTGTCTGATAGGGGGAAACAATTTGTTTCCAGGTTTTGGAGGGCGTTCTGCTCTCGTCTGGGAATTCAACTGTCTTTTTCATCGGCTTTTCATCCCCAGTCGAACAGTCAGACAGAGCGCACTAACCAAAACCGGGAGACCTATTTGAGGTGTTTTGTTGCCGAGAACCAGGATGACTGGTCCTCGTTCTTGTCTCTAGCCGAATTTGTCTTGAATAACCGTAGACAGGAGTCCACTGATAAGTCGCCATTTTTTGCGCATTTGGTTTTCACCCACAGTTTGGTACTTTTTCTGGGACTGGATCTTCTGGGATTCCAGAAGAGGAGAGATTCTCTTCTGCCTTGTCAGAAGATCCAAGTTAATTTGGAAAACATAGGTGAAAGATATAAACGCATGGCTGACAGGAGACATATGACTGGTCCGAACCTGTGTGTGGGTGATTCGGTGTGGTTGTCTACTAGAAACATTAAGCTGAAGGTACCATCTTGGAAATTGGGTCCAAGATTTATTGGCCCTTACAAAATCTCTGTGATTGTCAACCCGGTGGCGTTTCGTCTGGATCTTCCGCAGACCTAGAAGATCCATAATGTGTTTCACAGGTCTTTATTAAAGACATATGTGGAACCTATGGAACCATCTCCATTGCCACCTCCCCCTGTCCTGATGGATGGCAATTTGGAGTTTTAAATCTCTAAGATTCTCGACTCGCGTGTTCTTCGGGGTTCCCTCCAGTACCTGGCGCACTGGAAGGGATACGGTCCCGAGGAAAGAATGTGGGTTCCAGCTGCTGATGTCAGTGCTTTCCGCCTGGTGAGGGCCTTTCACAGGGCACACCCGGATAAAGTTGGTGTGGGGTGTCCGGAGGTCACCCGTAGAAGGGGGGGTACTGTCACGCCTTGCCCTGTGAATGTGCAGAGATCTGTCAGACTGGCTGCACATGTCTGACTTTTTGGTTTGTTTTGATTTTGATTTGAGCTAGATCCACCTTCCCTCAGTTGTACTGGGTTTCATTGTTAGTGAGGCTATTTATCCCTCCTTCCTCCAGTGGCCTGTGTGGGTTATAGTTCTTTTCCTGGGATCTCTTGATTTGTGGTGGATCGTCTGCTCCAGCTCTGCTCAAGATAAGTCCTCTGCTTCATTTCCCTTTGTGTGTTTTATCTACGCCTCTAGGGAGACGCTTGCTTCTTCCTGGTTTAAAGAAGCAGGTTGCCTCTCCCCTTTTCCCTGCTGCTTAGGGATTGCCCAGGGAGTTCAGGTTTAGGCACGAGGGCCTGTGCATATCCACCCTAAGGGTATGCACATGGGCACAGTAGCTTAGGGAAAGCTTTTAGGGATCGCTAGGAGGTGACCCTTTCTCCCTAGCTTTCGGGCCTAATTGTTTGTTCATTTTGTTTTCCCATGTTTTGTTGTTTCCCTGCTTACCTACCTGTCGTGACAGTCTCCTAGGCAACCTGTTAGTGTATTATTCTGTGTAATACACTAACAGGCAATGCATTACAATACAGATGTATTGTACTGCATTGCAGAGGGGATTAAAAAAAACACACATATTAGGGATCGCCGCGTCTGTAATGACCTGCTCTATAAATATATCACATGATCCACCGCGTCCGGTAAACAATTAAATAAAAACTGTGTCAAATTTTTTTGTCACCTTACATCACAAAGAGTGCTATACCGAGCGATCAAAAAGGCGTTTTTCCCAAACGTCACCTCATCCGGCAAAAAATGAACCCCTATATAAGAAAATCGCTCAAAAAATATAAAGAAAATATAGCTCTCAGAACATGAGACACAAACAATTTTTTTGGTTTCAAATATGCTATTATTGTGTTAAAGTGAAATAAATAAAAAAAAAGTATACATATTAGGTATCGGCGTGTCCGTAATAACCAGCTCTGTAAAAAAATCACAGGACCTAATTCCTCAGGTGAACACTGTAAAAAAAAAATATAAAAAAAGGCATTTTTGTCACCTTACATCACAAAAATTGCAACACCAAGCGATCAAAAATGGCGTATGACCCCCAAAATAGTACCAATCAAACTGCCACCTGATCCTGCAAAAAAGGAGACCATACCTAAGACAATCGGTCAAAAAATAAAAAAGCTATGGCTCTCAGACTATGGATACACTAAAACATCATTTTTTTTGTTTCAAAAATGCTATTATTGTTTAAAACTTAAATAAATAAGAAAAAGTATACATTTTAGGTATTGCCACGTCCGTAACAATGTGCTATACAAAAATATCACATGACCTAACCCCTCAGGTAAACGCTGAAAAAAAAATAAAAAAAACGGTGCCAAAATTACAAAATTTTTGGTCACCTTCCCCCATAAAGTGTAATAATGAATGATCAAAAAATCATATGTACCCAAAATAGTACCAATAAAAATGTTAACTCTTCCTGCAAAAAAGGAGCCCCTGCAGAAGACGATAGGCAGAAAAATTAAACAAATATGGCGTTCAGAAAATGGAGACAAAAACATACTTTTTTTTCAAAAATGATGTATTATGTAAAACTGAAACAAACAAACAAATAAAGTAGACCTATTTCATATCATTGCGTCCGTAACAAACTGCTCTATAAAAATAACACATGATCTACCCTGTCAGATGAATTTTATAAAAAATAAAAACTGTGCCAAAACAGACATTTTTTGGTTACCTTGCCTCACAAAAAATGTAATATTAAGCAATTAAAAATCATATGTACCCCAAAATAGTACCCATAAAACTGGCAACGTATCCCCTAGTTTCCAAAATGAGGTCACTTTTTGGGAGTTTCTACTGTAAGGGTGCATCAGGGGGGCTTAAAATGGGACATGGCATCTAAAAAACCAGTCCAAAAAAATCTGCCTTCCAAAAACCATATGGCGTTCCTTTCTTTTTGCGCCCTGCCGTGTGCCCTTACATCAGTTTACGACCACATGTGGGGTGTTTCTGTAAACCGCAGAATCAGGGTACTAAATATTGAGTTTTGTTTGGCTGTCAACCCTCGATGTGTTAAAGAAAAAAAATGGATTAAAATGGAAAATCTGCCAAAAAAGTTACATTTTGAAATTTCATCTCTATTTTCTTGTGGAACACCTAAAGGGTTAATAAAGTTTGTAAAATCAGTTTTGAGTAGCTTGAGGGGTATAGTTTCTACAATGGGGTCATATATAGGGGGTTTCCACTATGTAAGCCCCACAAAGTGACTTCAGACCTGAACTGGTCCTTAAAAGTTGGGTTTTGGAAATTTTCTGAAAAATTTTAAGAATTGCTTCTAAAATTCTAAGCCTTCTAATGTCCTAAAAAAATAAAATGACATTTACAAAATGATCCAAACATAAAGTAGACATATGAAGAATGTTAAGTAATAAATATTTTATGAGGTATCACTTTCTTTTTTAACCCCTTAAGGACCGGGCTCATTTTCACCTTAAGGACCAGGCCATTTTTTGCAAATCTGACCAGTGTGGTGATAACTTTAAAACGCTTTGACGTATCCAGGCCATTCTGAGATTGTTTTTCGTCACAAATTGTACTTCATGACACTGGTAAAATGGAGTCAAAAAATTCATTTTTTATTTATAAAAAAATACCAAATTTGCCAAATATTTTGAAAAATTAGCAAATTTCCAAGTTTCTATAATACATAGTAATACCTACAAAAATAGTTATTACTTTACATTCCCCATATGTCTACTTCATGTTTGGATCATTTTGGGAATGACATTTTATTTTTTGGGGATGTTACAAGGCTTAGAAGTTTAGAAGCAAATCTTCAGAAATTTTCCAAAAAAAACTTTTCAGGGACCAGTTCAGATCTGAAGTCGCTTTGTGAGGCTTACATAATAGAAACTGTGACGATATGCGACCGCCGCGGCCACAATACATCACAAAACAGTCACAGTGCCCCTAGTGGTCAATCCGCAAACAGGCCTCCCAGCCACTTTCAGCACACCGACAGTCTAACTTGAGTCCGTACAGTCAATAGGTTGAAAGCGCGGGGATTGGACTGCAGATTAACACAAAGTAAGCGTGTGAGCGACCGGACCGGAACCCCACACAGGGTAGTTTAACTGCCACCACCTTGCAATTTATGGGAGCAAGGAACCCACTATCTGGATAACAGAACCAAGTAGCTTTCTCTTCGGAGAGGCTAGGGTAAGTTTTTGCAGTGTTTGAAAGCAGGCATATGGCTAGAGAAATTAGTTGGAGGTCATTTATTATATAAATACAGTACAACTTCTCAATATATGCAGTGATTAAGGAAAGTATAGTCCAATAAACAAAAAGGGAGAAAAGAAAGAAAATACTTATTTTCCGCAGAAAAGATGTCCGTTGGTGAAATAGTCAGTTGCAGGGATAAAGTCCAAGAAACCTTTGTCCAGAGTGTAATAATCCAAATATGCCTACAGCCCACGGGTTCTCTGGCTGAGGCCCTCTTCAGGTGTTGTTAAAAGTGGAGAACTCCTTTAGCAGATTCTAAGCCCTTGTTATAAGGATCCCAGAATCAAGGCGGGGAATTGAGAGTCCGCCTGCTGGGGCAGGCTGTATTTCTGAGATGAATGCCAGTTCTGAAATATGGTACTTGCCATATCTCGGGATGTCTCCGCTGTACATAAGTAACGAGCACAGATTCACATTCCCCACAAAATATGGAGTTCAGGGATACCAAATATGACTATTATAACTGGTTCTATGATGGGGTAACACCATAACTTTACCTGGTCATCTCCTAGAGTTATGTTTGTCATATGTAAATGTCCAGTGAATTCTGAGTGACACGATGACGTAATTTTTACGTCCGTAAGATGCATGGTCTCTCTTAAAAAGGGTAAAAATCATATCTCAGATTCATTTTTCAATCTGGGAACCTTGGTGCCGGCCTGTCTGACTCAAGCTAGCTTACAAGCCCCTTATGGCAGCGACACCAAATGGCTCCCTCCAGGTGTAGTCTTCACACCTAGCTGTGATATCTCTGCAGAAAGGGAAGTTCTTTTGTGTAGGGTCAACCTAAGGAAACCAGCTGTAATTGCGTTATCTGCTGGGCATCTATTGACTGACTTGAACAAAAGGATCCTTTTGTTCTCTGGGTACACAGAAGGAGATGCTCTGAGTAATCAGATTGTAGGTTCTGGGGCCTGTAGCTTCAGGGCCCTATGGAAATAAATACGGTTTAACCGCCCCTGGACCGCCTAACGCAGGATCGCGTTCCGGAGGCGGCAGCTGCAGGCAGAGTCACGCATATACGCGTCATCTCGCGAGACGCGAGATTTCGCTCAAAGCCGGCCCGTGCATGCGCATCGCGGGCCAGCAAAAGTTAGAGGAGTATTTCGTCAGCAACCTGCCAGCCAATGATCGTCGCTGGCAGGTTGCTGATTTTAAAAAAATCTAATCACAAGCCATCTAACACCTTATATTTATAAATATAAGGTGTTAAATGGCTTCTCTGCTCCTCTGCTAGTCCTTTTGGTCGGTTGGTTCCAGCAGAGGAGCAGACATCACAGTGAGTACCCACCAACACCACACTTAGCCCCCAGATCACCCCCCATCACCCCAATTAACCCCTTGATCACCCCTTGATCACCCCTGTCAATCACTAGTGAAAGGGAAAAAAGTGATCAGTGTAAACTGTCACTTTTTTTTTTCACTAGTATTGACTGTTAGGTTTTAGGATAGTTTAGGCCCCTTGGTTAGGTAGTTAGCGTCAGTTAGCGCCCAGCCCACCGCACCGCAGTCACTGATTCGCTGATTAGCGTATCGCTAATCAGCATTTGTACTTTTATAGTATCTGTAAGTGATCAAAACTGATCACAGTCAGATCTATAATAGTAATAGTGTCACCTTAGTTCGCCCTCCACCCAAAACGCAATGTTTGCCCGATCAGGCCTGATCGGTCGCCCACACGTGCGTTCACCCACGCCCGCCCCGCCGCAGTGACAAAAAATTATTATTTTTTCGATCACTGCACAATCACTTTACAAGCGCTGCGGCGATAAAAAAAAATCAGTTTTGATATTTTTTATCAATCGCAGCGGCCTCCGGTACTTCGCTAGCCTCCCATTTGTAAGACAGGCTTGCTTTTTTTCTTGGGTAGTCTCAGGGAATACCCCTAAATTTAGTAGTCCAAATGTCAAACAGGGGGTATTCTTCTGAAGAGGCCTACAGGCTTCTGACCCAGTCGGATGAGGAATGGGAACCCTCATCTGACGAATCTAGCGGGTCAGAATATGAACCTGTAGAAAGCAGTGGCAGTCTGACCCAAAGTTCGGACGAGGAGTTTGAGGTCCCTGATAGCACCAGGCGTACCCGGCCCCTTGTTGCTAGACCACAGTTTGCGCAGGATCCGCTTCAAGAGCAGCAGAGTGGGGCTGGCGCTGTCGGATTACGTGGTGAGGCATACACCAGCAGCGCAGCCCTCCCTGGACCTAGTACCAGCACTGCCGTACAACATGGTGAAGTGGCGAGCACCAGAAGGGCAGTTGAAGCTGGTACGGTGGCACGTGCAATAGTTACCCCGTCGCAGCCACTGCACAGACAGGCCCGTAGAGCCCCTAGAGTCCCTGAGGTGCTGGCAAACCCTGATTGGCAGTCCCCAACTTCAGCCGCACTGTCACGGGGTTCCGAAGGTGCACTCGGTCCCCCATTGCCCGCAGACCTGTTGCTTAGCTTTGGGAATGAGGATCTGTGTTTGACCTCATTCCCAGGGCGGCTTTACTAGCTGGGTGGCTCCCTGCTCCTAGTCTGCCTTGAGCGCCGAGCTGATCACTCGGTGCTCAACTGGTTGGTCTGTCGGTCATGTGACGCTGGCCACGTCACATGACCCTCACTCCCCACTATAAATACAGGCAGCCTGCTGGCCACAGGTTGCCTGTTAATTTAGGTTCCACCTGTGATTTGGTCTTTCCTGGCGTACTTACCTCCTGCTGAATTCCTGACGATCCTCTGCCTGCTCCTTGTATACTTTGCTGCTATCCTGGTATTTATGACCCCGGCTTCTCCTGACAATTCTCTGCTTGCTCCATTTGTACTTTGTAGCTTTCCTGGTATTGACTCGGTCCGTTCATGTCCTTTTGTTTGTCTGTCTGTCATCCCTGCACTTAATCCAAGTTAGGGATTGCCGTCCAGTTGTTCCCTGTCATTAGGACTCGCGAGGCAAGTAGTCAGGGCCAGGGGTAAGGATGGAGCGCAGTGGTCACTTCCCTCCCCCCTGTGTGTGTGTGTACGTGTAATGACCGGCGTCACGCAAAGGGAGGGAAATGGGAAGGCCCTGTCCAAGGGGGAGGGAAAGGTGGTGACCCCTGACTCACCTTGCGGCTGACACCTGACTGCCCTGACGTCCCTAGACGGGTTCCTCACCCGTACGCCGATCACGTGCCTAAACCCTGGCTTTCCCTAGGATGAGCCCTGAGTAGCCCTGGTGGGATCACTAGTCCGCACCACTGACACTAAGAGGAAAACACCAAGAAGAGGACAGACAATACAGACAAACATATAATCCCAGGTGGGCGACAACAACAGACCACCAAGGCCCAACAGGGATCCGGAGGGTAATGTTCTGGAACAACAACCAGGGAACAAAACTACACAGCTCCAGTGGGTCAGTATAGAAGTCCAGGCAGGAAGCTCTATATCTGGCAACCAGAGAAGTGGGAGATGGGAATATAAGGAGGTTGGGATTGCTGGACAAGAAACAGCTGAGGAGGTGAAGCTACGGATCCCTGAGTGAGCCAAAAGGGTTGCAAGGCAAACCCAGAAAGCTACCATTACGAAACAGCACTGTCTTTGTACATCGAGTGCGCAGCGACCCGCTGCGACTTCCTGACCCCGGGTATAACGGAGTCAGGCGTGGCTCTTGACACCCTCGTGACAGTACCCCCCTCTCTACGAGGGGCCTCCGGACACTCAGGACTAGGTCTCTCAGGATGAGAGGCATGAAAAGCCCGAACTAACCTGTCGGCGTTTACCTCAGACGCTGGAACCCACATTCTTTCCTCTGGACCGTAACCCCTCCAATGCACCAGATATTGAAGAGAACGGCGGAACCGTCGAGAATCAACAATTTTGGATATTTGAAACTCTAGATTACCATCCACAACAACAGGAGGGGGTGGCAGCGGTGACGGTTCTAGAGGTGGAACAAATTTCTTGAGTAACGACTTATGGAAGACGTTATGGATTTTAAAAGTCTGAGGTAGCTCCAGGCGAAAAGCCACGGGGTTAATGATGGCTACTATTTTGTAAGGGCCAATAAACCTAGGACCCAGTTTCCAAGAGGGAACCTTTAATTTAATATTCCTAGTAGACAACCACACATAGTCATTCACTCCTAGGTCCGGACCTGGCAACCGTCTCTTATCAGCCGTGCATTTATATTTACCTCCCATACTTTTCAAGTTAGCTTGCACCTTCTGCCATACCGATGAAAGAGATGATGAAAACCGTTCCTCTTTGGGAACCCCAGAAGAGCCCCCCTCTTTGAAAGTACAGAATTAGGGATGAAAACCATATGCACCAAGAAATGGTGACTTACCAGTAAATTCCTGACGGCGATTATTTTTGGCAAACTCGGCTAATGGTAAATATGATGACCACACCTCTTGGTTTTCAGACACAAAACATCTTAGATATGTCTCAAGGTTTTGGTTGGTACGCTCAGTCTGTCCATTCGACTGAGGATGGAAAGCTGAGGAAAAGGATAAGTGTACCCCCAAACGGGAACAAAAAGCTTTCCAAAATTTTGAAATAAACTGGGTTCCCCGATCCGAAACAACATCGGAAGGGACCCCGTGAAGCTTCACGATTTCACTGATGAATACCTGAGCAAGAGTCTTAGCATTAGGTAGTGCGGGTAACGCAATGAAGTGTACCATTTTGCTAAACCTGTCCACTACTACCAAGATAACTGTTTTACCCGCAGACAAGTAAGTCAGTGATAAAATCCATTGACAGATGTGTCCATGGCCTATTGGGAATGACAAGTGGCAATAAAGACCCTGCAGGACGTGTATGAGAGACTTTCGCGCGCGCACAAGTAGAACAAGAAGACACAAAATCCATTACATCCTGACGCAACCTTGGCCACCAAAAACGACGAGACAATAGCTCCAAGGTTGCTTTACTACCCGGGTGCCCAGCAAGTGCCGAATTATGATGTTCCTTTAATAATTCGAGACGCAGGTTCAACGGTACAAACAATTTCTCTGAGGGGCAAGAGACCGGGGCGTCCCCCTGAGCCTCTAACACCTTCCCCTCCAGAACAGAGTGTACCGCAGAGACAACCACTCCTCTTTGTAGAATGGGTACCGGATCACTCACATTTTTCCCTCCAGAGAAACAACGAGATAATGCATCTGCCTTGGTATTTTTTGCCCCAGGACGATAGGTAATAACAAAGTTAAACCTGGTAAAAAATAGCGACCACCTAGCTTGTCTAGGGGTGAGACACTTAGCTGATTCGAGGTGCAGAAGGTTTTTGTGGTCCGTAATCACAGTGACGGGGTGGATTGCCCCCTCTAAAAAGTGACGCCATTCTTCAAACGCTAGTTTAATAGCTAATAGTTCCCTATTGCCAATATCATAGTTCTTCTCTGCTGCAGATAGTTTTTTAGAAAAGAAAGCACAAGGACGCCATTTGCCAGGAGACGGACCCTGAGACAGCACAGCCCCCACTCCCACCTCTGACGCATCTTCTTCAACAATAAAAGGCTGGGAGACATCAGGCTGGATTAGTACAGGTGCCGAGGTAAACCTCTCTTTTAGAGAAGAAAAAGCAATTTTAGCGGCGTCAGACCATTTAGAAAAATCTGTCCTCTTCCTAGTCATGTCAGTAAGGGGTTTTACAATCACCGAATAATTTTTAATGAATTTTCTATAGAAATTTGCGAAGCCCAAGAACCGTTGCAGTGCTTTGAGGTTCTCAGGAAGATCCCAATCTAAAATTGCCTGGACCTTCCCATGATCCATACGGAAACCTGAAGCAGATAATAAATACCCTAGGAACTGTATTTCCTGAACGGCGAAAACACACTTTTCAATTTTAGCATATAATTTATTCGTCCGTAGGACCTGCAGTACCTGTCTGACATGCACCTCATGTGTTTTCAGATCCGACGAATAAATTAAAATATCATCTAGGTATATCACCACAAACCTGCCGATAAGATGACTAAAAATGTAATTAACGAAATGTTGGAAGACAGCAGGAGCATTGGACAGACCGAAAGGCATGACTAGATTTTCATAATGCCCCTCAGGGGTGTTAAAAGCTGTCTTCCACTCATCCCCTTCCTTGATACGAATCAGATTGTAGGCCCCCCTAAGATCAAGTTTGGAGAACCACCTAGCACCCGCAATCTGAATAAACAGGTCAGGAATGAGAGGAAGAGGGTATGGGTCTCGGATGGTTATCCGGTTTAATTCGCGAAAATCTAGGCAAGGACGCAGGCCCCCATCTTTCTTTTTAACGAAGAAAAACCCTGCAGCCACGGGTGAAGAGGACGGTCTGATGTGTCCCTTAGCCAAGCTCTCGGAGATATAATCTTTCATGGCTTGTCTCTCTGGACCCGAAAGATTATATAACCTGGTCTTGGGTAATTTTGCACCGGGAATCAGGTTAACCGGGCAATCATAAGGACGGTGAGGTGGTAACTTCTGACAACCCTTTTCAGAAAAGACGTCCTCAAAGTCCGAAACAAATGTGGGTAGGGTAGCTATGGAGGCGACTAAGCAATTGCTATTTAAGCAATTTTCTCTGCACTGCTCACTCCACTCCAATATCTCCCTGGCCTGCCAATCCACCACTGGATTGTGCGCTACCAACCAGGGAAGACCCAACACCACCGGAGTGGGAAGCCCCTCCAGAACATAACATGAAAGCAACTAGTTATGGTGGTCCCCTACCCGAAGGTGTAAGTTATGGACAATGTGAGTGAGGTTTCTCTGAGACAAAGGAGCAGAATCAATAGCGAATATGGGAATAGGTCTCTGTAGCGTACAGAGAGACAAACCCATAGTGTGGGCAAAATGGGCATCTATCAAATTTACTCCTGCTCCACTGTCTAGAAAAAAACAAATAGTCTCCGTCTTAACGCCAAAAACAACAACCGCTGGCAACACAAATTGCGATGTTCGTATGGAGGAAACGTATACCCCCCGGCTGACATCATCCACACAGCCTGGGGTTAGTAGTTTTCCGACGGTCTTTTGTTTTTGAGGAAGGAAGGACAGACATTAATAAAATGACCCCTCTCCCCACAGAAAACACAAACCCCACGCCTACGGCGAGCCTCAGGAGGACGGACCTGACGAGTAGTTCCTCCTAGCTGCATAGGCTCGTCTAAGTCCGTACAGACTAACTGCTGCTTGGGTGGGGTTACCAATTGCTCCGGATTTTTTAATCTGTCCCTAAGACGTCTATCTATTCTGATGGAAAGGGACATCACCGCATCAAGGGAAAAGGGAGTCTCATACAGCGCAAGCACATCCTTAATCCTTTCGGATAACCCGGAGCAGAACTGACTCCTGAGAGCCGGTTCGTTCCACTGGGTATCCGTAGCCCACCTACGGAACTCTGAGCAATACTCCTCTACTGGCCGCTCTCCCTATAGGAGTCTCCGTAATTTTGATTCAGCCAGTGCGACTCGGTCAGGGTCGTCATATATGAGACACAAGGCCCCAAAAAATTCATCCACTGACCGGAGAGCCTGGGAATCAGTGGGTAAAGAGAACGCCCAGGATTGCGGGTCCCCCTGCAGCAGGGAAATAACAACCCCCACCCGCTGTTCTTCATTACCAGAGGAGTAAAGGCGCAGTTTAAAATATAATTTACAGGCCTCACGGAACGTCTCAAATTTGTACCTTCCCCCAGAAAATCTGTCAGGAAGAGCAACCTTGGGTTCCGCAACAACCTGGTTACCTGTAGCAACCGCTGGGCTTGCGGTCTGTTGCAATTGCTGCTGTTGCTGGAGGACCGACGCCTTCAATCCTGCCACCTCCAAAGACAGGCCTTGAAATTGCTTTGACAAAGCAGCAATTGGATCCATACTGGATTCTAAGTAGGTATAAAGAAAAACTTTTTTTTTTTTTTTTTACCTACACAAAATAAGGGCCAGATATAATGTAATGACCGGCGTCACGCAAAGGGAGGGAAATGGGAAGGCCCTGTCCAAGGGAGAGGGAAAGGTGGTGACCCCTGACTCACCTTGCGGCTGGCACCTGACTGCCCTGACGTCCCTAGACGGGTTCCTCACCCGTACGCCGATCACGTGCCTAAACCTTGGCTTTCCCTAGGATGAGCACTGAGTAGTGAACGGGGCGGTGGGATCACTAGTCCGCACCCCTGACACTAAGAGGAAAACACCAAGGAGAGGACAGACAATACAGACAAACATATAATCCCAGGTGGGCGACAACAACAGACCACCAAGCCCCAACAGGGATGCGGAGGGTAATGTTCTAGAACAACAACCAGGGAACACAACTACACAGCTCCAGTGGGTCAGTATAGAAGTCCAGGCAGGAAGCTCTATATCTGGCAACCAGAGAAGTGGGAGATGAGAATATAAGGAGGTTGGGATTGCTGGACAAGAAACAGCTGAGGAAGAGAAGCTACGGATCCCTGAGTGAGCCAAAAGGGTTGCAAGGCAAACCCAGAAAGCTACCATTACGAAACAGCACTGTCTTTGTACATCGAGCGCGCAGCCACCCGCTGCGACTTCCTGACCCCGGGTATAACGGAGTCAGGCGTGGCTCTTGACACCCTCGTGACAGTACGCGACCGTTACAGATTAACAGGCCCAATAACCACTGTATTATGAATCCTCTGGTGACCCTGACTGACCATGTCTCTAATCTGATGCAGAGGGTGCAGGAGTTAGGGGAAAAACTCAGTTCTTTTGAGTTAGGGCAAGGTTCTTCCACTCCTCAGGCCTCCAGTCCGCATTTTGAGCCCCAGATTAAGCTCCCAGAACCCTTTTCTGGAGACCGGAAGAAGTTTCTCTCTTTTAAGGAGAGTTGCAAACTTTACTTCCGTTTGCGCCCCGTGTCCTCTGGCCCCGAGAGTCAATGCGTGGGCATTATCATTTCCCGATTACAGGGTGATCCCCAGGACTGGGCGTTCTCTTTACCTGCTGGCGCCAGTTGTTTATATTCTGTGGAGAGGTTCTTTCAGGCCCTGGGTACCCTCTATGATGAACCAGACAGGGCTCTAGTAGCCGAGACGGCTCTAAATGCACTGGTTCAGGGCAATTTACCAGCGGAGGATTATTGCACCCAATTCAGAAGGTGGTGTGTCCCCTCAGGATGGAACGAACCAGCCCTGAAGAGTCAGTTCAGGTCAGGTCTGTCTGATAAATTAAAGGATCTTCTGGTCAGTTATCAACTTCCAGAGACCTTAGAGGAGATGATGACCCTTGTTGTCCGACTTGACCGACGGGTTAGAGAGAGACGACAGGAACAACAGTTCTCTTCCCAGATGGTGGTCCAGCCAGAGGCCTATCCCAGAGACAATGTTGAGGTCTCCACCAAGGAACCCATGCAGGTTGGCATGACCCGAGGGAGTCTTCGCCGCAGGCGTGGAGAATGCTTTTACTGTGGAGATCCTGACCATTGGATCAACCAGTGTCCTAAGAAGGTCCTCTCTGTCAAGTCTCCTAAGGCAAGGCAACCTAAAGACCAGGTACACCCTGAATTTTCTAAATGTAAGCTTTCGGTACCCATTACGATTTCTCTGGGAGTAGATAAATGGCCGGGTAAGGCCTTTATTGATTCTGGCTCAGCGGCTAGCTTTATGGACTCTGAGTATGCTGTAAGATTGGGTATTCCTATGTTTGCCTTACCAACTCCTATCCATGTCATGGCTATTGATGCTACTCCTCTTATTGGTGGTACGGTGAGCTTATGTACCTCGGAGATTTCTCTAACCGTGGGTGTGTGCCACTCAGAGAGATGTTCACTTCTAGTCCTGGAGAACCTACCGGCTGAGGTGGTACTAGGGTTGCCTTAGCTCCGACTACATAACCCCACTATAGATTGGTCCAATGGGGAGTTGGTGAGATGGGGGCCTAAGTGTGACTCATGCTTGTCTGTGGTACAGGCTGGGGTCTCAGTAAAGTCTGATACTTTACCCACTGTTGTTAAAGAATATTCTGATGTATTCTCATCACCAACCCCGGAGGTTCTACCCCCCCATAGACCTTATGATTGTACCATAGAGCTAGTAGAGGGGGCCAAGTTTCCTAAAGGACGAATTTATAATCTTTCTATGCCCGAACGCAAGGCCATGGAGGATTATATTAAGGAGAGCCTTGGTAAAGGGCATATTAGAACTTCTGTCTCTCCTATGGGGGCGGGGTTTTTCTTCGTTAAGAAAAAAGATGGTGGTCTTAGGCCATGTATCGATTACCGGAGATTAAATAAAATCACTGTCCAGAATAGATACTCCCTCCCATTGATTCCGGATTTATTTAACCAGGTTCTGGGGGCAAACTGGTTTTCCAAAATTGACCTGAAAGGGGCATACAATCTAATCCGAATCAATGAGGCAGACAAATGGAAGACGGCGTTCAATACTCCGGTAGGACACTTTGAATATCAGGTGATGCCTTTTGGACTCAGCAATGCCCCAGCTGTGTTCCAAAACTTCATGAATTACATTCTTATGGAGTTCTTAGGTAAATTTGTTATTGTCTATCTTGACGACATTTTGATATTCTCTCCTGACTTCGAATCCCATGTGTCTCATGTTAAACAAGTATTAGAGGTGTTGAGGGAGAATCACCTATCCGCTAAACAAGAGAAATGTGTCTTTGGTGTACAGGAGATTCTGTTTCTAGGGCATGTTCTGACTCCTCAAGCCTTCAAGATGGATCCTGGTAAGGTACTAGCAATTAAGGAATGGGTAAGACCTTCACCCTTAAAGGCCTTACAACGGTTCTTAGGTTTCGCCAATTGCTATCGTAAATTTATTATGAATTTTTCCGTAATTGCTAAACCGTTGACCGACCTTACTAAGAAAGGGGCGGATTTGGAGAATTGGTCTACTGAGGCCATTTCTTCATTTGAAAAATTAAAAAAGGCATTCAGTAGCGCTCCCATTCTGATCCAGCCTGATCAGGAGAAACCTTTTATTGTGGAGGTGGATGCGTCCGAGGACGGCGCAGGAGCAGTCCTTTCACAAGGTCCTGCTAGCCTCACTAATCTGAGACCATGTGCCTTCTTCTCCAGGAAATTCTCTCCCACGGAGAGAAACTACGACATAGGGAATAGGGAGCTGCTGGCCATTAAATGGGCATTTGAGTAGTGGAGGCATTTTCTGGAGGGGGCAAGGCATTGTGTAACTGTTGTCACTGACCATAAAAACCTTATGTTTCTCGAGTCTGCTAAGAGGTTGAATCCCCGTCAAGCCAGATGGGCTCTGTTTTTTACTCGTTTTGATTTTTCCATCACGTTCAGGCCGGGAAGTAAAAATGTGCAGGCGGACGCATTATCTCGGAGCTTCCAGGCTTTTCAACCTACTGAGGTACCACCTGAATCCATCCTACCAGCAAAAATCTTCTTAGCAGCTCTTACCCAGGATATCTCGGCTCACATTAGGTCTGAACAACATCTGGCACCGGTATCCACCCCAACAGATAAGTTGTTTGTTCCCGTACAATTTCGTCTCCAGCTGTTGGATGAGTGTCACGATTCTGCCTTTTGTGGACATCCGGGTGTTGAGGGCACTAAGGATCTGGTTTCTAGATCTTATTGGTGGCCCACTCTAACTAGGGATGTCAAGTCATACGTGTCAGCCTGTGAGGTTTGTGCCAGGTCCAAGACACCTAGGACTCGCCCTGCTGGTAACCTACGACCCCTACCCATTCCCAGTAGACCCTGGTCCCATATCTCAATGGACTTTATAACTGACCTACCGACGGCGGAGGGTAAGACTATAGTTTGGGTAGTGGTCGATAGGTTTAGCAAGATGGTCCATTTCATTCCCCTGTCTAAACTCCCGAATGCCAAAACCCTGGTGTCTATTTTTGTGAAAGAAATTGTTCGATTGCATGGTATCCCGGAAAATATTGTTTCTGACAGGGGTGTGCAGTTTGTGTCCAAATTCTGGAGGGCCTTCTGTCAAAGATGTAAAATTTCATTGTAATGGACAGACTGAACGCCTTAATCAGTCTGTCGAACAATTCTTGAGGTCGTATGTGGCTGATGACCAGCAATTATGGGTGAAATTTCTTCCATTGGCTGAATTTGCTTTGAATAACCGTGTAAATTCTTCTGCTGGGGTTTCACCTTTCTTTTGTAACCATGGTTTCCATCCCCGTTTTCATTCTGGGTCATCCGTCTTCTCCTCTAACCCTGAGGCGTATAGGCTCTCCTCTGAACTGTGCACAGTTTGGGCCCGGGTTCAATCGAACTTAGAAAAGGCTCAAAGTTCTCAGAAACTCAAGGCCGATAGGAGACGTTCAAGGGGGGTAAATTTTCAGGTTGGGGATAAGGTATGGTTGTCCTCCAAGAATCTCTCTCTTAAGGTAGATTCTAAAAAGTTTGCTCCTCGTTTTATTGGACCATATAAGATCATGGAGGTGATTAACCCGGTATCTTTTAGGTTGGAGCTGCCCGAGTCATTCCACATTCATAATGTGTTCCATAAGTCTCTACTTAAAAAATATTTTGAACCGGTAGTACCATCAAAAGCCTCGCCTCTGCGGGTTCTTGTTAATGATGCTGTCGAGTATGTGGTGTCTAAAATAGTGGATGTCAGGAAGGTGCGTAATTCCTTGCAGTACCTGATTCACTGGAAGGGGTATGGACCTGAAGAGAGATCTTGGGTACCTGCCAGGGAGGTTCATGCTCCTAGACTTGTTCGGAAATTTCATTTAGAACACCCTGAAAAGCCATCGCCTGAAGTCTTGGGTCCGGTGGCCCCTCGTAAAAGGGGGGTACTGTCACAGGGTTCCGAAGGTGCACTCGGTCCCCCATTGCCCGCAGACCTGTTGCTTAGCTTTGGGAATGAGGATCTGTGTTTGACCTCATTCCTAGGGCGGCTTTACTAGCTGGGTGGCTCCCTGCTCCTAGTCTGCCTTGAGCGCCGAGCTGATCACTCGGTGCTCGACTGGTTGGTCTGTCGGTCATGTGACGCTGGCCACGTCACATGACCCTCACTCTCCACTATAAATACAGGCAGCCTGCTGGCCACAGGTTGTCTGTTAATTTAGGTTCCACCTGTGATTTGGTCTTTCCTGGCGTACTTACCTCCTGCTGAATTCCTGACGATCCTCAGCCTGTTCCTTGTGTACTTTGCTGCTATCCTGGTATTTATGACCCCGGCTTCTCCTGACAATTCTCTGCTTGCTCCATTTGTACTTTGTAGCTTTCCTGGTATTGACTCGGTCCGTTCACATCCTGTTGTTTGTCTGTCTGTCATCCCTGCACTTAATCCAAGTTAGGAATTGCCGTCCAGTTGTCCCCTGTCATTAGGACTCGCGAGGCAAGTAGGCAGGGCCAGGGGTAAGGGTGGAGCGCAGTGGTCACTTCCCTCCCCCCTGTGTGTGTGTGTACGCGACCGTTACACGCACCTGTAGTTCCTCCTTTCACCGCCCAGTCTGGAGTTCGGGTTGAGACAGCTCAGATCAGTTTGGCACTGGGATTTTTTGAGCAGTTCTTGACTGCGGAGCTCTTGGACTTAGTCGTGGCAGAAACAAATCGGTATGCCACTCAATTTATAGCCGCCAACCCGGGAAGCTATTATGCCCAGCCTTTCAGGTGGAAACCAGTCCAAGTTTCCGAATTAAAAAAATTTCTGGGCCTTCTCCTCAACATGGGTCTAACCAAAAAGCATGAATTGCGGTCATATTGGTCCACAAACCCAATTCATCACATGCCCATGTTCTCTGCTGCTATGTCCAGGGCACGATTTGAGGCCATCCTGCATTTCCTGCACTTTAGCGACAACACCACCTCCCGTCCCAGATGCCACCCAGCTTTTGACCAGCTCCACAAAATTCGGCCCCTCATAGACCACTTTAACAACAAATTTGCAGATTTGTATACCCCTGAGCAAAACATCTGCGTAGACGAGTCCCTTATACATTTTACCGGGCGCCTTGGCTTCAAACAATACATCCCAAGCAAGCGCGCCCGGTATGGGGTCAAATTGTATAAGCTCTGTGAAAGGGCCACAGGCTATACCCACAAATTTCAGATCTATGAGGGAAAAGATCAGACCCTGGAGCCGGTCGGTTGACAATTTTTACACAAGTGTGCCCCTCTTCAGGCATTTGTTCCTAGAACAGATTGGCTGCTGTGGCACCGTGCGACCTAGTCGCCGGGGCTTCCCCCAACGGCTCATTACCACCCGTCTTGCAAGGGGGGAGAGGGCTGCCTTGTGTAACGAAGAACTGCACGCAGTGAAATGGAGAGACAAGCGTGACGTTTACATGCTCTCCTCCATTCACGCAGACACGACAATACAAATTGAACGGGCAACCAGTGTCATTGAAAAGCCCCTCTCAGTCCACGACTATAATGCGCTCATGGGAGGGGTGGACTTCAATGACCAGATGCAAAGCAAAAGCAAAAAATTTAACGTTCAGTTCAAAAAGTTAAATAAAGTTTATATGTTGCGTTCAAATGTTATTATAAAGTTAATAAATTTATTGCGTTGCGGCCTGGTTTTTTCTTTTTTGTTTTGTTTTTTTTACCTTCCAGGTGGACCAACCGATCGACTAGCTGCATCACTGATGTGCATTCTGACAGAAGCATTGCGCTGCTGTCAGATTACACAAAAGTCGGTGTATGCGGCGCTGCAAGACGAGATTTCTCCTCTGCAGTAAAAGATACGTTTGCCGAGGCATATGAGCTGAGGAGGCGGCGGTGTTCATATACTTTGGCAAACACTTTGTATATAAAAAAATATATAAAAAATCCCGGAAATGATTTATTCATCCACATCGATTGATGTGAATGGAGAAATCGGGTTTGCCAGGGCATACGAGCTAAGTGGGTATGGATGTTGGGCGAAGCTCCTATAGGACGCCTTTCCCCTCCTTTTTTTTTTTGACACAGATTTTTTCATCCACATTGATCGATGCGAATGAAGAAATCAGTGCAGTTCATTTTTTCTTTCAGCCCAGAGGCTGAACGAAAAAAAAATAATCTCATTTCCCGTATGCTCAATATAAGGAGAATAGCAGAAACTCCTAATGCTGGCCATACATGTAATGATTGCGGAGACCCTCAAATGCCAGGGCAGTACAAACACCCCACAAATGACCCAATTTTGGAAAGAAGACACCCCAAGGTATTCACTGAGGGGCATATTGAGTCCATGAAAGATTGAAATTTTTGTCCCAAGTTAGCGGAAAGGGAGACTTTGTGAGAAAAAAAAACAAAACAATTTCCGCTAACTTGTGGTAAAAAAAAAAAAAATCAATGCACTCTCCATGCCCCTCATTGAATACCTTGGGGTGTCTTCTTTCCAAAATGGGGTCACATGTGGGGTATTTATACTGCCCTGGCATTTTAGGGGCCCTAAAGCGTGAGAAGAAGTCTGGGATCCAAATGTCTAAAAATGCCCTCCTAAAAGGAATGTGGGCCCCTTTGCGCATCTAGGCTGCAAAAAAGTGTCACACATCTGGTATCGCCGTACTCAGGAGAAGTTGGGGAATGTGTTTTGGGGTGTCATTTTACATATATCCATGCTGGGTGAGATAAATATCTTGGTCAAATGCCAACTTTGTATATAAAAATGGGAAAAGTTGTTTTTTGCCGAGATATTTCTCTCACCCAGCATGGGTATATGTAAAATGACACCCCAAAACACATTGCCGAAATTCTCCAGAGTACGGCGATACCAGATGTGTGACACTTTTTTGCAGCCTAGGTGGGCAAAGGGGCCCAAATTCCAAAGAGCACCTTTAGGATGTCACAGGTCATTTTTTTATACATTTTGATTTCAAAATACTTCCCACACATTAGGGCCCCTAAATTGCCAGGGCAGTATAACTACCCCACAAGTGACCCCATTTTGGAAAGAAGACACCCCAATGTATTCCGTGAGGGTCATGGCGAGTTCCTAGAATTTTTTCTTTTTTGTCACAAGTTAGCGGAAAATGATGATTTTTTATTTTTCTTACAAAGTCTCATATTCCACTAACTTGTGACAAAAAATAAAAACTTCCATGAACTCACTATGCCCATCACGAAATACCTTGGGGTGTCTTCTTTCCAAAATGGGGTCACTTGTGGGGTAGTTAATCTGCCCTGGCATTCTAGGGGCCCTAATGTGTGGTAAGTAGTTTGAAATCAAAATGTGTAAAAAATGACCTGTGAAATCCTAAAGGTGCTCTTTGGAATGTGGGCCCCTTTGCCCACCTAGGCTGCAAAAAAGTGTCACACATCTGGTATCGCCGTACTCAGGAGAAGTTGGGCAATGTGTTTTGGGGTGTCATTTTACATATACCCATACTGGGTAAGATAAATATCTTGGTCAAATGCCAACTTTGTATAAAAAAATGGGAAAAGTTGTCTTTTGCCGAGATATTTCTCTCACCCAGCATGGGTATATGTAAAATGACACCCCAAAACACATTGCCCAACTTCTCCTGAGTACGGCGATACCAGATGTGTGACACTTTTTTGCAGCCTAGGTGGGCAAAGGGGCCCACATTCCAAAGAGTACCTTTAGGATTTCACAGGTCATTTTTTACACATTTTGATTTCAAACTACTTACCACACATTAGGGCCCCTAGAATGCCAGGGCAGTATAACTACCCCACAAGTGACCCCATTTTGGAAAGAAGACACCCTAAGGTATTTCGTGATGGGCATAGTGAGTTCATGGAAGTTTTTATTTTTTGTCACAAGTTAGTGGAATATGAGACTTTGTAAGGAAAAAAAAAATCATCATTTTCCTCTAACTTGTGACAAAAAATAAAAAGTTCTGAACTCACTATGCCCATCAGCGAATACCTTAGGGTGTCTACTTTCCGAAATGGGGTCATTTGTGGGGTTTTTGTACTGTCTGGCCATTGTAGAACCTCAGGAAACATGACAGGTGCTCAGAAAGTCAGAGCTGCTTCAAAAAGCGGAAATTCACATTTTTGTACCATAGTTTGTAAACGCTATAACTTTTACCAAAACCATTTTTTTTTTACCCAAACATTTTTTTTTATCGAAGACATGTAAAACAATAAATTTAGAGAAAAATTTATATATGGATGTCGTTTTTTTTTTAAAAAATGTACAACTGAGAGTGAAAAATGTCATTTTTTTGCGAAAATTTAGTTAAATTTCGATTAATAACAAAAAAAGTAAAAATGTCAGCAGCAATAAAATACCACCAAATGAAAGATCTATTAGTGAGAAGAAAAGGAGGTAAAATTAATTTGGGTGGTAAGTTGCATGACCGAGCAATAAACGGTGAAAGTAGTGTAGTACAGAAGTGTAAAAAGTGGCCTGGTCATTTAGGGTGTTTAAGCTAGGGGGGCTGAGGTGGTTAATAGGCCCATTGATCAATAAGGGATTAGTAATATTGATAATATTGGGAGGACAGTTCAATATTCTCGCAGATCATCAGTGACATAAACCACCAAAAAATGACCCAATTCTAGAAACTATACCCCTCAAGGTACTCAAATTTTTTTTCCAGTAACAAATCAAGGGTTAACAGCCAAACCAAACTCAATATTTATGGCTCTGATTCTGTAGTTTACAAAAACACCCCATATGTAGTCGTAAAATCGCTGTACAGGCACACGGCAGGGTGCAGAAGGAAAGGAATGCCATACGGTTTTTGAAAGGCAGGTTTTGCTTGGCTGTTTTTTTTTACAACATGTCCCATTTGAAGCCCCTCTGATGCACCCCTAGAATAGAAACTCCAAAAAACTGACCCCATTCTAGAAACTACACACCTCAAGGTATTCAAATTTGATTTTTCAAACTTTGTTAACCCTTTAGGTGTTCCTCAAGAATTAATTGAAAATAGAGATACAATTTCAAAATTTCACTTTTTTGGCAGATTTTCCATCTTAATATTTTTTTTTCCAGTAACAAAGCAAGGGTTAACAGCCAAACCAAACTCAATATTTATGGCTCTGATTCTGTAGTTTACAAAAACACCCCATATGTGGTCGTAAAATCGCTGTACGGGCACACGGCAGGGCGCAGAAGGAAAGGAATGCCATACGGTTTTTGAAAGGCAGATTTTGCTGGACTATTTTTTTGACAACATGTCCCATTTGAAGCCCCCCGATGCACCCCCTAGAATAGAAACTCCAAAAAACTGACCCCATTCTAGAAACTACACATCTCAAGGTATTCAAATTAGATTTTTCAAACTTTGTTAACCCTTTAGGTGTTCCTCAAGAATTAATGGAAAATAGAGATACAATTTCAAAATGTCACTTTTTTGGCAGATTTTCCATTTTAATAATTTTTTTTCCAGTTACAAAGCAAGGGTTAACAGCCAAACAAAAATCAATATTTATGGCTCTGATTCTGTAGTTCACAGAAACACCCCATATGTGGTCGTAAACCGCTGTACGGGCACACGGCAGGGCGCAGAAGGAAAGAAATGCCATACGGTTTTTGGAAGGCAGATTTTGCTGGACTGTTTTTTGACACCATGTGCCATTTGAAGCACCCCTGATGCACACCTAGAGTAGAAACTCCAAAAAAGTGACCCCATTTTAGAAACTCCGGGATACGGTGGAAGTTTTGTTGGTACTAGTTTAGGGTACATATGATTTTTGGTTGCTCTATATTACACTTTTTGTGAGGCAAGGTAACAAGAAATAGATGTTTTGGCACCGTTTTTTTTTTTGGTTATTTACAACATTCATCTGACAGGTTAGTTCATGTGGTATTTTTATAGACCAGGTTGTCATGGACGCGGCAATACCTAATATGTATACTTTTTTTTATTTATGTAAATTTTACACAATGATTTCATTTTTGAAACAAAAAAATCATGTTTTAGTATTTCAATAGTCTGAGAGCCATAGTTTTTTCAGTTTTTGGGCAATTATCTTGGGTAGGGTATGATTTTTGTTGGATGAGATGACGTTTTGATTGGCACTAATTTGGGGTGCGTATGACTTTTTGATCACTTGCTATTGCACTTTTTGTGATGTAAGGTGACAAAAATATAACTTTTTGTACACCGTTTTTATTTGAATTTTTTTACGGTATTCACCTGAGGGGTTACCGTATTTTTCGCCCTATAAGACGCACCGGCCTATAAGACGTACCTAGGTTTTTGGGGAGGAAAATAAGAAAAAATATATTCTTAACCAAAAGGTGTGCTTTTGGTGGGTTTGGAACTAATGGTGGTCTGTGGATGGCACTATTACTGGAGATCTGTGGATGACGGATACTGTTATGTTGGGATCTGTGGATGACGGACACTGTTATGGGGGGATCTGTGGATGACAGACACTGTTATGGGGGGATCTGTGGATGACGGACACTTATGGGGGGGATCTGTGGATGATGGACACTGTTATGGGGGGAATCTGTGGATGACGGACACTGTTATGGGGGATCTGTGGATGACGGACACTGTTATGGGGGGATCTGTGGATGACGGACACTGTTATGGGGGGATCTGTGGCTGGGACTGTTACGGGGGATCTGTGGCTGGCACTGTTACAGGGGGGATCTGTGGCTGGCACTGTTACAGGGGGGACCTGTGGCTGGCACTGTTATATATGTGCCATCCACAGACCCCCCACCCCATAACAGTGCCACCCACAGACCCCCCCAGCCCATAACAGTGCCATCCACAGACCACCCCCAGCCCATAACAGTGCCATCCACAGACCCCCCCTAGCCCATAACAGTGCCATCCACAGACCCCCACCCCTTAACTGTGCCATCCACAGTGTTATCCACAGATGCCCGCCCCCCGCCGCCCCAGTATACAAATATAAAATGTCTTATTCAATTAAAAGTTATTACACATGCCCCCCAACTCCTAATAGTACCGTACATCCTAATAGCTTCTGTACAATGCCGGCAGGCAGGCCGGGCAGGCGGCGCGTAACTCACTGACGTCACTTGCCTGCGCTGCCTGCTTCATTCATAAAGTAGGCAGCGCAGGCACGTGACATCAGGGAGTTACGGAAGCGGTTAAAAACAGAGAAACTGAAATTTTGAAAATTGAGAATTTTTCTACATTTTGGGTAAATTTGAAATTTTTTCATAAATAAGGGTGAAATATATTGACTCAAATTTATGACTATCATGAAGAACAATGTGTCACGATAAAACAACCTGAGAATGACTTGGATAAATAAAAGTGTTCCAAAGTTATTACCACATAAAGTGACACATGTCGGATTTTCAAAAAATGGCTTGGACAGGAAGGTGAAAACTGGCCCGCGGTAGAAAGGGTTAATCAAGTTTTTATTCAATTTAACAATAAATGTTTAATAAATGTAATAATAAAAATTAAGTGTTGCCTAAGACAGGAGAGAATCCGCCTGTCTTCTGTTTATTCGACGACGTGGTTGCGATGGAGAAAGTATTCCAAAAAACAATCTCTCTCCACCTGGAGACGAATCCTGTCAAGATTGATGCAAGTGTGGTATCGGCTGCTCATCGAGCCAGATACCTCTGCGGGAACCTGCCTTTCAAGAACAGGCCTCTAATAGCTACAGACAATCAGAAGACAAAGCTTCAAGATAGCTTGGAGCCCGGAAGAGTCGCGAAGTTCATCAAGACTGAAACCATAACTACCAGCCCCTGGTCTTTTCGTCAGGGAAACCTCACGAGTTCCCAGTCATCATGGATGGGAAGGAGGACATCCTGTGAGGCACGGAGATGGAGAGTGTCCCTGCACTATACGGACATCTCAGAAATGAACTGCTGCTTCCGACAGCAGCTCCTGGGAAGGTTTTGGAGCGTCCCGGTCATCCGGAATCTATTCACCCGCTGAAGGATTATTTTGAAAGTGTGTAGAAGCCACACGGGGTTCCACACTGCAGATTTATCATGGAGACATCATAGAGATTTTACCACAGATTTTACTACAGTGCTGAACAAATTTTGTTTTTCGATCAAAATACGTTACTAAAGATTTTATCACATATAACTGCCGCGCTGAAAGCTGAATAAAATTGTTTTTTCGACCGAAATACATCAGTAAAGATTTTACCACATATAACTGCATCGCTGAACGCTGAATAAATTTTGTTTTTCGACCGAAATACGTCAATAAAGATTTTACCACATATAACTCTAGTGCTGAACGCTGAATACATTTTTTTTTGCTACCAAAATACATCACTAAAGGATTGGGACTCTCCACTGTGGCTCGCCACAAGCCATCAGTTCTCTGAAAGGTGCAGAGTCCACCACTTGGAAAGGGAGAGACTGCAGCACAAGCAACTTGGACAGCAGCACGTTCAGCTTCTGTGTAATTGGATGCGTGCACGCATACTGTTGTCTCTTGGCAATCACTTAGGTGATCGATTGCTGATGGAATGACTGACGAGGAGTAGGAGGAACAGGAGCATCAGGACCAGCGGGCGATGGGAACGACAGACAGCTCCCTTCGCCTGAGGTGGTGGAGCCTTGACTGCCTGAAACTGGGTGCCGCTTGCCGCTGGGTGATGCAACGGTTGCTGTGGCAGGCTGGACCACCACATCGGAGTCACGGTTCTCCCAGGCTACTTTATTTTGACGCTGCATATGTTGACGCAGGGCCGTAGTACCAACATTGGCACACTGGCCACGCTTCGCCTTCTGCCCACAGATTCTATAAATTCCTCTGGAGGCTGTACAAAAACCGCCACACCGCAGAGGAGGTGATTTTACCGACAACACTACTCACTGACTGACTGCTACCGCCGCTGCTTCCGTGAACCCGTGGACCCCTCCTTAATTTTAGTTTTCTACTGAAATAAGCAACTAAAGGCTTTACCACGTATAACATGCGGCGCTGAACGCAGAATAAATGTACCATTTTCTACCGAAATACATCACTAAAGGTTTTACCACAAATATATTACTGCAATGCTGAACGGTGAATATATTTAGTTTTTCTACCGAAATAATAATAACTGCAGAAGTGAAATGGGTATATATTTTTCTTTTTTGTACTGAAATAGGACACTGAACGCTTTCACCACATACAGTAAAAACCAAAAGTTTGGACACACCTTCTCATTCAAAGAGTTTTCTTTATTTTCATGACTATGAAGGCATCAAAACTATGAATTAACACATGTGGAATTATATACATAACAAACAAGTGTGAAACAACTGAAAATATTCACAAACCCCACCCAAGCGTTCCCCCCCCTATTGCTGTTCCTAGTGCCTTCTCACATCTGTCCCTGCACTCCGAACGCAGGAAAATGTCTGAATCCAAGATGGCCACCGTATTTATAGGGCTGTGACATCACAGGGCTGGCTGGCTGCTGATTTGCTGCTTGCATGGCATTATGGGTTATCCTGCCTCACCAGAGTTCCTTGCCCCATGTCCTCACACGTGTATCCTCCATTTTAGGAAAAATTGTGATTCATTATCGCGAAGCGTGAGAAAATTTGCATACATTGCAAATCAATTTTTTCCTGAAATTTGGATCGAATTCCACTTCGTCAGCTTTGATTCGCCCATCTCTAGTAGTAATAATCTATATGTTTCATATGTCCTAGGGGAAGTAACACTGGGAGAGCCATTTGTAGAGAAATATTTGGGTGTACTTGTTGATCATAGACTAAATACAGTAACATCATGCAATATCAATCAGCTGCTTCTACGGATGGCAGAATACTGTTATGTATTAAAAGAGGCAAGGACTCGCAGGGCAGGGATATAATATTACCACTTTACAAAGCGTTGGTGTGGCCTCATCTGGACTATGTAGTTCAGTTCTGGGCATCAGTCCATAGAAAGGATGTCCTGGAGTTAGAAAAAGTACAAAGAATGGTGACCTAACTAATGAGGGGCATGGTGGCTTGTAGTCATGAGGAAACACTAAAATAATTGAATTTATTTATTATTGAGAAGAGTTGTCTAAGAGGAGACATGACTAACTAATATAAATAGCCCATACAAAAAATATCATGATCCCCACAAAAGACAAAGGGATACTTAGTGCTTTCAAAAGGGCTTAGATGTATTCTTAGAATTAAACACCATTAATGCTTATCAAAATGTGTAAAATCCTGGTTTTTCACTCCTTCATAACAAAGCTCCAACTGAGCATTGATAAGGAGAGTGTGTCTTCAGAGTTTTAAGTTGGGTTTACACGGGCCGAGGAGCAGCCGATTGTCAGGAATGAAGTGTTCCTTCCCGACAGTCGGCTGCTCATTTAGTGAAGGAGAAAGCTGCATTTACATACAACAATCTCCTTCCTAGCAATTTGCCCCATTGTCTGAGATGGGAATACCCCTAGCAATTAATGGGTATTATAAATCAGATGGTAAAAAATAGCCTCTAAATGGTGACATCTATGATAAGCAGAGGTAAAGATTTTGCCCATTCTATAAGTGTTTCATCTATTAATAATGACAGGAAAGACTGTTTGATGTCAATTATTGGACAGGACAGCCACTTACCATGGGCAAGTACAGGAGTAGAGTTAACTTATACAGTAAATGAGTATACAGTGCTGATATCTGGCCTTTAGGGTCTTGTGTGACCTTATCAATGACATGGATATGATAGTCTCATTTAGTACTCATTGTCACTGACATTCAGCTCTGCTAACTCTGCCAGGACATTCCAGAATGCCCTTGCAGGGTTATATTCTACCAGCACTGACATTTAAAGTGGTGATTGTCAAGTGGTTAAATGAAAGTCAATGGCAGACATTTGGAACTGCATGGTATAATCACTGAATACAATGTTCCTTAGACATCACCTACCCTTAGCAAGACATGTGCATGATGGAAAGTGATGATAGAGATGATTTTCCTGCATCAGTTAAATGGTTGTCGGTTTTTAAGGTCAGAGCAATGGTGTAGAAGAATATTTTTACTGTGCCAATCATATGAACAGAAAAACAGAATTCAAACTAGTGATGGTTCTGTCACATGATGGGCACCAATGGCACTCAATATACCCCAATTATGATAATGAGGTCTCTCAGGTTTCTGCCATGGTGTCCACTATTTTATTGGACAAAATAGTGCAGCATGCATTATGTCCAGCGATTATTATTATTTTTTTTAATTTTTTTATTATTATTATTATTATTATTATTATTATTATTATTATTATTATAGAATCCTAATAATGTTGGCTATGAACATGAAAATGGACCTGAAGGTAAGTGCTTATACTTTACTAGAATTGCTTTTAATTAGAAACCAGATTTGAAATACTCAGTTTCTATGATTTTATTGTGTAAAATAAAAGTACACTAAAGTAATACATTAAAATGAATAAAGTAAATACAGTAAGATGTTGGATAATGTTAAATCATGCAAAAAGGACATAAATAAAAAGACAAACATAAGAAATGGAAATTAAATCAACATTATCAATAGATCTACATATTGCAGACCTTCCGGGCACAAGCAATGCCTCTCGGTGCCCCAAACACTGTAAATGTGACCAAGCAATGCATCTAGAGAGAAAATTGGCATGTTGAGCACCAGAAGAATTCTAGTTATAAGACCCTGACAATGCTTGTCTAATATGCCTCACGCAAGTGCAAGATCATTACATAAAAATCTTGTAGATGCACAATGGAAATGTTTAAGGAATGTACTGTATACTGCCTATGGGTCTGTCTCCTTATATATATGTAAATATATTTCATTTACATGTGTACACATGGCTGCTGACTTTCAATGTAAAGATTAACTTTCAATGTCCATAATATGTATTATAGAGATTATGTACAATACATATTCACCATATGCCACCACTGATATTATTTTGTTACATACACCGCTGAACGTAAATTGAATCAGAAGAAACCCATATCCAATATGTAGCCTCTAGTGGTGACCATAGGCCTCCTGGCTCTACCAGGAACACAAGGGAGTTGGAGCTCTTTTGAAAACAAGCAGATTTCTTACCTCATATTTTTATATAAAGAATATTATGTAAGCCATTTATGCAGAATATTCTAGTCTTTAATTGGTAGTATTCAGAGTCCTCATTCCAATTCTCATTTCTCTAGCATCTGAACTCTGTGTGTCGTTCTTACAGCTGCTATATTATCATATTGTACATCTTGATTATCAATGTGATCTTGGTATATGGGTCCCTACACACTTGTGTAGTATGTTACTGGAAGCTGACACAGGTATCACTGGCCTGTAATCTAATTATTTACTGGGATGCAAAGCCAACAGAGCTAGGTACCTTTGTAATAAAATACTGTATGTATTAATTGTTCTCTTTATTTGCTTCAAATAACTGCTACATATTATGTTCTGTTTCTCTCACTCTCATCCCACTTGGGCATTACACATACAGCCAAATGGAGCTGTATCAAGTCTAACAGGGATTTTGGGGAAGAGAATTGTCTTTAAAATGGGACAATATGGGTTAAGAAAAGAAGTCTTCTTCACCTAACCAATAAACTTGGCTGCTGTTATGTTGGCGCTTCAGTCCCTGCTACTCTCCACCTGCTGCTCCTGGCTGGAGATGCCCACTCAGCCAGTCTCTAGTTGAGGTGGGTCACCACTGCAGTGGTTGGTTGAGTGGGCATCTCTAGCCATTTCCTATGTGCTGAGCAGGAAGTGGCGAGCAGTGGTAACCAGAGATACATCAGAATGTCAGTGGCGGAAGATGACTGATGTAAGTAATGCTTTTTTAATTATTTATTGTTAACCCCCTTCTTTTTAAAAATTCTTGCTGACAATTTCCCACACATGATTATGTGTTTTTCAGGTTCTAAATAATTCTTACTGAAAACTCCTGTCAGGCATGTTTGCTCAGTATATAATTTAACATATCTGGTGACTTACTTAAACTGTTGCAAGAGAAAAGTGATGCAGTTGCATCTTCAGGATGGATTTTGTCTTTAGCAATATTATGGCAGCCATTTTATTTCACCTAATGATTACCCCTAGACAAAATGAGTCATAATTGAAGGTATTTAGGAATGATGTTGTAGTATTGTAATATTTAACTATTTTCAGTAATTTTTTTCTATTGTTTCTCAGAGAACTCCTTTAAAAGGTTTGGCCACTTCATGGAAAAAAGTCTTTGAAAGAGCCTTAAACTGATAAAGCGAGTCTGTCACGTCATTTTGAACATTGCCCCACAGAAGATAGCAAGAATACATTCCAAACATAATTGTGTACTTAATGTCTTTATTCTATGTCCAGAAAAGGTGCTTTTATTCTGCCGGAAAACAGCTCCCAAGTGCCCAGCTGGGCAGGGTTTGCTGTTCCCTATGACCAAAACAAACCAGACTTAAGAAGAGGGGATGGCTGTTTTAGCTGTTCATATCATGGGATTGGTAGCAGCTAGAGATATGGGTATGGTCTTGTTTGAAAGCATTCCAAGCTATCAGCATTATTTCTATTACATGTGAATATATAGCTGTTAGAAATCGAGTCAGGATCGAAATCAGTGAAACCTGCTTTTACTTTTAATTTCAACTGCATTCTCTGAAATCCCAATTTCTAATAGCTATATCTTTCAATCTAATGGATCTACTGCTGGTATAGTCTGAATACTTGGGATGCTAGCTTTCAAACAAGACCACACCCATATCTCTAGCTGCTACCAATCCCAAGATATGAGCAGCTAAATCAGCCTGCCCCTTCTTAAAGGGAACCTGTCACCAGTTTTATGGTGTCCTAACTAAGGGCAACATAAATAAGTGATTGATTCTCTTAGCAAAATGCTGGGTCACTTTCTTTAATTGACCCAGTCAATCTGCCAACATCTTGTATTGAAAAGCTCCAGCTGATAATGATAAGTCATGAATATTCATGAGCTCTTGACTCTCCCCGCCCACCTGCTGCTGATTGACAGTTTGTTTCCATAGGAACCAGCAGCAGGTGGGCAGGGGAGTGGCTATAGCTCTGAATTAAATATACGCTGGACTCAATGACATCACGCTGGACTCCAATCAGCTCATTAGCATGCGGCATCTTTGTGTGTACATTATGAGGTAACCATCTGTCACACCAGTAAGTGAATACATCTAAGGCACTTTTTAGTAGTTGATGATTGTATATAATTAGTTAGATTATAATCAAATATCCACATGACAGGTTCCCTTTAAGTCTGGCTTGCTTTGGTCACTTGGAACAGCAAATCCCGCCCAGCTGGGCACTTGGGAGCATTTTACAGCACAATAAAAGCACCTTTTCTGGACATGGAATAAAGACACAAAGTATACACAGGTATGTTTGGAATGCAGTTGCAATCTTCTGTGCGGCAATGTTGTTAGTTATTTTGGTGAAAATGATATGACAGATTCCCTTTAAGTTGTAATGCTAAACTTTATTTTTATCATGCCCCTGTTGTAGATTATGAGGCCTCTGATTGCCCATGGATGTACATTGGAGACTGGAGGTCTCTACATCCTTATGAGCACTACCTAGGCTAACAATGGCACCGTCCAATTCTGCACATTTTACATCCAGCACATGCGCAGATCCCAGATTATGCTCAGTCACAGATAGCAGAACACAGGGACTGCAGCTGATGGGGGAGAACTGTTTGGGTAAATTGCAATTTTGGACCATTAAAACATAACTAGTAGTACAGATATGGAATCTAGAGCAATATTTTTTTTATTTTCCTACGGCACCCATTCCTGCTATCAACGCTCAGAGCCACATTGAAATACATTGTCAGGACTGCTGTTCATGCGCACAGCAGTCTGGACTGTGTATTTCAGTGCAGCTTTGAGTGCTGACAGAAGAGAAACAGGTGACAGTAGGAAAATAAAAAGCAGTGATCTGCACTCCTCATCTGCAGTACTATGCATATATTACTGTAGATAATAGTTCAAAATCGGGGTGACAGATTCTCTTTAAAGGGCTCCTGTCAGCAGATTTGTCCCTATGAAACTGGCTGACCTGTTGCATGTGCGCTTGGCAGCTAAAGGCATTTGTGTTGGTTCCATGTTCATATGTGCCCACATTGCTGCTGTAAAAAATTATGTTTTAATACATGTGGTTGAGCGAATTGAAGCATATAAATTAGAATTTGATTTTCCACAAAGTGGAATTTCCTCAAGCTTAATGGTAACACATCGATTTTTTTTCCTAAAATGGTAGCTGAAAATAAAAAAAACTATACTCGCCTCATCCACTCGATCGTAGAGAGGCTCCGTCTTGATTGAAGAAAACCTTCCAAAGGACCTGCGGCGAGCGTGAAGACGTCACCACATAATCACGCTGGCTGCACACGTGGTGACATTATCAGTGAACACATCACCACTCACAGCCAGTGCCATCAAGTGGTGATGTTAGCACGCTCACCTCAGATCCTTTGGCGGGTTTTCTTCAATCAAGATACAAGTGGAC
The DNA here is from genome assembly GCF_905171765.1 of Bufo bufo. Lineage (NCBI taxonomy): Eukaryota > Metazoa > Chordata > Amphibia > Anura > Bufonidae > Bufo > Bufo bufo. The sequence goes on along the minus strand of NC_053391.1, from coordinate 260,944,776 downwards.
GGCCTGTCCGCAAGCAAGTGGATGAGGTGAGTATATAAATATATATATATATATATATATATATATATATATATAATTTATTTATTTTTATATTTTTTTTAAAGCTTGGATTAACCCCATGTGCACCTGAATTTGAAAATTCGATTTGGCAACTTTGCCAAACTTTGTCAAGAAATTTGATTCCATTGTCAGAAATAGTTTTTCATTGTATGGAGCAGGCAAAATGATGGGGAACAGCATCTAGCATCTGAGGGGTTAAATAGGGGGGATGGTGCTATTGCTGTTCCCCATCATTGCGCCAGCTCCATACAATGAAAAGCAATTCGTGACAAAGTAATTGGTAACAGATTTCTTGAGGAAGTTCAGTAAAGCTGCCGAATCTAATTTTTCAAAACTTCACTCATAACTAAATATATGCAAATGAGGTTCTAGGTGAAATAGGGGTATTGCCTTTACTATTAGAGGCTCTGGTCTCTCTGCAACTGCTGTGCAGTCTCCAGCTTGATTGACAGGGCCAGGCATGATGATGTATTCACTGCTTGGCCATGTCAGTCATAGTTGAGTTACAGGGAGCAGACTGCTCCCTGTGTCCTTACAGCACGTACCACGTGCAGTAGCCGGGTCAGAATACCCCAGCTACATCAGCCTCACCACCGCAACAGCATTGCCTGACCAAGTATAATAGCAAAGCCACAGCGCTTCAGCCATATCTAATTCATCTCTGGCAAAGCATTGTACTACATTGTCAGTAAAAGTGACCGGGAGCATTAAACGAACAGCAAACATCCAGCTGCACCTGCAGCTGCAGCACACCAGACTTGATAAAGGGGTCATGCGCACCCCGAAACGCATTGTCTCTCAATAAACCCGTACTTGTCAAATCCGGTTGTGATTTGCGCCTCACGTCCACCAGCTCACCAGACCACAAAAGTCATGACGGGCACTGTCAGTATTTCTAGTAATTAACGAAGTGGTGACTTGGCCCTCGCCCTTGGTTCTTTTGGACACGGCAGCTCCAACCTGATACCTTGCTAATCCAGCGGACCTTCATCACGGTTGCACCCAATCGGTGCAACCTAAACAGGCGAGCAGCACATATTCACCTTAAATTGAAGAACGCTGTTTCATCTTTACCTATTTACCCTATGAGCGCCTTTCTCATCCTTTGGCCACATATTTGATTTAATCATAGTTTAGTGGTCGGGGCAGTTGCAGAGAGAGTTGAGCTTCTAGGTGTAATTGCCACATTTCCGTTGCTCCTAGAGGCTCTTTTTTTTTTTTTTTAATCTGATCTGAGGCTGGGGGCTGCATACATGTGGCTGGGGGCTGCAGGATGCATACATAAAGCTGGGGTTGCAGGCTGCATACATGAGGCTGGGGGGCTACAGGCTGCATACATGAGGCTGGGGGCTACAGGCTGCATAGATGAGGCTGGGGGCTACAGGCTGAATAGATGAGGCTGGGGGCTACAGGCTGCATACATAAGCTGGGGGATGCATACATAAGGCTGCATACATGAGGCTGGGGGTCTGATCTGAGGCATGGGGGTCTTATCTGAGGTCTGATTGACGGTCTTATTAACATTGGGGGTCCGATTAGTGGTCTGATCTGAGGTCTAAGTTTTTTTTTCCTATTGTCCTCCTCTAAAACCTAGGTGCGTCTTATGAGCCGGTGTGTCTTATAGGGCAGAAAATATGGTATGTAGATCATCCTTACAGCCTTGCAAATTGGCAAACTCAAACACTGCTGCATCTTCAGCCTGAAGCCACAATATACTTTCTGGTTCAGTATAATTTGACAATGTTGATATCTAAAGTGTTTTTTTTTTATTAGAGAAATTTCCTTTATGTCGTGGATTTTTAGACTGTCATAATAGTCACATTGAGTCTAATATAAGTCAAGTACATGAGAAGATAGTACAGATGTACTAGGATAATGTTGTAGATCAAAATATCTAACAATATTATTATGCATTTGTGTATTAGTACAGGAGATTGTACTAGTGCAGGTTACTACTGTGGTGGATTAATGGTATAAACTGTGCCATTTAGATTATCACAGACTGCAAAAGCCGGAAACACATTATAACATCCAGAGGAATTGGGGGCTTCAGCTGGTTTCCATCCAGTCTTAGGTATCGCAGATGTGGAACGAAGGAATAATCTGCAGTCAAAAACTCAATTGGAGCAAAAGGTAGTGGGCAAATCTCAGTACCATTAATTTCTGTGGAGAGAGAGAGAAAAGTATGTATATTAAGCCAGTTATATGTATATATCAGTTATAATAATGCAATACACATGCAATGCAGAAGCCATAAATATACTTGCTGCTGTTATTCTTCATCTGTTCCCCAAATCTATTATTATGTTTTATTAATGATTATGTAACAATATACTTATTCCACATTTTTATTCATCAAAGCAAAGACATGAGACAGTTTTCAAGAACAGCATGTGTCCATTACTCAAAGTCTGGCATTCAATTTGTATAAACACATAAATGATGCATTCTTCGATAGGGGAGGGAAAAAGCTAAATATCAGATATTTAGGCTCAGTCAGAAGAGATATCATTGCAAGTACACAGTGAATCTCCAGATTTCTATAGTGCAGGGTGCAGAGATCATATAGGCATTCTTAAATAGCAACATGAACTGTTATCCTGTGCAATCTCTACAGATGTGAAAAAATTGGGGTAAAAAATAAAAGGTGGAATCTGATTGGTTGCTATGAGAAACTAAGCCAGTTAAACTTTACACCAGTTTGATAAATGATCACAAATGTTTCTATACATCAAATGCATGAAATACAGATCAGTGAGCCAATTGAGAACTAATTGGATTATTAAAAATTTCACAGAAATTCTGGTGCAAAACGTCATGGAGGATGAAGATAGGGGATCACATGACCCTGGGAGGTAGGGGGACTTGCCCTGATTGTGTAACACCCCAGAGGTGCATTACCACTTTTGCACCCCGCCACAATCTCCTATGGTTATCATCCTACGTATTAATTTCCAGATACTGCAAAATATATATTCATAATAATGTTATGTAACTGTTCAACTGTAATATGCCTGGTTCACCAGCAGATGGCGGCATAAATGGCAGAGCTATTTTACATAGAATGGAACCTTCTTTTTGTTCTATTTTCTCCCTCTAGGGAGGAGTTTAGCTAGCTAGAAGTCAGTCTAGCTTACCCCCTGCTAGGGGAAGGCTGTGTTCAAGCCAGCCAGAGCACCTTCAGCTCTGCTGGACATCGAGGCCAGAGCTTGGAGCCTCTGAAGCCAGAAGAAAATGTCCTGAACAAAGCTAGAGGCAGACCAGACCAAAGAAAGTGAAGTACAGCCTAAAGAAAAAGCTGAGTTCTATAGCCAGCCTGTTAGCACAGCAGAACCAAAGAGCAACTGACGTAGCAGTAACGAGTTTGCCTGCTACCGTTAACCCCTTCATGACATAGCCATTTTTCACCTTAAAGACCAGCCATTTTTTGCAAATCTGACATGTCACTTTATGTGGTGATAACTTTAAAAAGCTTTTAATTATCCAAGCCATTCTGAGATTTTCTCGTCACATATTGTACTTCATGACACTGGTAAACTTGAGTCAATATATCATTTTTATTTGTAAAAAAATTACCAAATCTACCAAAAATTTGGAAAAATTAGCAATTTTCTAAATGTCAATTTCTCTGCTTTTAAAACAGATGGTGATACCATTTCCTGCTTTTCATTACCACACCAATTTGTAGTTTATATATAGAATTGTTTGGAGGTGTAAAAACTCCTAGTCTAAATGTGCCTTTATTTCCATCTACAGGCAACATTCTGGTGCACATGTGAGGCCTGGGCTATATCAGCCAGTCTTGGGTGGGGTTCAGAGCTCTCTCCCTCCTCCGATTGTAGCAATTATGGCAAGAGAGAAAAGGGAGAGGCGCTCATAGGGTGGTAAGCGATGATACGCAGATAACGTGATGAATAAAATGTGCTCACCTTTGGGTGTTGTGCAGGTGTAAGCGCACAACAGGTTTAGACACACAATAGGTTGGGAGGGTGAGGGAGGTCCGTGCTGCCGGTACCCGTTCAGTCCCTTTGGATGGAGTTGCCAAAAACTCCTAGGGATTGTTAGGGTTGAGAAGAGTGATTTGTGTCCGAAAACACACAATAGGGTACCTCTTTGGCGCACAGGAACGACCACAGTTTCAGGTTTTTGGGTAAAGATACTATTTATTGTTCAGTTGACAATAAATAGTATCTTTACCCAAAAACCTGAAACTGTGGTCGTTCCTGTGCGCCAAAGAGGTACCCTATTGTGTGTTTTCGGACACAAATCACTCTTCTCCTCCCATTGTAAGCATGGCTGCATGCTGGAGGTAACTGGGAGTTTGCTGTGAGTTGGACCTTGCGATCCTGTAATTTGCCCACTGGCTCCTGGTATTGCCCATACGGCACAGGTAGGTTTAGAGTTAGGTCCCGAGCTACTTGAGAAAACTTGGTGCAGTGCTCAGGCTCAGACATGTTCTCGACAGTAGGATATGTTGGCTAATCTCTCAATTTTACATCAGTATGAGGGTTTGTATTCAGAATGCTATTATTTTCCCTTATAACTAGAGGTGGGACAAATCAAATTCTTTTCAAATCCGAATCCGAATCCGAAAAGGTTCGAATATATTGAATCTTTCGAATCTCGAATCCTACGAATCCTGTACATAATTGTGTGAACGGTGTAAGAAACAAAGTCAGACCGCGTCAGTTTGTTTGAACCTCCACCTCCCAGTCACGGTCGCACCCTATATGACCGCGCTCGTTACGCCCCTGCTCCTATCATTACAGAACATACAGGGTAATACAGCGCCACATACCTCTTACATCCAGTGACGTCTCCTTTGATGTAGATGTTCTCTTTCCTCATCTTCTCCTTTCAGACCTTCAGACCAGACCAACATTTTTCGTCTCTGCAGTTTGACAAAAAAAAATCTTAGTTTACTACTTTTCCATCATCCTCCCATCTTCTGGACAAATCATCCTAACACCCCCAATAATGTTCCGCTGTGCTCCCCAATACTATACTGCAGAAACAGATAATACCCCTCATAATACTAGTACCACACAGAGCCCCCCATATAAAATACCCCTTCTTTGTGGCCTCAGAAGATGCCCCCATAGTGCCCCCCAATAATGTGCCAATAAGAAGTGGCCCCACAGTGCCACCCAATAATGTGCCAGTAAGCGTCCCCATAGATGCCCCCCTAATCATGTGCCAGTATCAAATGCCTCTCTCCTCCCCCCATGTGCCAGTATCAAGTGCGGAGTGCCTCTCTCCTCCCCCCCATGTGCCGGTATCATAGTGCCATCTCCCCCCCAATGTGCCAGTATCATAGTGCCATCTCCCCCCAATGTGCCAGTATCATAGTGCCACCCCCCCAATGTGCCAGTATTATAGTGCCATCTCCCCCATAATGTGCCAGTATCATAGTGCCATCTCCCCCCCAATGTGCCAGTATTATAGTGCCATCCCCCCATAATGTGCCAGTATTATAGTGCCATCTCCCCCCATAATGTGCCAGTATCATAGTGCCATCTCCCCCAATGTGCCAGTATCATAGTGCTATTTCCCCCCATAATGTGCCAGTATTATAGTGCCACCTCCCCCAATAATGTGCCAGTATCATAGTGCCATCTCCCCCCATAATGTGCCAGTATCATAGTGCCATCTCCCCCCAATGTGCCAGTATCATAGTTCCATCTCCCCCGTAATGTGCCAGTATTATAGTGCCACCTCCCCCCATAATGTGCCAGTATCATAGTGCCATCTCCCCCATAATGTGCCAGTATTATAGTGCCACCTCCCCCCATAATGTGCCAGTATCATAGTGCCATCTCCCCCATAATGTGCCAGTATTATAGTGCCACCTCCCCCCATAATGTGCCAGTATTATAGTGCCATCTCCCCCATAATGTGCCAGTATTATAGTGCCACCTCCCCCCATAATGTGCCAGTATCATAGTGCCATCTCCCCCCAGAATGTGCCAGTATCATAGTGCCATCTCCCCTCATAATGTGGCAGTATCATAGTGCCTCCCCCCCAATGTGCCAATAGTATCAGTGCCATCTCCCCCCATAATGTGCCAGTGTCATAGTGCCTCCCCCCCAATGTGCCAATAGTATCATAGTGCCATCTCCCCCCATAATGTGCCAGTATCATAGTGCCCCCCCCCCAATGTGCCAGTAGTATCATAGTGCCTCTTACCTCTGCCCCTCGCCAATGTGCCAGTAACAGATAAAAAAAAAAAAAACACTTTTACTTACCTCCGCTGCGATGCACCGGCCTCTGATAGGCTGCCGGCACAAGGCCCGCAGCCTATCAGAGGAACAGGGAAAGGAAACGCCTCTCCCTCCCCTGTCGCAGCAGCGAAGCGCTCATCTTCTACAGTGCCCTGCCGCCGCCACCACCAGTCTGGGCACCACCGGGATTCGTCGGATTTGTATCCGGTAAATTACGTCGGGATTCGAGTCCACGAATCCCACGAATCCAGCAAGATTTGAGGGATTCGTGGATTCGACGAATCCCCCGTCCCATCTCTACTTATAACCATGTTATAAGGGAAAATAATAAAGATCGGGTCCCCATCCTGATCGTCTCCTAGCACCCGTGATTGAAAATTGCACCGCATCCGCACTTTTCTTGCGGATGCTTGTGATTTTCACGCAGCCCCATTCACTTGTATGGGGCCTGCGTTGCGTGAAAAACGCACAAAATAGAACATGCTGAGATTTTCACGCAACGCACAAGTTATGCGATAAAATCACCGCTCATGTGAACAGCCCCATAGAAATGAATTGGTCCGGATTTAGTGAGGGTGAAATGCGTTCACCTCACGCATTGCACCCGCACGTGAATCTCGCTCGTGTGGAAGAGGCCATAGAAGTTTAGAAGCAAATCTTAAAATTTTTAAGAAAATTTCCAAAACCCCATTTTTAAGGACCAGTTCAGGTCTGAAGTCACTTTGTGATGCTTACATAATAGAAACCACCCATAAATGGTCCCATTTTAGAAACTATACCCCTCAAGGTATTCAAAACTGATTTTACAAATTTTGTTAACCCTTTAGGTGTTCCATAAGAATTAAAGGAATATGTAGATGAAATATCAGAATTTTACTCTTAATTTTAATCAATTTTTTCAAGTAACAAAGCAAGGGTTAACAGCCAAACAAAACTCAATATTTATTACCCTGACTCTGTAGTTTACAGAAACACCACATATGTGGTCGTAAGCTGCTGTACGGGCACACGGCAGGGTGCAAAAGGAAAGGAACGCCATATGGTTTTTGGAGGGCAGATTTTACTGGGATAAATTTAAGGTGCCATGTCACCTTTGAAGATCCCCTGATGCACTCCTAGAGTAGAAACTCCAAAAAAGACCCAATTTTAGACACTACAGGATAAGGTGGCAGTTTTGCTGGTACTATTTTAGGGTACATATGATTTTTGGTTGCTCTATATTACACTTTTTGTGAGGCAAGGTAATAAAAAATAGCTGTTTTGGCACAGTTTTTATTTTTTGTCATCTAATGAAAGGTTAGATAATGGGGTATTTTTACAGAGCAGGTTGTTACGGACGCAACAAAACCAAATATGACTAGTTTTTTGGTTGTTTGTTTCAGTTTTACATAAGAAAGCATTTTTGAAAAAAAGATTTCTTAGTGTTTCCATATTCTGAAAGCCATAGTTTTTTTGTTTGTTTTTGAGCTACTGTCTTTTTTTTTTAACGGTGTTCCCCTAAGGCAGACCTGGGCAAACTACGGCCCGCGGGCCGTATACGGCCCGGCGGACCTTTTAATCCGGCCCCCGGCATTTTTGTTGCCGCCGCCGCCGCCGGCCCTGTAACAGCACGGAGTCACTGTCCGGAGTGAGGAGGGGGCGGGGCCCGCGGCCGCTCTGCGCTCCGCTCTGCTGCCTGGCCTGCCTGTCTCTTTAACAGAGCAGACCAGTGGCTGCTGGAGCGTGATGCAGCTGCCGCACAGGCAGAAAGAGGAAGGAGGCGGAGCCCCAGCCAGCAGCCACAGCCAAAGCCAAGCAACTAACAGAACTTACAGGTATTTGGTGGGGGGGGGCTCATATAGGACAGGGGGACAGTGTGTGCTTTCCTGCCTGCTACTACATCACCCCCCCCCCCCCCCAGGGATTGTGGGGGTCATTAAGGGTTGGACTTGCTGCTGATGTTGAGTGTGCCAGTGTGTGTGTGTCTGTCCCTTTGTGTGTGTGTGTGTGTGTGTCCGTCCCTGTGTGTGTGTCTGTCCCTTTGTGTGTGTGTGTCTATCCCTGTGTGTGTGTGTTTGTCCCTTTGTGTGTGTGTGTGTGTGTCCATCCCTGTGTGTGTGTGTTTGTCCCTTTGTGTGTGTGTCCCCGTCCCTGTGTGTGTCCGTCCGTGTGTGTCTGTCCCTTTGTGTGTGTGTGAGTGTGTCTGTCCCTTTGTGTGTGTCCCCGTCCCTGTGTGTATGTCTCTCCCTGTGTGTATCACCTTGCCCACAGTGTTCCTATGTCTTGACGCAGCTGCTTCAGAACGTTCTGTGCGGGGAAGAAGATGGAAGAGGAGGCAGCGCCAGCATGGAGTCTGTGCGATAGACACAGGGAGGCACACTAAGGACGAAGGTAACACTTCCACATGATCTACACTAGTGTTATCTGTGGTTTTACATAGGACTGCAGGTAACACTACTACATTATTTAGCACTAGTGTTATCTGTGGTTTTACATAGGACTGCAGGTAACACTACCACAAGGTTAGCTCACACAGGGCGCCTGAACACCTAAGGCCGGCCCTGGCTGCGCACCCCAGCGCCAAGGGATGACGTCACTGATGTAATATGCCTCTTATATGTGGAGAGCGGTGATGTCACAGATGTAATATATTACTTATAAGTGATATATTACATCAGTGACATCACCACTCTCCACACATAAGTAATATATTACATCAGTGACATCACTGCTGTCCACATATACCGGTAAGTAATACATTACATCAGTGACATCACCGCTCATCACATATATGTGGAGAGCGGTGATGTCACTGATGTAATATATCGCCTATATGTGGACAGCGGTGATGTCACTGATGTAATATAACATTATATGTGGAGAGCGGTGATGTCACTGATGTAAAATATCACTTATATGTGGAGAGCGGTGATGTCACTGATGTAATATAACATTCTATGTGGAGAGTGTTCATGTCACTGATGCAATACAGCGCTCCAGATGGCGACCAAAATGGTCGCCAATGCGCCTTAAAATTTGCAGATGGCGACAAGACTTGTCATAGGCTACAGGCCTGAGGTCTATTTGGTAGTGAAATCCCAGCGCAGGCAGGCATGATGATGTCATCACGCCCGCCTGTGCCAGGACGCGGTGATTTTATGCAGTATTGAGTTTAGCCTTTTGGCCCGGCCCTCCAAAATATTTTCAGTTTCTCATGTGGCCCCATCGAAAAAATAATTGCCCACCCCTGCCCTAAGGGGTTAGGTCATGTGATATTTTTATAAGGTTCTTATGGATGCAGCGATACCTAATATGTGTACTTTTTTAAATTTATTTAAGTTTTACACAATAACAGCATTTTTGAAACAAAAAACAAATTTATGTTTTAGTGTCTCCATATTCTGAGAGCCATAGTTTTTATATTTTTTGGGTGATTATCTTAGGTAGGGGTCATTTTTTGCGGGTTCAGATGCAGGTATAGGTGACGAGGAGGATTTGATATCCTTCCTCTAAAGAGCAGCTCCTTCTCAATTTTCCTTTAAAAGGACCAGTGACTTCTGGGAGCCACTCCAAGTACTGGACCTGAAGGGTGAGGGCCTGTTGGCATTTTGTCTATTTTTACGTTTCAGGTTGCCCTTGTTTTTAGCCCTCACCCGGATGGCCATGTTAGTAAGGACTCCCCCCAACTATCAGCTTTACCCAAGTTGCCCTCAACAGCGCCCAATACCTTTTTCCCCCCTTTTTGGGCTATTAGGGAGCCCCCTTTGCTTAAAAGGGTTCTTATAACCTGTGCTGCTATTCTTATGCCCATGTGGATTACAAATGACTTTGCTACCCATGTGTATTACAAATATTACCTCATTTGGATTACAATTAATTATTTTCTATGGATTACAAAGGACTTTTTTGCACTTTTGTTCCCGTCAGGTGCCCTTTATCTACAAGCACTGAAGAAATGGACTCTAATGTGATTTTGTTGCATTATTGCACTACACTCACCTAAAGAATTATTAGGAACACCTGTTCTATTTCTCATTAATGCAATTATCTAGTCAACCAATCACATGGCAGTTGCTTCAATGCATTTAGGGGGGTGGTCCTGGTCAAGACAATCTCCTGAACTCCAAACTGAATGTCAGAATGGGAAAGAAAGGCGATTTAAGCAATTTTGAGCGTGGCATAGTTGTTGGTGCCAGACGGGCCGGTCTGAGTATTTCACAATCTGCTCAGTTACTGGGATTTTCACGCACAACCATTTCTAGGGTTTACAAAGAATGGTGTGAAAAGGGAAAAACATCCAGTATGCGGCAGTCCTGTGGGCAAAAATGCCTTGTGGATGCTAGAGGTCAGAGGAGAATGGGCCGACTGATTCAAGCTGATAGAAGAGCAACGTTGACTGAAATAACCACTCGTTACAACCGAGGTATGCAGCAAAGCATTTGTGAAGCCACAACACGCACAACCTTGAGGCGGATGGGCTACAACAGCAGAAGACCCCACCGGGTACCACTCATCTCCACTACAAATAGGAAAAAGAGGCTACAATTTGCACGAGCTCACCAAAATTGGACTGTTGAAGACTGGAAAAATGTTGCCTGGTCTGATGAGTCTCGTTTTCTGTTGAGACATTCAAATGGTAGAGTCCGAATTTGGCGTAAACAGAATGAGAACATGTATCCATTATGCCTTGTTACCACTGTGCAGGCTGGTGGTGGTGGTGTAATTGTGTGGGGGATGTTTTCTGGGCACACTTTAGGCCCCTTAGTGCCAATTGGGCATCGTTTAAATGCCACGGGCTACCTGAGCATTGTTTCTGACCATGTCCATCCCTTCATGACCAACATGTACCCATCCTCTGATGGCTACTTCCAGCAGGATAATGCACCATGTCACAAAGCTCAAATCATTTCAAATTGGTTTCTTGAACATGACAATGAGTTCACTGTACTAAAATGGCCCCCGCAGTCACCAGATCTCAACCCAATAGAGCATCTTTGGGATGTGGTGGAACGGGAGCTTCGTGCCCTGGATGTGCATCCCTCAAATCTCCATCAACTGCAAGATGCTATCCTATCAATATGGGCCAACATTTCTAAAGAATGCTATCAGCACCTTGTTGAATCAATGCCACGTAGAATTAAGGCAGTTCTGAAGGCAAAAGGGGGTCCAACACCATATTAGTATGGTGTTCCTAATAATTCTTTAGGTGAGTGTATATTATTGTATTGAATATGTGCCTTATATGTTTGCCTTACCTATTTTGCACTATTTCTGCACTAACTTTTTGAATTTTCAGTAACGTTCAAGTGTACCATGCCTGTTGTGTATATTCTCTTGCAGGAGCAGCAATGTGATCCTATGCACTTTTTGTATGGACTTTAGTAAAATAATATTGTTAGCCAGATAGACTGCCTCTGAGGACGTCTTATGCGTCACAAGCAAGTCTTACATCACCGTTGCTCATTATGGACTGCCTCCGAGGACATTAAAATACTAATGGTTCTTAAGTTACCTTGTGTTAGCTAGCCTAGGCATTGTATTATATTGATACACAGGGGGAAACAAGTGGTAAGTCACAAGCATATCTAAGACCATCAAGGGTAACCCGGTGCTTATACGTGTCCGGAGAGATTAGAGAGCACCGCCTCATCCTTCTAAGTTTATATGTTTTAAGGCCTTGTGCTTAGCCAAGGTTATGTGTCCCTAGGTCTTGTGCTTAGCCAAGCCAGAGGACAATGTGTGCAGCTACCTGGTCAGTCATCAAGGTGAAAAAGCGTAAAGCATTACTAGACCTTGGTGCTAGGAATGGAATACAGGATGATACCACCCTTCTGTTTGTGGGCGTATCATAGCATGTAGAGGGATTACAGTACATGACACCCCACGCTCCATATACGACTATGGCCAAGTCGTGGAGTATTGAGCGCTTAGTGCAATATATATTTATTTGGTCGGTTTGCTGCGAGAGGGAAAACCGTGGATAGACACCCTACTCGGGCAGGAACCCATAGGTAGCCGTCAGTCTATGTATGTGCATTTTCAAGCAGCGCTAAAACTTTTCCCTGGTACCCTTAGAGCATATACAGGTGAAACTCTAAAAATTTGAATATCGTGCAAAAGTCCATTTATTTCAGTAAGGCAAATTAAAAGGAATTGCATTAATGCAGCTTAAAATTAGAGTTTTGTGAAAAGGTTCAATCTTTTAGGCTCAAAGTTTCACAATCTAGTCAGCTAATTGATCCATATCCCCTGAGCAAATGGTACCTCAAAATTGTGACTTTGGGGTTTTATAAGCTTTAAGCCATAATCATCCAAATTATAACAAATAAAGGCTTGAAATATCTCCCTTTGCATGTAATGAGTCTATTTCATATGGTAGTTTCACCTTTTAAGTTGCATTACTGAAATAAATTAACTTTGCACGATATTCAAATTTTTCGAGTTTCACCTGTACATATATATACCCTAAGCCAGCGGTCGCCAACCGCCGGGCCGCCAGGGCAGTCTTTAACGCTGTACTAATGAAGCGCTTCCATTATGGAAGCGCTTCATTAGTACAGAAGGACCAGGAAGCGGTGAAGGATCTGTACTCACCGCTTCCTGGTCCACGGCTCGGCTATCGGCTGTCCAGGGCTGCACACAGCGTGAGGTCGCTCTGTGACTTCACACTGTGCACCGCTATACACAGACAGCCGACAGCAGAATTAAGAGGATCGCGATGGTGACCAGCAGCAGGAGAGGTAAGTGTTTTTTTATTTTATTTTATTTGCACGGGGGGCTGATGGCTAACCTGGAGGACATATGGCTGACATGAGGGGCAGACATGAGGGGCAGACATGAGGGGCTGACAAATGGCTGACATGAGGGGCTGACATATGGCTGACCTGGGGGCTGACATTGGGGGGCTTATGGCTGACATTGGGGGGCTTATGGCTGACATTGGGGGACTTATGGCTGACATTGGGGGCTTATGGCTGACATGGGGGGGCTTATGGCTGACATGGGGGGCTGATAGATGGGTAAAGGTTTGGGGGTTGATCTGAGACATTGGGTGTCTGATCTGAGGTCAGATTAACATTGGGGGTCTGATTCCTGGTCTGACCTGACGTGTAATGAATTTTTTTTTCTTTTCTTATTGTTCTCCTCTAAAACCTAGGTGCAATCTTATAGGGCTAAAAATACGGTACAGTGCAGCAGAGACCAGTGCAGCAGAGACCATAGTCAGTTTATATAGTCGTTATATAGTGTTATATATTTTAATATGCACCTTGTGTTTTGTTATGCGCGTGAATCAGTCAGCCCCGCCCACCCCCCGAAGCCCCTAACAGAGGAGGGGGGAACTATAGTGCTCAGTAGCCATATGATAAAATCATAAATCAGCTGGTAATTAATATCAAATGGAGAATATAAAAACATATAAAAGGTGATATACACCACACTCACTTCACCAGGGAGGGGTGTAATGGGATAAAGCTCAAGACACCCAGAACAACCACCTCCCTCGCCTGGCTCGCTTGTAGAATATCTGGAAAATACGGCAGTCCACTGCTTAGAACTTCTGGTATAATCCTTTAATAAATAGATAAGTCAGGTGGGCTCAACGTGTTTCGGGGATAAACAAACCCCTTCCTCAGGAGCAGAGAAGGTATTAGGCTTAATATCACCTTTTATATGTTTTTATATTCTCCATTTGATATTAATTACCAGCTGATTTATGGTTTTATCATATGGCTACTGAGCACTATAGTTCCCCCCTCCTCTTTTAATGGTAAGGGGTATCTATTTATTTATTTATTTATTTTATTATCTTCAGTTCTTATCATCGGTGTACATTTTATTGTTTTACATACATTCATTTTATTAGCAGTCAGGCGCCACTTGGTGATTTTTTTCCTTTTTTCCTCGTTTGGACTTTGCAAGAGTGCACCAAACATGGGACATTCAAAGGTGGAAGAAAGTTTTATTCTCTGATGAGAAAAAAATGTAACCTTGATGGTCCTGATGGTTTCCAACGTTACTGGCATGACAAGCAGATCCCACCTGAGATGTTTTCTACGCGCCACAGTGGATGGGGCGCCATAATGGTCTGGGGTGCTTTTTCCTTCAGTGGAACAATGGAGCTTCAGGAAATGCAGGGGCATCAAACGGCCGCTGGCTATGTCCAGATGTTGCAGAGAGCATTCCTCATGACTGAGTGCCCTCGTCTGTGTGGTAACGACTGGGTTTTTCAACAGGACAACGCTACAGTACACAATGCCCGCAGGACAAGGGACTTCTTCCAGGAGAATAACATCACGCTTTTGGCCTATCCTGCGTGTTCCCCTGTTCTAAATCCAATTGAGAACCTTTGGGGATGGATGGCAAGGGAAGTTTACAAAAATGGACAACAGTTCCAGACAGTAGATGGCCTTCGTGCGGCCGTCTTCACCACTTGGAGAAATGTTCCCACTCACCTCATGGAAACGCTTGCATCAAGCATGCCGAAACGAATTTTGGAAGTGATAAACAATAACGGCGGCGCTACTTATTACTGAGTTCATGTTTGGAAGTTGGATTTCTGTTTTGGGGGGGTTATATTTTTTTTGGAGGTGTGGTCCTAAACTTTTGCTCAGCTGAAAAACAGCCTGTTTCAGTTTATTCGTTGTTTTCATTAAATTGAATGCTCAAAAAATGTTTTGTCTCACACCCATTTCTTCTTGTTGCATATTGAAGCTCTACTTGGAACCTTGTTAAGATCCAGCCATGCTAAATATGATTTTTTGCCATTTTTCAAGTGGTCTTAAACTTTTGATCAGGACTGTATCACTAAAAGGGGCCCTGTGCCCTTGTTGATTCACTGCAAATGGCGTCACGACAAAGCAAGTAACCTTTTCCCTCTTAAAGGGACCACTAGTGGCGGTAATGCTGCAATTGGCCCAGAGGCTAACATACAGGCTGTGAGCCAATCAGGGGGCAGGATTTTGCCAAATCCTTCAGTCTCTGGGCTTGCTCAGGGGACAGAGACTCCATTCTAAGCTTAGCTTGTGGTCTGAGAGCATATGTTTTAGAGGTGTCTGGCAGAAAGCAATTACAGACACAAGTCAGAAATTTAGATGTTGTAGGGACCGATTTAGTGTTTTTGTGTCTGTGTTTCAGCTGCAGCTGGTGGCAAATCAAAAGTTCATGTATGAACTGCAAATTCTGCAATCACAAACCTAATTTTTTTCTGTACATGAACAGCCAGTCTTGTTTAAAAAAATAAATAAAAAAAAGTAAAAAAATATATAATTTGTACAGTTCATAAGCGTTTTATATTTTATTTAGCACTTCCAACACCAGCAGCATACATTTTGCTGCAAACAATGCACAATGACCCTTTTTCTCCTAAAAAAACAAGTTCAATTTTCCTACCGTTTATAATTAAAGAGGTATTAAGGTTTTGCAATTTTCAGTACCAATTGAAAGGAAACAAGTTATCACTTACTAAGGGCTCATGCACACAAACGTATTTTCTTTACGTTTCCGTTCGTTTATTTTACAGACCGTATACGGAACCATTCACTTCAATGGGTCCACAAATAAAAAGGAAGTTACTCCTTGTGCATTCTGTTTCCGTATATCTGTATTTCCGTTCCACAAAAAAATAGAACATGTCCTATTATTAGTCCGCATTAAGGGCCAGCTGTTTTGTTCCGCAAAATATG
Source organism: Bufo bufo (assembly GCF_905171765.1). Taxonomy (NCBI): domain Eukaryota; kingdom Metazoa; phylum Chordata; class Amphibia; order Anura; family Bufonidae; genus Bufo; species Bufo bufo. The sequence goes on along the minus strand of NC_053391.1, from coordinate 260,928,832 downwards.
GAATGCACACTGACATCATCTGTATTTTTTCCGCAAAATACATACGGTCGTGTGCATGAGCCCTAATAGTGATTATTTATCTGTCATGCCCCGTTTATCCAGAACTCCATGGTGGTCATGTGATATTTTCCACTGTGTTGGTTCCTTATCTGATGACAGCATGTCTACATCTGAGGCATAGTAAGGCTTTGAAAGCTTTGCCCTGTAGAGATCTTCAGTAACCTTTCCTCTCTGGACCGTGTTCTGCTTATTCTTATGGACCCTGCCCTGCAGATGTGATATCATCAATGATAATGTGCTTTATGGCAGAGTTTTTCCAGCAGGGCTTTATGCAGGCTTGGATCCATTAGGAATTTCAGGGCTCCATGCAGGCAAACCGTATGTTCCCCCCCCTCCCGTTTCATTTATGCTGTTTATCAATCACCATAAATAATATGTTCACTATATCGTACTGATTATTATGATTAGAGATGAGCGAATTTCATGTTATGAATTTCGTTCACGCTTCGTTTGGTGGTAAAAGCAGAATTGCGTTATGGATTCCGTTACCACGGGCCATAACGCAATTCTATGATGGAATGCATAACGGAATGCCTTTAGAGGCATTTCGTTATTCATTCCGTCATAATAGAAGTCTATGGGCTGCAAAACAGATTTGTCCGATTTCCGTTATGCAGTCCTCTCCTGTATAACGGAAATGGGACGGATGCGCTATGCAGGCCATAGACTTCTATTATGACGGAATTCATAACGGGATGCCTCTATTGGTCCGTGATAATGGATTCCATAATTCAATTCTGCTTTTACCACTGTGGGGATTTGCTCTGGTAGACAGGCTTGCGGACGCAGTATAGAGGCAACAACAACGTCTTTAACTTAAACAGTTCGGTGTTTATTCACACATAAGGATAAGGAAAACAGTCACCTTGAGTCTGGTGTTTGTTCACACCATGCAGCAATGCAGAAGTCCTTGGACATAGCAGAAACCACCTGCTCTCATGCCAACAAGGTAGCAGGCCTTTACGCAGGCACAAACTCCCAGGCTCCAACACAGAGACTGACAGAGCTTCACTGTCAGAGAGGAATCAATTCCCACCACCTGACAGTGCTGCCTGTGTTTTATAGCTCAAACCAAGACCCGGCCTGGAACGTGGGAAGAAGCCACCCACCCACCCTGCACTTTGGCTGCTCCCAGTAAGAGCTGGCCCGGATCGGCTTTACAGCCACACTAAATAGCAAAACCATGTCAGCCAGCACTAGCTGCCCCTGACACATGAAATTAACGGCTCTTACCACACCGAGGCCAGGAATCTCGGTGACACATACCTTCTGTCAATGATTGACCCTTGCACTTTCCTACATACCTCCCCCCTTTGTTTAACCCTGAGGGGGTGAACACTTGCCAGACAGTGTACCCGGGACAGGGCATCCATGTTTCACTGTAAGCGGTCTGTCCTGTGTTCCACTGAGAACTTTAAGTTCTGTAACGACAAGAACCATCTGGTGACTCGAGCATTCCTCTCTTTGGCTTGGCTCATCCACTTGAGAGGGAATTGGTCGGTCACTAGACGGAACTTTCTCCCCAACAGATAATAGAGGAGAGACTCGAGTGCCCATTTGATAGTCAGGCACTCTCTCTCTAATATACTGTACCTAGTCTCAGCTGGGGTAATCTTTCAGCACAGGAAAACAACAGGATGTTCCTCCCCATTGATGTCCTGAGAGAGTACAGCTCTGAGGCCTACTTCGGAGGCATCAGTCTGTACCACAAATTCCCTCTTGAAGTCAGATGTCACCAATACCGGGGACCCACACAAGGCAGACTTCAAAATGGAGAAAGCCTTTTCCGCCTGTTCATTCCACTGAACCTTCACTGACTTGCGTCCCTTCAAAAGGCCTGTCAATGGTGCGGCGACTTTAGCAAAATTGGGGACAAACCTCATATAGTACCCCACCATACCCAGGAACGACTTTACTTGCCAAGTAGTGACAGGTCGGGGCCAATTCCTAATTGCCTCAATTTTGTTCACCTGAGGTTTGATCATTCCACGCCCAATTACATACCCCATGTACTTGGTCTCTTCTAACCCTATTGCGCACTTTTTTGGGTTAGCAGTTAAGCCAGCCTTCCTAAGGGAGTCCACTACAGCCTGTACTTTAGATAGGTGACTTACCCAGTCGGTGCTATGTATAACGATATCATCCAGGTATGCCGAAGTGTACCGATGATGTGGGCGTAGTACAACGTCCATTAGCCTTTAAAACGTGGCTGGAGCGCCATGTAGACCAAAGGGTAATACCTTGTACTGATACAGCCCCTCTGGTGTGATGAAAGCCATTTTTTTCTTGGCAGCCTCCGTCAAGGGTACCTGCCAGTACCTTTTGGTGAGGTTCAACACAGAAAAATACCGGGCTTGGCCTAACTTCTCAATAAGCTCATCTACTCGGGGCATGGGATATGCGTCAAACTTGGACACCTCATTCAGTTTGCGGAAGTCGTTATAGAACCGCAATGTCCCATCCGGCTTGGGTATTAAGACTATTGGACTAGCCCATTCACTTTTTGACTCTTTGATGACACCTAGCTGGAGCATTAGCTGCACTTTGCTGAGCCTCGGGTACCCGGTACGGTTTTAATCTGACTTTTGCCTGAGGCTCAGTGATAATGTCATGCCGGATTATGGACGTGCATCCAGGGAGGTCCGAGAACACATCCGTGATCTGACTAATGAACTCCCTGGCTTCCCGAGCCTGTTTAGAGTAGAGGCTGTCAGCAATTTTCACTGTGGCAGCCGCTTCCCTTGCTACAGACAGAGGGGTCGAAACCGCTTCCCCTAGGAACCCTGGTCGTGGGCTGTCTTCCATACAGGTTTCCCTATCTTTCCATGGTTTGAGCAGATTCACATGGTACACCTGCTCCGGCTTTCGCATCCCTGGTTGGTGTACCTTGTAATCTATTTCTCCAATTTTTTGCCGTATAGCAGTTCGAAGGGCACTTCTCGCACTGCGAACATGAGATAGGGCAGAAGAAGGTCCCAGTCCCTCCCATCCTTAGACACCGCTCTTTTTAAAGCTCTCTACCAGGCCATCCGTTTGTGGATGATACAGGGACGTCCGTAACTGTTTTATGTGGAGCAACTTACAGAGTTCCCTCATGACCTTGGACATAAATGAGGTCCCTTGGTCAGTCAGAACCTCCTTAGGCAGACCCACTCGAGAAAACATCTCCATTAACTCCTTAGCTATGAGTTTGGCTGATGTATGACGCAGTGTATTGGTGCCCTCTAGTGGACTTCGGTACTGGGCCTATGAGATCCATAGCAATCCGTTCGAATGGAACCTCAATAATCAGGAAAGGGACCAGAGGACTACGGAAATGTGGCTGGGGGCTGGTTATCTGGCAGGTTGGACAAAACTTGCAATACTCTTCCACCTCTCCGAACACACTGGGCCAGTAGAACCGCTGTGGAATCCGGTCCTGAGTTTTCTGCTGGCCCAGGTGTCCCCCAAGAACATGTTGGTGGGCTAACTCCAACACGAGCTTGCGATACGCTTTACGCACCACCAGCTGTTAAATATACTCACCCTGTAGTTGATTTACCCGGTACAGCATCTCCTGTTGAACCACAAAACGGGGGAACATAGACTCAGCCCCGGGTTGTTGCGGCTCACCCTTAACTACTACTACATTCTCCCAGGCTCGGGATAGAGTCGGGTCCTGGTGCTGTGCTGTACCAAAATTATCTCCGGAGACGTTGAGGTCTGCCAACTCCGGACCCAGCGGCAAGTCCTCCACGTCTCCCACCATCACACTTAGTGGGGTTAATTTTCACTGTGGCAGCCGCTTCCCTTGCTACAGACAGAGGGGTCGAAACCGCTTCCCCTAGGAACCCTGGTCGTGGGCTGTCTTCCATACAGGTTTCCCTATCTTTCCATGGTTTGAGCAGATTCACATGGTACACCTGCTCCGGCTTTCGCATCCCTGGTTGGTGTACCTTGTAATCTATTTCTCCAATTTTTTGCCGTATAGCAGTTCGAAGGGCACTTCTCGCACTGCGAACATGAGATAGGGCAGAAGAAGGTCCCAGTCCCTCCCATCCTTAGACACCGCTCTTTTTAAAGCTCTCTACCAGGCCATCCGTTTGTGGATGATACAGGGACGTCCGTAACTGTTTTATGTGGAGCAACTTACAGAGTTCCCTCATGACCTTGGACATAAATGAGGTCCCTTGGTCAGTCAGAACCTCCTTAGGCAGACCCACTCGAGAAAACATCTCCATTAACTCCTTAGCTATGAGTTTGGCTGATGTATGACGCAGTGTATTGGTGCCCTCTAGTGGACTTCGGTACTGGGCCTATGAGATCCATAGCAATCCGTTCGAATGGAACCTCAATAATCAGGAAAGGGACCAGAGGACTACGGAAATGTGGCTGGGGGCTGGTTATCTGGCAGGTTGGACAAAACTTGCAATACTCTTCCACCTCTCCGAACACACTGGGCCAGTAGAACCGCTGTGGAATCCGGTCCTGAGTTTTCTGCTGGCCCAGGTGTCCCCCAAGAACATGTTGGTGGGCTAACTCCAACACGAGCTTGCGATACGCTTTACGCACCACCAGCTGTTAAATATACTCACCCTGTAGTTGATTTACCCGGTACAGCATCTCCTGTTGAACCACAAAACGGGGGAACATAGACTCAGCCCCGGGTTGTTGCGGCTCACCCTTAACTACTACTACATTCTCCCAGGCTCGGGATAGAGTCGGGTCCTGGTGCTGTGCTGTACCAAAATTATCTCCGGAGACGTTGAGGTCTGCCAACTCCGGACCCAGCGGCAAGTCCTCCACGTCTCCCACCATCACACTTAGTGGGGTTGTCTCCCCCTCTTCCACTGAAGTGGCGGTCACCCCTACCGCTGGCCCTTTGGACTCAGGTTACCAGGGTTTTGTTCTCCCCCCTGAGCCGGGCCACTCTGCTAGGGTTACGTCTGTCTCCCGGGTATCGGTAACTTTCGTATCTGGCCATTTCTCGGGGAAGTCTCTCCCAATTATGAGTTCATACTGTAATTTTGTGGCGACGGCCACCTCATGAGTCCACCTGCCGGCCACCGTTGATAGAGAGACCAGGGCGGTGGGATAGTCCTTTAGGTTTCCATGAATACACACTACGCTGACCTTTCAGCCAGTATACTCGGCGGGCCACACCAGGGCAGCTCTTACCAGGGACACCATACTCCCTGAATCCAGCAGAGCCACCGCCAGAGTGTCCCCCACTTCTACCTGGCACAGGTGGCTATTGTCTATAGTCTCGGAGGTTCCTGTGGCACACAACTTCCTGGCATATAATGAGTGGCGGTAGCCATAGTTGGTGTCCATGGGTTCAACCCCAGTCTCGCCAGGATCTCACCTTTTACGGTCAGGTAGTCGGCCGCTTGATCGTCGGGGAGATCGACCTCAGCCCACTGGTCTCAGGGTAACTTTTCCCTCATGGCCACCTTTTCAAACACCACCGTATAGGTCTCGACGTCATCCGAGGGGGTCATCTTAGGGATCGCCGCACGGACAGCTTTCCCGGCATCATGGACGTTCAAGGATGGTCCTGCCGCTTGTAATGCCATCACATGTTACAAAAGGAGGTGGTTAGTTTTCTGCTGCTGCTTCTTAGCCTCCCGCTGCTGCAAGTTAGCCTCTACGAGAGCCTTCACAACTACCTCTATTTTGTCAGGGGACACGGGTCGTAACCTTGCCGGCATAATGTCGGACATGCACTTGTTCCGGGGAAAACAAAAACTTTTCGGCCTTCAGGCCTGCCTCACTGTGTTTGCCCTCATCCTACACCAATTGTGGGGATTTGCTCTGGTAGACAGGCTTGCGGACACAGTAAAGAGTCAACAACACTGTCTTTAACTTAAACTTAAAATTGGCGGTTACCGTATGTTTAGGAACGGTTGAGACGTATGCATATATATTCATGCATGCCTGCAAACACGTGCGGGCATGTATGGTATATATGTGCATACATTAGACATAGCATCATGGGACGATGTGCGTAGATGTGCCCAGCATCTGCGCACGTCTGCCCATGGTGATCCCCAGGGGCTCATGTTGGCCCCTGTGGGAAATATGTGTCCCCTGGGAGCCGTCCCACTGATAATGTAGGGGCTTGTGCCCCCTGATAATGTAGGGGCTTGTGCCCCCTGATAATGTAGGGGCTTATGCCCCCTGATAATGTAGGGGCTTGTGCCCCCTGATAATGTAGGGGCTTGTGATGTGCCCCTTATTATCTGTGCCCCCTTATATGAATGTGGCCCCTTATATAATCCCCCTTAGAATGTATGATTAATGTATACATGTGTATGGATGTGCCCCAAGCATCAATACCCATGTATATTCATATTATGCCCCCTTGTCATATCCCCATACCATATAAATCCCCCCCCCCCCTTACATGGACACAGATGCATCAATGTAAATGTGCCCCAAGCATTTACATTGATGTAATCTGGGTGAAGGCGCCAGGATGACCGGACAAGGTCAGGTCATTCTGGTGAACTCAAAAGGATTCAAATTCAATAGAATTTGAATCCTTTTGTTCTAATTATCTGCAGTTCTGCTGGAGATAATTAAGCATAATAGAGAGAGAGGAGATACCTCCGCTCACTCTATTATGTGCATTCTGGCATCGCAATTACCCTTGGATGTCCAGAATGCTGGGAGCTACAGGCGGGAGATCAAAGGATCTCCCGCCTGTCAGCAAGTGCACGCGGCGCGCGTGCAGGGATGCGCGGGCAGGCGCGGTGACGTCATCTCACCGCGCCGGCCCACGTGTCCTGCACTGTAGTGTGCGCGCGCGCCCCCTGGTGGCGCGGGAGTGCGGGCCGCCGGGGGATAAATATCCGGCGGCCCCGGCACTCTGATAGTGAGGAGAGGGCCCCCCCACCTTGATAAGCGCATCGGCGCTTAGGACGAAGCGGTCCCCCTTCCTCCGGCCCAAGGGAGTGAGTATCGGGGCCTCCACTGGAGAGCGCATCGGCGCTCAGGATCCGGACCCCCCACCTGATAGAGAGCGCGTCCTGCGCTCTGGGAGAAGGACCGGACCCCTGCCGCCCCCACCCCCCAGAAGGAGGCCCCCTGGCTGGCGAGGATCACCTTGGACAACGAGCAGAAACCCTAAGTACCTCAGCAGCATTGTTGCTGTTCTTAACCCCTTCCCTGCATCCCCTACTGCTCTCTCCCCTGGTGCACCCCTGGTCCCTTGCCTGCCAACCCTTTCCCTACACCCCTGATCCCCTGATTAACCCCATTGTGACCCCCCTGGTAACCCTAGACACCCCTGGTAGATCCCTGCCCCTGATTAACCCTTTCCCTGCCAGGCATTACCCCTGGTATCTCTCCCCTGGCACCCCCCCCCGAACACTTTGTACCCCTGATGTCCGTGCCCTGTTCCCCTGTCCTGCCCTGATTAACCCCTGGTGGTTACCCTGGCTCTGTAGAGCATGCTTCTGCTCTGAAAACAAATCCTCTGTAGAGCATGCCTCTGCTCTGCAAACAATCCTTTTTAACCCTTCGTCATACCCCGTAGGGACAGTGAATAGTCAGGTGGGGTGGATTGTTAATATACTTGTATGTGTGAACTGTCTAGTTAGTTGATGGGTGGAATTGGGAATGTGTAGTGTAGTTTAGGATTGTATAGTTAGTGCTGTATTGTTAGTGTATTGTTAATAAATACCGTTATATTTGTAACTATCTGTGTAACGTGTAGTTATTGGCGATAGTTAGTTGAGTAAGGCGCATGCAGTTAGCGTAGCGATCAGTGTAAAGCATAGCGAAAGTATTGTTATTATGTAAAGGCATAAATAGGCGGAGTTATCACTAGACGGCTCCTCCCATTTATGAATATTAATTATCGATATTTGCATAAATATTGGTGATTAATATTCCCCCTTTACATTGGCGAGCCAGGCCCACTGCTTAGATTTTGAAATCTGTGTTTGGTTTTGAGGCTAGAGGTCCGTTACACTGTCAATTATCAGGCAAGAGAGACGCAGTCTGAGCGTCTAGGACCTGATAATTCGGACAGGTAACGCGACTCTTCCTCACAGCACCAAGCGCAGATCAAAATCTTTAGCAGAGAATCTATAATTGTTCTGTGAATTAATATTTTTGTATTTGCTTTACACGGTCACCGTCGCTGGGGTAAGAGAAGAAGACACGGAAAAGTACAGCACCAACAAGCATCGCTCAAGTGATTGCAAGGGAGAAGCGGACACGTCATTGAAGGAGATCCATCTTCGTGGGAGCGGCGTACAAGTCAGGCTGGTCGGGAAGAGGCGAGGTACGGCGCCAAGGAGAAGATGGACACTCATCAAACGGTGAGTATGGACTTCCCCACACTGCAACACTTGAGCAGACACAGCACATTTAACCCCATCCTCCCCACTACATACAAGTCAGCAGAAATGCTGTGGTCCGATTTGTTAGCACAGGCTTGTAGTTACGACAAGCTTTGTGTTAACAAACGGACGGTTTTGAACAAGGCCACCAAACGGCTTCGGATGCTGGCCAAACTCGTTCATACGTTTGAGGCTAACATCTGTAAGCCAAAGGAAGTGGCGCTGGTGTCTCAGTCAACGGAGACAATTCCTCCGGCCATTCACTGCCAGTGCTGTACCAGTAATTCGGACCAGGTTTCGGCATTGCGGGCACAGCTGGCAGAGAATGTGCAGTCTACTGTTGACCGAGATGCACAGGTGGCTAGGATAGAGTCACAGTTAGTAGAGCTGCAGAGGCAGAAGGAGGAAATTGAGGCTAAGTTGACTCAGTCTTATACTGAGGTCAAGGCCTTCAAGGAGCAGACTGCCTCTACTGACGTGACGGTAGCCAAATTGAAGGCTGAGGTTGCTGTAAGGTCCCAGCTAATGTCTGGCATGCAACAGGTTATCACCAAGTTGGTGCCGGCCCTTTCTTTTTCCGTAAAGCCAGGGTCGGAATCTCCCAAAATGTTGCCCTGTGCAGGGCCACAAGGGGGGAGGGTAGTCTGTGACCGGTCTGATCATCAGGTCAAGCCGGTCCAGACTAACAGAGATTTTTCCCTGACTTTGGGAAAAAGAACTGTGAAGAGTGCGTCCCTGAGGATGGTACAATTCAGGAGAAGAGAGCACGGCTGCAGTGTAGATGGACCTGGGCCATGCAGAGCAAGCATCAGATGTTTTGCATGTGGCGGCCTAGGTCACATAGCGATACACTGCAAAACACACAGGACAGGAAACCAAGTCACGTGTTTCAGGTGTGGGAACAAAGGACACATTGCAAGGAATTGCCCTTGTGCAAGTAATTGCAATGTGTCCAACAGTATCAGCCAGGTAACAAATTGTGCAGTGGGGTCTAGTCAGCTTGGCCATAAAGGGGTTACCTCTCGGCAGCATCACTAGCTGCTGAGGGGTCGGAGTGGCCAAGCTAGGCTAGGCAACATTTGACACCCCTGTACTATTTGTTACACCGTGTGTTCCCTGTGTATGTCCATGTTGTGTGTTTTTGTTATCTGTTTGTAAGTTTTTCTTGATGTTGATGGTGGTAGTCCTTGTCTACGGATGTGTTCTACCATGCTGATTTATGTAGTGTTGTAAGTCCCGTCTGCTGTCTTTGTTTCATTCTGTGTCCCCTTGGAGTGAAACAGTGTTATACTGTGGATCGAGAACGTATAGGTTCGCGAGCAGATAATATCACACGGGAAATCCTGCTGGTCGGGAGAAGGCATAAGGACCTTCTCCATGCAGCACACAAAGGATGATGTGATATTATTCTGGGCAACCAGGGTCTCAGATCGACACAGATAGCACTGTTTTGCTCAAGGTTTTCGGTAGAGCTGTGTTACACTGGGGACTGGGGCGGACAGACAACATTGGTGCAATGTTGTGCTGCGCACTTGATTCTAGTCCGAGCAGGCAGCACAGCTCTGATAGGGATTGGACGCAGAGTGTTTGGCAGCAGAGGGTGGACTGTGTTCTTGTGTTGTGGGGTCCTGGGGAGCCAGGGCATGACTATGCCATTGGTTCTGCGGGCCTCCACAAGGCGGGATCACAGGGGGAAATCAGCCTGGGTGCACACGAGTGGACAGGGATGCGGTGCCCTCAATAACAAGATGGTGCTTTGTCCACAGAACTCCAGTTATCCTAACCTAGTAGGGTGGCCATCCTTATCTGTTGGTGCAGAGGGATGTGCAGCAGAGGACACGCTCCTCTGAAGGTAGGGTGTTCAGACACCAGTGTTGGGATAACGAGGGGTCCTGTGAGATAAAGGGCAGCCCAATACCTTTCTCTACCCATGGGTCAAAGGTATTGGGGCTGGGAATTTTCACATTTAATTGCACTGTTAGGGGAGAAATTCCCCTGGGAGCGCCTGGTGTTTTCTTCTGCCATAGGATGGAGCGGAAGAAAAACCTAGGAGATGCCACAGAAGAGGCCAGCTATTCCCCCTGACACTGTTGTGAAGCTCCAGAGGATCCCACTGGATTTTGGCAACGAAGCGACCTCTACCTAGAGGTGTTATAGCAATGAAGACTGTGCCACAATCCAGCGGGAGCATTATTTAAGGCTCTGGAGGAAGACTTGGGAGACGTTCGGGTGGAAGAACTTATTCAATTGTTTCACCCAGTGAAACTTCTTCTGGTTCTGGTCATCGTAATATCGGAGGGTCAAGGGACTTATTGACCAAATACACCAGAACCAGACAGAACTTTACCGAACTAACCAAAGGAGGAGGCTCAGGACATAAACATTGTTCCAGTAGCCAAATATTGTATGGACACACTTTGTTTCCTATGAGGGTTCGGGACGTATAACTTGTACTACCCCGAGACCCCATAGCACATTGTATTGTATTTATTGATTGTGTTTGTTGTTCGATGGTGTACCCATGGACACTCTAGGTGCAAATGTGTGACAGCCCACACCCAAGGAAACTCGCCCAACACACTGCGGTGAGTTATAATTTGGCTGTACACATTTGCATCCTATAGTCGTTTCCCATTGACACAGGGGTCTGCGACCTACCTGTGTCTTTGGAGGTGTAGAAAGATGCCAGGTTGCATGAGTCTCTATGGGTACACGTACATATTATGATTTTGGTGGTGTTGGGAGGGATGTGACATGTATTTTGTGTGAATGGGGATAAGGTTAGTTCACGATAGGGACAGGCATCATTCATTTGCCACCTTGAACCCTGGAACGGTGAGGTTCTTAAGGGAAGGGCTGGAGGTGTAGTGTGGCGGAGGTGTTCTCCGCAGTAGAATTTAGGTACCATGACATCACCGCTTAAGAGTTTGACCTGCCTTGTAAAGACCTATTAATCTGTCCACGGGAGAACCGCACCCATCAAGATGGAAACAGACGTTGGATAGAAGAAAGTTGGAACAAAGACTGTAAGGGTGAACCCGCTCCAGAATTGGGGGGGGGGCGAAGATACCTGAAGATCGGCAGAATTACCGAGAGACTGTGGGGGTGTGGCCACTCCAAAGTGGGGGTGGCCAACACCAAGAGACTGTTATAGAAAGGTAAAGACTGTAAGGGTGAACCCGCTCCAGAATTGGGGGGGGGACGAAGATACCTGAAGATCGGCAGAATTACCGAGAGACTGTGGGGCTTGTGGTCACTCCAAAGTGGGGGTGGCCGACACCAAGAGACTGTTATAGAAAGGCCAGTTAAAGACTGTAAGGGTGAACCCACTCCAGAATTAAGGGGGGCGAAATACCTGAAGATAGGCAGAATAACCGAGAGACTGTGGGTGTGTGGTATCCTAAAGATGTCAAGAAGAAGACGGTGTATCCTGTGGATGGAGGAGTAGGTTACAGTGAAGGGCAGGTCGGAGGAAGCTGGATTGGGGATGTCTAAGTACCTAAAGATCAGTGTGCACTACAGTTCTTCCTGAACTTCCACCAAAGATGGGGTTGAAGGGGGGCAAATATATCTCAACCCGTTCCCCCATTATATTGTCGTATTATATTCCGACAACAGGGGGATTGTTGAGGAACGGTTGAGACGTATGCATATATATCCATGCATGCCTGCAAACACGTGCGGGCATGTATGGTATATATGTGCATACATTAGACATAGCATCATGGGACGATGTGCGCAGATGTGCCCAGCATCTGCGCACGTCTGCCCATGGTGATCCCCAGGGGCTCATGTTGGCCCCTGTGGGAAATATGTGTCCCCTGGGAGCCTTCCCACTGATAATGTAGGGGCTTGTGCCCCCTGATAATGTAGGGGCTTGTGCCCCCTGATAATGTAGGGGCTTGTGCCCCCTGATAATGTAGGGGCTTGTGATGTGCCCCTTATTATCTGTGCCCCCTTATATGAATGTGGCCCCCTATATAATCCCCCTTAGAATGTATGATTAATGTATACATGTGTATGGATGTGCCCCAAGCATCAATACCCATGTATATTCATATTATGCCCCCTTGTCATATCCCCATACCATATAAATCCCCCCCCCCCTTACATGGACACAGATGCATCAATGTAAATGTGCCCCAAGCATTTACATTGATGTAATCTGGGTGAAGGCGCCAGGATGACCGGACAAGGTCAGGTCATTCTGGTGAACTCAAAAGGATTCAAATTCAATAGAATTTGAATCCTTTTGTTCTAATTATCTGCAGTCCTGCTGGAGATAATTAAGCATAATAGAGAGAGAGAGGAGATACCTCCGCTCACTCTATTATGTGCATTCTGGCATCGCAATTACCCTTGCGATGTCCAGAATGCTGGGAGCTACAGGCGGGAGATCAAAGGATCTCCCGCCTGTCAGCAAGTGCACGCGGCGCGCGTGCAGGGACGCGCGGGCAGGCGCGGTGACGTCATCTCACCGCGCCGGCCCACGTGTCCTGCACTGTAGTGTGCGCGCGCCCCCTGGTGGCGCGGGAGTGCGGGCCGCCGGGGGATAAATATCCGGCGGCCCCGGCACTCTGATAGTGAGCAGAGGGCCCCTCCACCCTGATAAGCACATCGGCGCTTAGGACGAAGCGGTCCCCCTTCCTCCGGCCCAAGGGAGTGAGGATCGGGGCCTCCACTGGAGAGCGCATCGGCGCTCAGGATCCGGACCCCCCACCTGATAGAGAGCGCGTCCTGCGCTCTGGGAGAAGGACCGGACCCCTGCCGCCCCCACCCCCCAGAAGGAGGCCCCCTGGCAGGCGAGGATCCCCTTGGACAATGAGCAGAAACCCTAAGTACCTCAGCAGCATTGCTGCTGTTCTTAACCCCTTCCCTGCATCCCCTACTGCTCTCTCCCCTGGTGCACCCCTGGCCCCCTGCCTGCCAACCCTTTCCCTACACCCCTGATCCCCTGATTAACCCCATTGTGACCCCCCTGGTAACCCTAGACACCCCTGGTAGATCCCTGCCCCTGATTAACCCTTTCCCTGCCAGGCATTACCCCTGGTATCTTTCCCCTGCCCCCCCCCCCCGGACACTTTGTACCCCTGATGTCTGTGCCCTGTTCCCCTGTCCTGCCCTGATTAACCCCTGGTGGTTACCCTGGCTCTGTAGAGCATGCTTCTGCTCTGCAAACAAATCCTCTGTAGAGCATGCCTCTGCTCTGCAAACAATCCTTTTTAACCCTTCGTCATACCCCGTAGGGACAGTGAATAGTCAGGTGGGGTGGATTGTTAATATACTTGTATGTGTGAACTGTCTAGTTAGTTGATGGGTGGAATTGGGAATGTGTAGTGTAGTTTAGGATTGTATAGTTAGTGCTGTATTGTTAGTGTATTGTTAATAAATACCGTTATATTTGTAACTATCTGTGTAACGTGTAGTTATTGGTGATAGTTAGTTCTGTAAGGCGCATGCAGTTAGCGTAGCGATCAGTGTAAAGCATAGCGAAAGTATTGTTATTATGTAAAGGCATAAATAGACGGAGTTATCACTAGACGGCTCCTCCCATTTATGAATATTAATTATCGATATTTGCATAAATATTGGTGATTAATATTCCCCCTTTAAACCGTATAACAATTTTACAGTTGGCCAGTTAGATTACAGGCCCCAAAAATTATGCATTCCACCGTACATAAAAGATCAAGTGATTATGTGGCTGGAGGTATATTAGACGGTCAATGGATATCAATTTTACTGCAGGCCAGTGGACTACAGGCCCCAAAAATTATACATTCACCTTGGCCAGTTACAGGGAGATTGAAAATATACTGGTGAAAACACGGTATTATCTCCAAGGAATTGAATTCAGTTCTAGACCGGTATGGTTGATTATATATATATATATATATATATATATATATATACACACACACACTCACCTAAAGAATTATTAGGAACACCTGTTCTATTTCTCATTAATTTCACAATCTGCTCAGTTACTGGGATTTTCACGCACAACCATTGCTAGGGTTTACAAAGAATGGTGTGAAAAGGGAAAAACATCCAGTATGTGGCAGTCCTGTGGGCAAAAATGCCTTGTGGCTGTTAGAGGTCAGAGGAGAATGGGCCGACTGATTCAAGCTGATAGAAGAGCAACGTTGACTGAAATAACCACTCATTACAACCGAGGTATGCAGCAAAGTATTTGTGAAGCCACAACACGTACAACCTTGAGGCGGATGGGCTACAACAGCAGAAGACCCCACCAGGTACCACTCATCTCCACTACAAATAGGAAAAAGAGGCTACAATTTGCACGAGCTCACCAAAATTGGACTGTTGAAGACTGGAAAAATGTTGCCTGGTCTGATGAGTCTCGATTTCTGTTGAGACATTCAGAGGGTAGAGTCCGAATTTGACGTAAACAGAATGAGAACATGTATCCATCCTCTGATGGCTACTTCCAGCAGGATAATGCACCATGTCACAAAGCTAGAATCATTTCAAATTGGTTTCTTGAACATGACAATGAGTTCACTGTACTAAAATGGCCCCCACAGTCACCAGATCTCAACCCAATAGAGCATCTTTGGGATGTGGTGGAACGGGAGCTTCGTGCCCTGGATGTGCATCCCTCAAATCTCCATCAACTGCAAGATGCTATCCTATCAATATGGGCCAACATTTCTAAAGAATGCTATCAGCACCTTGTTGAATCAATGCCACGTAGAATTAAGGCAGTTCTGAATGCAAAAGGGGGTCCAACACCGTATTAGTATGGTGTTCCTAATAATTCTTTAGGTGAGAGTAAATTAGAATCTCCTTCATTACAGATTTAAATTTATTCACATAAATAATATAGACTGTCAATCGGAGACAGCATAAATATAATATGACATAATGACATAATCTGGAGGTCCCACCGAGAACTGCTTGTAATAGAAACTAAATTTTGGGGTGCAAAATATATATTTGATAAAGTTATTGTGGTACTTGTAGTGCAACAAGTAGAAAAATGTCTGAGAACAATAGCGAGGCTAGCCATGGCATGCCTGCTGCTGCTGCAGTGGTTAAGACTGATATGCATGATAGAGAGACTCAAGAATTAGTTGAACATTTTGTAATGTGTCATATGCATGACAGGTTGGATATTAAGAGAGAGTTAAAGGATTGGAGGGTTGAACTGGAAAGGAGAGCTGTAGAATATGCAAATGATGTCTGGTCTGATAAATCCCGGTTTGCTGATTATCTCTGT
Source organism: Bufo bufo (assembly GCF_905171765.1). Taxonomy (NCBI): domain Eukaryota; kingdom Metazoa; phylum Chordata; class Amphibia; order Anura; family Bufonidae; genus Bufo; species Bufo bufo. Next base: position 260,913,199 of record NC_053391.1, on the reverse strand, counting down.
CACATTTCCCAAGCTAAACATAAGAAAGATAAGGATTCATTAACCCCCTCAATCTTGACCTGAATTTGTATATTTAGTTGTTGAAATAGCAAAGCAATTGGAACAAGCAAAATATAAAAATATTGAACAGGCATATGAAATTGATAAATTTCAAAAAGACCTATCTGAAATGGAAATTAAGGCGGCCACGGTTTCTGGTGAATTAGCACAATGGTCTGCTAAATTATCAGAATATAGTGACAGAGACAATCAACAGCAAGAGGTAATAAGAACTCTGGAATGGAAATTAAGTTAAGCTACTAATGAACTGTCTAAATGTCAATTGTCTATGGTGGATCTAGAGGAGGAATTGTCTAAAACCATCACTGCTAACCCTAAAAATCCTTTTTTTTAGGGTAACCCCTCCTGTAGAGGCTCCTCCCCAAATATAAAGGGGGAGAAGCAGGTAAGTATGTCAGATGTTGCAGAGGTTGATGACTTAAATGTATGTAAAATGGAGCAATCTAATGTAATTGTCTTTCCCCATAAAAGGAATTTAACCCTTACAAAGCCACATGGCAAGGGGGAGGGGAAACCTGTTTGTTCTGTCTTACAGCACACAAAGTCTTCAGCTGCACAGATGAAGGCATATGATCCTGCTAATAAAAGGAAGGAGGAGGAAGCAAGGACAAGTATAATTGCCAAGCAGGAAAAAATTTCAATAATCATTCCAAATATCTTTGTTCCATACAGGAAATAGAAAATAGATATTATATGAAAGTTGAATTATTTGATAATTTCCCACCAATAATAGCCTTGATAGATACAGGTAGCCAAGCAACTTTATTATCTTTAAAGTACTTCCAACAATTACAGGATGTATCTTCTAATAGGTATAAGTTAAAAAGTTTTAATGCTAACCTGGTAAGTGTCTCAGGCAGTGCCCTCAAGGTTTTAGGTAAAGCTTGGCTGAATTTTAAAGTAGGAAACAAAGTAATTAGCCATCCTACATTGATCGTTGATATGCCCATTGATTGATTAAATATTGGCATCGATTTCCTGAAAAAATTAAGCCCAGTGATTGATTTTGTTAATAAGGTGATATGGTCTCAAGTGAGGATACCCATTAATTATGAACAATCACAATCCTATCACAATAGGCATAACTGCCATGTGATAGAGGACAGGCCGGATTCCATTGAGGTACATTTCCAAAATAGCCAAGTCCCTGATGTCTCTTTACTGCAAACCACTCCAAATTCCACTATAGGTGAACAGGAAGATAACACCATATGTGTGTCTCCTGAACGAGTAAAAGATGTCTGTTTGGAAGGGGATGTTCTTACAATCCACCTACACCCAGAAACTACTGACCCTACTGGGTTTAATGGTCACAAACAATTCCTAGTGGGAATGGAAAAGGTGGATGATGAGATGTTCTTCCCAGTACAGGTGAATGACTTAGGAAGAACTAAGAGGGCTAAATTGGATTTGCGCCATGAAAATAGTTATATTAGTAGGGATCTAATAAATCAAGTGGCCATTTCTAAAGTGATTCGATATCCAAATCCACAGGATAATTGGATACATGACTTGGATAATGATTCTGATGATCATAATATAATTGCAAAATGTATATTAACCATTTCTATTGCAGAAAAATCGGCTACTCATTTATTCCTGGTGCTTGAGGAACCCAGATATCCCATGTACATTGGCAACGATATTTTACATTGTTTTGCCATCCATGTGGATATAGTGAATTCCACATTGTGGACAAGATTAAAAGGGAATGGTGATGGTTTTATGGATGAACATGAAGCACTTAAGTCATCCCAGATACTGCCTTATGCAGTCAGTGTATTAGTGCCATGAGATATAATAATCCCTCCAGGTACTAATAATTTCCTGTTACCCATTCAGGTAGCAAAAAGCCAAAAATTAAAGAATTGTGATGCATTGATATGCCTATCAAACGGAATGCAACAATTAGGTATTTCAGTAAATCATACCCCTATGGTGAATTTACAAACCTTTAAAACCCAAATAATTGTGAATAATGGAATGCCAAATAAAGTCCATTTGTCTAAAGACACTATCATTGGTATGGCATTAGATTCATATTATTATACATTTGGGTTTCAGAATGTAATTATTGGCCTAATACCTGAATCGTATCTAACAAAAGAACAATTGGTTGAACAAACATTTTATTCTTCTCCTGAAGGATTGTTCACCATTAGTTCAGTATATCCTTTTAATTTTGAAGAAGGTACCTGCAAGGTAGAGGAATCCTCCCTTACCTTTAATCATACAATTAATGAGAAGGAAGCCCAGGAATATCATGAGTTTGCTGAAAAAGCAGGTAAGTCAAATTATGACCTCACTGACAGGTTGGAGGAAACCTATGAAATAGGTCAACCAGAAGTGTTCCCAGTGTTAATGGAAATGGTCCAGCAACAAATCTCATTAGCTGATGGATGCTCCAATGACCCAGAGCGACAACAACTAAAGGAAGTTCTCTTAGAATTCAAGGATATCTTTGCTAAAGATTCCTTTGATTGTGGTCTGACTGACATACACATTGCCAGGATTCAGACTGATCCTGAGGCACCTCCCGTTTATATCAAGCAATATCGTCTTCCACTAGTTTGTTATGACTCGCTAGCGGAAATAAATTTCCTTGGACATGAGGTTACCTGTGAAGGCCTGAATCCCCAGAAGAAAAAGGTGGAGGCTGTGATGAAATCTAAAACGCCCACCAATATCAGTGAACTAAGGTCATTCCTTGGAATGATGAATTACTCCTGTAAATTCATTGATAACTATGCTGAGATTAGTAAACCATTGTTGACATTGTTAAAGAAAGGTGTACCCTGGACATGGGGGGAGGATCAGGAACAAGCTATGTCTGAGCTTAAAAGGAGACTCACCCAAGCCCCATGTCTAGCTTATCCAGAGGGGGGTAAACCCTTTTATCTGGAAACTGGTTTTACTAATCTTAGTATTAGTGCTGTCCTATGCCAAAAACAGGATAAATTGCATAAAGTTATAGCTTATGCAAGTAAATCCCTGTCACCAGTAGAAATAAAGTTTAGCGACTGTGAAAAAGCTTTACTAGCCACAGTATGGGCACTTCAAAACTTTAGAAGTTTTGTACAGGGTGAGAAAATCATTGTTGAAATGGCCCATCAACCCCTACAATATCTACAGAGTGATAAAATTAGGGATGGTATCTTGTCTAACAGCAGGATCACTGCTTGGACCTTGTCTTTACAAGGATGGCTGTTGGAAGTTCGGTAAAAGCAAAATAAAAAGTGTCCAGTAGCCCAAGGACTTGCAGAACTGCATGATAATTTTCTAGAGGAACAAAAATCTTACAAAGTGTATGATGAAGACTATTGCTCTCTACTCCCCTGTGCGTACATAGATGGTTGTGCTTACCACACCACTGTAGGGGACGAAAGAAAACTAGTGGCAGGAATTGGCATTACTTGGATAGATGAGTGCCCGAGTATTTCAATAGGTTACAGTATTGGTGCTAAGAGTAGCCAGGTAGCCGAATTAGCAGCTGTCTACCAAACCGTTAAAATTGCTATAGAGCACAATATAAAGGAATTCGTCATAGTTACTGATTCAAATTATGTGCGGAACAGTTTTGTAGAATATATGCCCACATGGAAGAGGAGTCACATGTTACGGTCCAATAACAAACCAGTGAAACACGCCAAGTTGTTTTGTGCCATAGATGAGCTGGTCCGACATAATGATCTAACCATTTATTGGAAAAAGACTAAAGGTCATTCCAAAACCCAAAATAGAGATAAATAGGGTAATGACCTAGCTGATAAACTGGCCAAACAAGGAGCCATAGATGGTGATCATGTGAATATAGATCATTTACTAGAGATGATTCCCATTGACGCTATCACTAGACAACAGGCTAAGGCCCAAACTGAAAATAGTGTAGTTCAATGGAGCCAAGAATCTTCTAGTGAGGATCTGATCAAAAGCCAGAAGGAAGATCTTATATTGGGAATCTTCTATAAACATATTGAGGATCCTAATAATAATCCCATATCGGAGGATAATTATACCCAAAAAGAAGACCTCCAATTACTTATGAAATCCAAATCCCAATTTAGTATTCAGGATGGGTTATTAATGAGAACCTCTAAAAATGGTATTCAGCAATGGGTAGTTCCTACTACATTTAGAGGTTTAATGTTACAACATGCCCATGATGCACCTATAGCTGGTCATCGTTGAGAAAAGATTACATATGAGTAACTACGTGATTATGCCTACTGGCCTCATATGTTAAAGGATATCCAGAGTTATTGTCAAGGTTGTTTGGTATGTGCGCAATTTCAACCTCAAGGCCCTAAACATCGTGCTCCACTTCAGAAGAAAGGTTTTTCATTACCCTGGTCTGACATCCAAATCGATTTTATTGGTCCTGTTACCCGGTCATCCCGAGGAAATAAATACATGTTGACCGTCACTTGTGTGTTTACAAAATGGGTAGAGTGTCTACCGGCCCGCAATAACACAGCCGAGACCTGTGCATTTTTGTTGATTAACCATATATTTTCCAGATTTGGGTTACCGTTAAGGATTGATTCAGACCGTGGATCACACTTTGTAAGTGAGGTAATGGCGAAGATGTGGAAGATGTTGAGTGTGAAGAGAAAATTACACATTGCCTATCCTCCAGCATCTAGCGGATCCATTGAGCGCTATAACCAGTCTATTGTCAACATCCTTAAGAAATATGTTAAGGAGTCGGGTAAAGACTGGGATATAAGGTTACCATTAGTGCTCATGGCCATTAGAGCTACTCCAAGCAGGGCTACACAGATGTCCCCTTTTGAGCTGATGACGGGGAGAAGAATGGTACTTCCTCAACATCTGTTGTATCGCGCATCAGATCATAACCTGATCAATGCAGCCACGACACATCAGTATGTGGAGGACCTTCGTAAGTATCTTCAACACGCGTTTGCTTTCGCGCAGAAGAATCTTGAGAAAGCCGCTGTAAGTAACAAGACTTATTATGATTTGAAAACTACCAAAAAGGAATATGAGGTAGGAGATAGAGTGTATCTTTATAACTTTGCCCGGGATCGGGTAAAAGAAAGAAAATTTCTCCCATCATGGAAAGGTCCAAATGATGTAATTGATAAAATATGACCTGTAGTTTATAAGGTGAAAATTAATACCAAAGATGGTTTCATCGAGAAATGGGTACATGTAAATCAATTGCGAGTATGTGATCCGAGATCACAACTGAGAATCATAGAAGGTGATGCTGAATAAGAGAATGAATAAGGATTGCGTTAATCTGATTTCTCTCAGTTCACAGATGTTCCAATTTTGGCGTTTCCTTGCAAAGAATTTTACATAGCAACGCTAGGGAAACTGTATATCTCAAAAGATTAAAGAATATGTATTCATTCTTTCATTTTCTTTTTGAAAAAGGAAGTAATTGGCAGAACCAGACGTGATTCCTGGCGACGAAGATGACAACAAAGTTACAGATATCGTGCGGATGGTGTTGATCCGAGAGGTTCAATTGAAGACGGAACTAATCATCAACCCGAATCTACAGCCGTGTTTCAGATGTCACAGGATTGTGAATGATGGCAAAGAAGATTTTACTTCAAGAATCTTTGCGAAATTGGACTTAAGGACATTCATTGGATGAAGATACCGGATAATACCATTTTAGCTTGGGAAAGGAACCAAATTGGTACATTATGCATGGGAACAAAGTCACAGCAATAATGGCATGATTGGTGCCAAGTTTTGCATTTTCTTACATGCTAAAACCATTGGACACAGGATCTCTGTGATAATATACTTTTCCAGGATTGACTTTATGATGCGACAAAAGACTCGGATAAAATATATTGATGAACATGAAAATTCTTCCGACCTTCTCCCAGTTAGGTCTTAAGGGGATCCTTGACTAACGTGGGAAGAATGGGTGGGATTTGTCAGAACTATTGGGTATAAATAAAGTCCATAAGTATAAGGCCTATATAAGATGTATGGACATGAACCTAAAGAACAACCATTTTGTCTTATTTTAAAAGTGCAGGGTGAGTTCAGGATTTTTGAAATCAGGATTATTAACCAAGGATTTACAATATGTACCACAGTGTCCCAAGGTCTAATGAAAAGTATTTGCATAGATAAGACAATGTATTAGAAATGTGCTGAGTTTTGATGATTTTCAGTGAATAGAAAGAGTATAATTTTTCGTTGGGGTTTTCTATTAATCAATGTATGATTAATGGTCCTTATAGATATATTCAGTTTTAAGGTTAGAAATGAGGTACAAATTCCTATGTCATTTTTAGAATCTCTCCCAGAGTAAAACACAAGTTAATGATCTCTTTGCTGAAGATTTCTTGAATGGAGAAATGTGGACACAGGTGATCATAAACAAACCCTGTCTTTTCCCCAAAACAATGACCTAAGAATGGTCATGTGTATCTTGATTTAATTAGGTCTAGTCAAGAGATTAAAGGATGTACGAGGTGTTTGACTAAATACAAAAGTAATTGTCTAGTCAAGATCTCCTCAAGGTTTTGTCTGAAGCCTTAGTTAGAATTTATTGCTAGTAAATGAATAAGGGAATATATAGAAAACATGTGCCTCGACTTTTGTATGGAGTACTAGTGCCATCTAGTGTTAGGGTAACATAAAGGTTTATTTTCCCTAAGGAGGTTCTATTAATTATAAATTGAGGTCACTAGTTAATGATAAAACTTGGCCAAGCCCTTTCTAAGATAACACAACCAAAAGGAGTGCATAACACACCAATATAGAGTAGTAAAAAATCAAGTTTTATTAATGTATCAATAAAAGATGGACATGATTAACAACATATATCAATAAAAAAGCAGGGACTAAACACAGTCATACACCACCCTGCTGTCAGCCCTATCCCAATGAAAATGATGAGTATACCCCTGATGATCAGTGCAAGATGGAATCAATATCCTAATAAAGGTGATCAATCAGATCAGTATAAAGTAAGTATGCAATATACAAATACAAGCGTGCCCCCTATGAATGACGGCAACACTACTAAGGCCCAGAACAGTTAGGTCTAACAGCCTAGAGGTGCACAAAATAGTGGGGCGACATGCCAGTATTGGAAGGGGCTGATGCCAGGGCGGACTGGCATCAGCCCCTTCCAATACTGGTATGTCGCCCCACTATGGGGTATTTGGAATCGAATCACTGCACAACGAAGTTCAGGACGTGTGCCATGCACTGCACGTGTTTCATTTTGCCCTGTATCAGCGCGCTCAGCAGAATGGCACCGCTGTCGCACACCACTTTACCAACTGTCAAATTGAGCGGGGTTAGACACTAATCGACCTGTGACCGCAGAGCTGAAAATAGTGCAGGACCGGTGTGGCTCTTGGCTTCAAGGCACAACAGACGCAGCATAGCATGGCAACGTCTTACCTGGCATGTCGAATAGGTTCTGGGGAACTTGAAGGGTGCAGCGTAAGAGGCGGTAGCAGTGGAAAAGGAAGAGTCAGCCGGTGAGGAGACAGAGGATGGAGTAGGATGCGGATGAGAAGAAGAGGCAGGCCTGCATGCAATCCGTGGCGGTAACACCAAATCCACACGGGTGCCACGGGTTACATTCTTGACGGCCGTCAGAAGGTTCACCCATTGGGCAGTAAAAGTTATGTACCTTTCCTGCCCGTGTTTTCTAGAACACGTGTCTGTGGTCAGATGTATCTTGGCACCGACACTGTGTGCCAGAGATAAATTAACTTGCCACTGAACGTGGCCATATAGTTCAGGGATGCCCTTCTGGGAAAAATATTTCCTTCCATGGACCTTCCATTGCGGTGTGCCAATGGCCACAAATTTTCTAAAGGCCTCCGAGTCCACCAATTTATATGGCAGTAGTTGGCGGGCTAGCAGTTCCGACAAGCCAGTAGTCATCCGTTGGGCAAGTGGATTATCCGGCGTCATCATTTTTTTACGCTTGAATATTTGGGCCACGGAAGCCTGCCTTCTGCCAGATGAACGGGACAACGGCACAGTGGAAGGTGGAGTGGAAGACAAATAGGAGGAGAGAGGAGAAGGAGAAGAGGCAGGACGTGAAGCACTAGGAGTGTGGCTTTGTGGGTTCTGACGGCGTTGCTCCCACTGGACTTGGTGATAGGAGGCCAGGTGCCTTCTTAAGGCGGTCATCCCTAGGTGAGTGTTGGGCTTACCGCGACTTATGCGTTTACAGCACAGGATGCAGATAGCTAGGGTTCGTACCGAACTTTAGGATTTTGGGACCCTGGACCCGAACATTTCAGTAAAAGTTCGGGTTCGGGTTCAGTGTTTGACGCTTTCTTGGTGCTTTTTGAAAGGCTGCACAGCAGCCAATCAACAAGCATCATACTACTTGCCCCAAGTGGCCATCACAGCCATGCCTACTAATGGCATGGCTGTGATTGGCCAGAGCAGCATGTGACCCAGGCTCTATTTAAGCTTGAGTCATGTAGCTCTGCACGTCACTTTGCTGCTACAAGTGTAGGGAGAGGATGCTGCTGGACTTGTGATTTCAGCGAGAGCATAGGAGAGAATCTAACTCAGCGATCTACAGACAAATAGTTGTATGGGTGCAGGGCACTATCGTTTAAGGCTACTTTCACATTAGCCTTCGGTGCTCCGCTTGTGAGCTCCGTTTGAAGGGGCTCACAAGCGGCCCCGAACGCATCCGTACTGCCCTAATGCATTCTCAGTGGACGCGGATCCGGTGAGAATGCATCAGTCTGGCAGCGTTCAGCCTCCGCTCCGCTCAGCGAGCGGACACCTGAACACTGCTTGCAGCGGATCTGTCCAGACTTACAATGTAAGTCAATGGGGGTGGATCCGTTTGAAGATGACACCATATGGTTCAATCTTCAAACGGATCCGTCCCCCATTGACTTTACATTGAAAGTCTGGACGGATCCGTTCAGGCTACTTTCAGACTTAGAATTTTTTTTAAACTATAATGCAGACGGATCCGCTCTGAACGGATACAAACATCTGCATTATAGGAGTGGATCCGTCTGAGCAGACATCAGACGGACCCGCTCTGAACGCTAGTGTGAAAGTAGCCTTACCCTGCCCTGAGCTCATTGACCAAAAAATACTAACTTTTAGAATTCTGTTAGTTAGGTGGGTGGCGGCGGCCATTTTATGCATGCTCAGTGCACCAGCACTGCATCTGAGCTTTTGGAAATTGCAAATCACCATTTTTTGGGGGCAAACTACAACATCTGTATTAGTCAGTGTCCAATTTAAGGTAGAAATACACCCATCATTTTCTGGGGTTTGAAAAACACACTTTTTTTTTTTTTTTTTAAACTATATTTTCCAGATCTGCAAGTGTTAAATTCAAGTTTAATATATACAGCTTTTTCATATTCTGTTAGCAAAAAAATACTTTTTTGGCAATCTACAACATCTGTATTAGTCAGTGTGCAATTTAAGGTAGAAATACACCCATCATTTTCTGGGGTTTGAAAAACACACTCTTTTGACAAAAAACACTATTTTCAGGCCTTGCAGCATCAGCACGTGTGAAATTACAGGCTTATATACTGCTGTCAAATTCAGTTGTTAAACAAACACTCATTTGGACACAAAAAATTTAGTTGGCAGATGTCTTTGTGAGATACACCTTTAATACTTTTGGGTTACATTCAGAGATTTTAAATACCGCCATTTGGTGCACCAATATTGAATTTGAGGCCTACACTGGTTCAGGCCCTCTACATACATGGGTTTGAATTAGGCATTTGAAATACAGCAATTTGAAATACATCCTTTTTGTGCAAAGATATATTTACTGCAGGCCTACACTGGTTCAGGGTGTGTGTGATCCCCTCTATACATACAGGGGTTTGAATTAGGCATTTGAAATACAGCCATTTCAAATACAGCCATTTTGTGCAAAGATATATTTACTGCAGGACTACACTGATTCGGGGCGTGGGATCCCCCCTATACATCCAGGGGTTTGAATTAGGCATTTAAAATACAGCCATTTTGTGCAAAGATATATTTACTTCAGGCCTACAGAGGTTCAGGCCCTCTGAGATACCACCTCTACATCCAGGGGTTTGAATTAGGCATTTGAAATACAGCCAATTGAAATACAACCATTTTGTGCAAAGATATATTTACTTCAGGCCTACATTGGTTCAGGGCATGTGTGATCCCCCCTATACATGCATGGGTTTGAATTAGGCATTTGAAATACAGCCATTTTGTGCAAAGATTTATTTACTTCAGGCTTACAGAGGTTCAGGCCCTCTGAGATACCACCTCTACATCCAGGGGTTTGAATTAGGCATTTGAAATACAGCCTTTTGAAATACAGCCATTTTGCACAAAGATATATTTACTGCAGGCCTACACTGATTCAGGGCGTGGGATCCCCCCTATACATCCAGGGGTTTGAATTAGGCATTTGATATACAGCCATTTGAAATACAGCCTTTTTGTGCAAAGATATATTTACTGCAGGCCTACACTGGTTCAGGGTGTGTGTGATCCCCTCTATACATACAGGGGTTTGAATTAGGCATTTGAAATACAGCCATTTTAAATACAGCCATTTTGTGCAAAGATATATTTACTTCAGGCCTACAGAGGTTCAGGCCCTCTGAGATACCACCTCTACATACAGGGGTTTGAATTAGGCATTTGAAATACAGCCATTTTGTGCAAAGATATATTTACTGCAGGCCTACACTGGTTCAGGGCGTGTGTGATCCCCCCTATACATACAGGGGTTTGAATTAGGCATTTGAAATACAGCTATTTGAAATACAGCCATTTTGTGCAAAGATATATTTACTTCAGGCCTACACTGGTTCAGGGCGTGTGTGATGCCCCCTATACATACAGGGGTTTGAATTAGGCATTTGAAATACAGCCATTTGAAATACAGCCATTTTGTGCAAAGATATATTTACTTCAGGCCTACAGAGGTTCAGGCCCTCTGAGATACCACCTCTACATATAGGGGTTTGAATTAGGCATTTGAAATACAGCAATTTCAAATACAGCCATTTTGTGCAAAGAAATCTTTAATTGAGGCCTAGTCTGGTTCAGGCCGTGTGAAATACACCCTTTAAATACTGTCGTTCTTTTCTACTATTAATTAAACACTCATTTAGGGCAAGATCCTAAATACAAAAGGAGAGGAGAGCTTCAAATAAGGGACGTGGCCCAGGTCGTGGTGCTGCTAGTGGAGCTCCTGTTGCAGGGAGAGGACGTGGTCGATCTGTGCCAGCTACACACACAAGTGAAACCTCTTCCTCAGGTGCGAGTAGGCGACAAAACCTGCAGCGGTATTTGGTCGGGCCTAATGCTGCTCTACGAATGGTGAGGCCTGAACAAGTACAGGCGATAGTAGATTGGGTTGCTGACAGTGAATCCAGTTCCTTCACATTGTCTCCCACCCAGTCTTCTGCTGAAAGACCACAGTTGGCACCTGCAGTCGATGTCCATCAGTCTTTCACCTAACCCCCTTGCAAATCAGCCAAGCAGTCTGAGCCCCAAATCATGCAGCAGTCTCTTCTGCTTTTTGATGACACTGTTAGCAGTGTTTCCCAGGGCCATCCACCTAGCCCTGCCCAGAAATGGAAGAGATTGAGTGCACCGATGCCCAACCACTTATTTTTCAAGATGAGTTCATGAGAGGACCATCGCAGCACGTCTCGGATGATGACGAAACACAGGTGCCAACTGCTGGGGCTTTCGAAAGTGTGCAGACCGGCAAGAAAGTCAGGGATGAAGACTGGGTGGAAGATGATGTGGAGGACGATGAGGTCCTCTACCCCACATGGAATCAAGGTCATGCGAGTGACCGATGTAGTTCGGAGGAAGAGGCGGTGGTCGTACAGAGCCACCAGCACAGCAGAAGAGGGAGCAGGGTGCAAAAGCAGAACAGCCGTCCCCTAGACAGTAGGCCTGCTACTGCCCACTGCAGCAAGGGACCAAGCACACCAAAGCCAGCTCCAAGGAGTTCCCTGGCGTGGAAGTTCTTCAGACAATTTGCTGAGGACAAGACACGAGTGGTTTGCACGCTGTGCAATCAGAGCCTGAAGCAAGGCATAAACGTTCTCAACCTGAGCACAACCTGCATGACCAGGCATTTAAGTGCAAAGCACGAGCTGCAGTGGAGTAGACACCTCAAAAACCAAGAAAGGTCTCTGGCTCCTCCTGCTTCCTCTTCTGCTGCAGTCGCGGCCTCTTCATCCACCTCTGGAGTGACAGTGCCACCTGGCACCCCACAAACAGAGAATCTGCCAGCAATACCAACACCTGGGTCACCAAGCATTTCCACAATGTCCCACGCAAGCGTTCAGCTCTCCATATCCCAAACGCTGGAGAGGAAGAGGAAGTACCCCCCTACCCACCCGCGATCCCTAGCCCTGAATGCCAGCATTTCTAAATTACTGGCATTTGAAATGCTGTTATTTCGTCTGGTGGAGACGGATAGTTTTAAAGGCCTTATGACGGTGGCTGTCCCACAGTACGTCGTGCCCAGCTGCCACTACTTTTCAAGGCGAGCCATCCCTTCCCTGCACAACCAAGTAGGGGACAAAATCAGGTGTGCAATGCCATCTGTGGCAAGGTGCACCTGACTACTGATACGTGGACCAGTAAGCACGGTCAGAAACGTTGTATCTCCATAACAGCACTAGTGTTGATCACGAATATTCGAATTGCGAATTTTAATCGCAAATATCGGCACTTCGAGAATTCGCGAATATTTAGAAAATCGCAAAATATATTCGTAATCGCGAATATTCAATTTTTTTTTAAATACCAGTTCATGCGAATTTTCATGCGAATATTTTAGGCGAATTTTATGTGAATTTTCGCAATCAAGAAAATAATGCCTGAAGATCATGATTTCGCGAATTCTCGAATATATGGCGAATATTCGCTCGAATATTCGCGAAATATCGCGAATTCGAATATTGCCCCTGCCGCTCATCACTAAACAGCACACTGGGTAAATGCAGTGGCGGGTGGGCCTGAGGCGGATAGCAGTTTGGCGCATGTCCTTCCACCACCGAGGATTGCAGGGCGCTTCAGTTTGCTTCCTGTTGCTTTCTCCTCCTACTCTCCTTCCTCATCCTCTACCAGCTCCTCATCCGGTCAGCGTAACACCTTCACCACCAACTTCAGCACAGCCAGGGGTAAACGACAGCAGGCAGTTTTAAAACTTATCTGTTTGGGGGACAAACCCCACACCGCGCAGGAGCTGTGGACGGGCCTTGAAAAACAGACCAATGAGTGGTTTGTGCCAGTCAGCCTCAAGCCCGGCCTGGTGGTGTGCGATAATGGGCAAAATCTCGTAGCAGCTCTGGGACTAGCCGGTTTGACGCACATCCCTTGCCTGGCGCATGTGCTGAATTTGGTGGTGCAGAGATTCCTTAAAAATTACCCCGACATGTCAGAGCTGCTGCATAAAGTGCGGGCTGTCTGTGTGCGCTTTAGGTGTTCTCACCCTGCTGCTGCTCGCCTGTCAGCGCTGCAGCGTAACTTCGCTCTTCCCGCTCACCGCCTCATATGCGACGTGCCCACAAGGTGGAACTCCACCTTGCACATGCTGGCCAGACTGTGTGAGCAGCAGCAGGCGATAGTGGAGTTTCAGCTGCAGCACGCACGGGTGAGTCGCTCGGCGGAACAGCACCACTTCACCACTAGTGATGAGCGGCAGGGGCAATATTCGAATTCGCGATATTTCGCCATATATTTGAGAATTCGCAAATTCATGATCTCCAGGCATTATTTTCTTGATTGCAAAAATTTGCATACAATTTGCCTAAAATATTCGCATAAAAATTTGCATGCACTGGTATTTTTAAAAAAAATCGCATATTCGCGATTACGAATATATTTTGCGATATTTTAAATATTCGCAAATTCTCGAAGTGCCGATATTCGCGATTAAAATTGACAATTTGAATATTCGTGATCAACACTATTCACCACCAATGACTGGGCCTCCATGTGAGACCTGTGTTCCTTGTTGCGCTGTTTCGAGTACTCCACCAACATGGCCAGTGCCGATAACGCCATTCTCAGCGTTTACTATCCCAGAGGGATCATTTCGTAGGGTTTCCGGACAGTCATTCCCAAGTGGCTCCAAGGGTGGGTTCCTGCACCCACAAACCCAAGGTACACAATTGTCCAACCAGGGCACAGTTCTGGAGGATGAGGAGGTGGAGGATGAGGATATGCAGGAGGAGGAACCATGTTCAAAGCAGGGTGGCACCCAGACCAGCTCATGGCCACCACTGGTGCGTGGATGGGGGATACAGAGGACACAGACGATACACCTCCCACAGTGGACAGCTTTTCGTTGTCTCTGGGCAGCCTGGCACACATGAGCGATTAAATGCTGCAGTGTCTCCGCAATGACCGCCGAGTTGCCCACATTCTAACTTGTGCTGATTACTGGGTGGCCCTGCTGCTGGATCCCCATTACAAGGACAACGTACCGTCCTTAATTCCGTCACTGGAGCGTGATCGTAAGATGCGCGAGTACAAGCGCACGCTGGTAGACGCGCTGCTGGTGGCATTCCCACCTGACAGCGGGGGCACAGTGGAAGCACAAGGCGAAGGCAGAGGACAAGGAAGAGGCACCGCCAGCACCTAAGAAGGCAGGGTTAGCATGGACGAAATGTAGAAAAGCTTTGTCAGCACGCCACAACAACCAGCACCACCAGCTAATATTGAACATCTTAGCAGGAGGCAGCATTTCACCAACATGGCGGAGCAGTATGTGTGCACACGCCTACACGTACTGAATGACGGGTCTGCCCCCTTCAACTTCTGGGTCTCCAAATTGGGCACATGGCCTGAGCTTGCCCTTTACGCCTTGGAGGTGCTAGCGTTCCCTGCAGCCAGTGTATTATCTGAACGTATGTTTAGCACGGCAGGAGCGGCATCACAGACAAGCGCAGCAGCCTGTCCACAGCCAACGTGGACAAGCTCACGTTCATTAAAATGAACCAGGCATGGATCCCACAAGACTTGTCTGTACCTTGTGCAGAATAGACATTTATACCACCAGCAAACATACATTCTTGTACTCAAGTCAAGTGCAATGATTCTTTGTTTTCTTTTTTTTTTTATTTGTCCCAATATTATGGGGGCTACCTACCCCCCAAAAAAAACAAAAAAAAAACATTGTTGGCTACCTCCTCCTCCTCCATTGCTGCCTCCACCTACAACACCACATTCACCGCCTCCTCAACCTCCAACTCCATATCCACCTCCTTCTCTGAGTTGCAGGTTAATAATTTGTAATTTTTAGTTATTTTATTTTAAGTTATTTCCCTATCCACATTTGTTTGCAGAGCAGTTGCCATGCTCTTAAGCACATTTTACTGCATTTTACATCCCTCTAGCCTTTTCAAGGACTATTTTAGAGCCATTTTAATGCAAAAAAGTGCCAATTTTAGTGCCCTAAATTGAAAAAAATCTTATTTTCAATTGTCGGGTGACATTTTACCATTTTTGGCGTATACAAACCCCTGCTGTGCCTGGGTGACAGGGGCCTAAATCTCTCAAAATCCTCTGTTCTATTGCTGGGTGACATGAACCCCCTTTTGCCGTGAATGAACCCCTGCTGTGCCTGGGTGACAGGGGCCGTAATCTCTCAAAATCCTCTGTTCTATTGCTGGGTGACATGAACCCCCTTTTGCCGTGAATGAACCCCAGCTGTGCCTGGGTGACAGGGGCCTAAATCTCTCAAAATCCTGTGTTCTATTGCTGGGTGACATGAACCCCCTTTTGCCGTGAATGAACCCTTGCTGTGCCTGGGTGACAGGGGCCTAAATCTCTCAAAATCCTCTGTTCTATTGCTGGGTGACATGAACCCCCTTTTGCCGTAAATGAACCCCTGCTGTGCCTGGGTGACAGGGGCCTTAATCTCTCAAAATCCTCTGTTCTATTGCTGGGTGACATGAACCCCCTTTTGCCGTGAATGAACCCCATCTGTGCCTGGGTGACAGGGGCCTAAATCTCTCAAAATCCTGTGTTCTATTGCTGGGTGACATGAACCCCCTTTTGTATTCAATGAACCCCTGCTCTGCATTGCTGACAGGGAACTAAATTTAGTGAAAACATCTGTTACTGATCCGAAGATGCGCGATTACAAGCGTACGTTGATGATGGCATTCCCACCTGACAGCGGAGGCACATTGGAAGCACAAGGCGAAGGCAGAGGAGGAGGGAGAGGTCGCCAACGCAGCTATGGCACCGCCAGCACCTGAGAGTGAGAAGGCAGGGTTAGCATGGTCAAAATGTGGAAAAGCTTTGTTAGCCTTGGAGGTGCTGACCTGCCCTGTAGCCAGTGTATAGTGTGAACGTGTGTTTAGCACGGCAGAGAGCATTATCACAGGCCGCAGCCAATGTGAACAAGCTTACGTTTATTAAAATTAACCAGGCATGGATCTCACAGGACTTGTTTGTACCTTGTGCAGAATAGACATTTATACCAGCCTCAACCATCCATTCTTGTTTTATTTTGTTATATGTCCCAATATTTTGGGGGATACCCCAATTTAAAAATAAAAAAATAACACAAATCAGTGTTGGCTACCTATTCCTCCTTCACCTCCGCTTCCACCTACACCGCCACGTCAACCTACACCGCCACATCCACCCATCCACCGCCTCCTCAACCTCCTAAGTCATTTCCTTATCCACATTTGTTTGCAGAACAGTTGCCATGCTCTTAAGCACATTGTGATGCCTTTTGCAGCCCTCTAGCTCTTTCCAGGACTATTTTAGAGCCATTTTAGAGCCCAAAAGTTCGGGTCCCCATTGACTTCAATGGGGTTCGGGTTCAGGGTCAAGTTCGGGTCAAGTTCGGGTCCCGAACTCAAACTTTTTTTTCAAGTTCGGCCGAACTCATCGAACTCGAACATCCAGGTGTCCGCTCAACTCTACAGATGGCAACACTATTATCAGCTGTTGACACGTTAATAAAAGCCCACACTGCAGAGCCATGTGCCGGTGTCCTGGGAAAGAAAGATTAGACCGCTCATGGTGGATGGCTCGCTCCAGATACGTTTGCAGTCTGCTTTTTGCCTCCTGGCCACTGCGAGTTCTGCCTGCTTCTCCTCCTTCTCCTCCCTATCTGCTGCTCCATCTCTTCCTCTGAACTCCACTCCTCTTACTCTCTTGTGGGCATTTACGTGATGTCCATTGACACGTCATCATTGTCACATTCACCAACACTGACATAAAAAATCTCAGAGTAGGCAGCAACAGCGTGGACCACCCTTCTTGGGCTGATCTGGGTACTGTCAGAAGACTGCTGGGTGGCGGCCGTTGCTACCTCCTCTTCCTCATCCGATGCCAAGAATGGCTGCGCATCGGTAAGGTCTGGAAGTTGATGGGAAAATAATTCCTCTGACTCGATTGGAGGGGCTATGGTGATGGTGGTGTCTTTGGGGGTGCACACAGCAGAGAGTGAGGAGGGTGCTGATACAGAGGATGAGGAGGGTGCGGAGGCGGAAGGCTGAGTGAGCCACTCAACCAACTCTGGTGCGTCCTTTGACGTAATCACACACACCTCCAACTTCCCACTTAGGCTCTGGCCTGATGCACCTGCCCGACCCTTACCACCCCTGCGGAGCGGCCTGCCTCTTCCTCTGCCTGTCATTTTCAAAATGACCCTTTGCCAAAGTCCCTAGAGAATTGCAGTATTTGCGGAAGCAGATGTATAGAACCCCTTAATCAGATTTTTTGGGGGGAAACTGGTATATCACACCAGTTGCAATTAGTTGTTCCAATGGCGTTTGTCCCTCTGTATAGCTGCGGTATCTCAGCAGAACCGCACACAAATGCTGCACTATACAAATGCACTATATAGAAATTATATTATAGGTATATCACACCCCTGTCTCAATCAGAATTTTTTGGGGGCAACTGGTATATCATACCAGTTGCAATTAGTTGTTCCAATGGCGTTTGTCTGTCTGTATAGCTGCTGTATCTCAGCAGAACCGCACACAAATGCTGCACAATACAAATGCGCTATATAGAAATTATATTCTAGGTATATTGCACCCCTGCCTCAGAGTTTTTTATGGGCAACTGGTATATCACACCAGTTGCAATTAGTTGTTCCAATGGCGTTTGTCCCTCTGTATAGCTGCGGTATCTCAGCAGAACCGCACACAAATGCTGTACTATACAAATGCACTATATAGAAATTATATTATAGGTATATCACACCCCTGCCTCAATCAGATTTTTTGGGGGGCAACTGGTATATCACACCAGTTGCAATTAGTTGTTCCAATGGCGTTTGTCTGTCTGTATAGCTGCGGTATCTCAGCAGAACCGCACACAAATGCTGCACTATACAAATACACTATATAGAAATTATATTCTAGGTACATCACACCCCTGCCTTTAATCAGATGTTTTGCGGGCCAACTGTTATATTACACCAGTTGCAATTAGTTGTTCCAATGGCGTTTGTCCCTCTGTATAGCTGCGGTATCTCAGCAGAAAAGCACACAAATGTTGTACTATACAAATTAACTACAGGGTGGGCCATTTATATGGATACACCTTAATAAAATGGGAATGGTTGGTGATATTAACTTCCTGTTTGTGGCACATTAGTATATGTGAGGGGGGAAACTTTTCAAGATGGGTGGTGACCATGGCGGCCATTTTGAAGTCGGCTATTTTGAATCCAACTTTTGTTTTTTCAATAGGAAGAGGGTCATGTGACACATCAAACTTCTTGGGAGTTTCACAAGAAAAAAAAACAGTGTGCTTGGTTTTAACGTAACTTTATTCTTTCATGAGTTATTTACAAGTTTCTGACCACTTATAAAATGTGTTCAATGTGCTGCCCATTATGTTGGATTGTCAATGCAACCCTCTTCTCCCACTCTTCACACACTGATAGCAACACCGCAGGAGAAATGCTAGCACAGGCTTCCAGGATCTGTAGTTTCAGGTGCTGCACATCTCGTATCTTCACAGCATAGACAATTGCCTTCAGATGACCCCAAAGATAAAAGTCTAAGGGGGTCAGATCGGGAGACTTTGGGGGCCATTCAACTGGCCCACGACGACCAATCCACTTTCCAGGAAACTGTTCATCTAGGAATGCTCGGACCTGACACCAATGTGGTGGTGCACCATCTTGCTGGAAAAACTCAGGGAACGTGCCAGCTTCAGTGCATAAAGAGGGAAACACATCATCATGTAGCAATTTCGCATATCCAGTGGCCTTGAGGTTTCCATTGATGAAGAATGGCTCCACTATCTTTGTACCCCATATACCACACCATACCATCAATTTTTTTCTTCCAACAGTCTTGGAGGGACCTATCCAATGTGGGTTAGTGTCAGACCAATAGCGGTGGTTTTGTTTGTTAACTTCACCATTCACATAAATGTTTGCCTCATCACTGAACAAAATCTTCTGCGTAAACTGAGGGTCCTGTTCCAATTTTTGTTTTGCCCATTCTGCAAATTCTGTGCGCCGATCTGGGTCATCCTCGTTGAGATGCTGCAGTAGCTGGAGTTTGTAAGGGTGCCATTTGTGAGTAGCTAATATCCGCTGACGGGATGTTCGACTAATGCCACTCTCCAGTGACATGCGGCGAGTGCTACGCTGTGGGCTCTTGCTGAATGAAGCTAGGACAGCCACTGTTGTTTCTTCATTAGAGACAGATTTCATGCGTCCACATTTTGGCAAACCCAACACTGAACCAGTTTCACGAAACTTAGCAAGCAGTTTGCTAACTGTAGCATGGGAGATGGATGGTCTCGTAGGGTGTCTTGCATTGAAATCTGCTGCAATGACCCGGTTACTGTGTTCACCAGACATCAACACAATTTCTATCCGCTCCTCACGTGTTAACCTCGGCGACATGTCAATGGCTGTAAACAAAGAGAAACTTGTAAATAACTCATGAAAGAATAAAGTTACGTTAAAACCAAGCACACCATTGTTTTTCGTGTGAAATTCCCAATAAGTTTGATGTGTCACATGACCCTCTTCCTATTGAAAAAACAAAAGTTGGATTCAAAATGGCCGACTTCAAAATGGCCGCCATGGTCACCACCCATCTTGAAAAGTTTCCCCCCTCACATATACTAATGTGCCACAAACAGGAAGTTAATATCACCAACCATTCCCAATATATTAAGGTGTATCCATATAAATGGCCCACCCTGTATATAGAAATTATATTATATGTATATCATACCTCTGCCTCAATCAGATTTTTTGGGGGGCAACTGGTATATCACACCAGTTGCAATTCGTTTTTTTAATAGCGTTTGCCCCTGTTTGCAGTATCGCAGCAGAACCGCACACAAATGCTGCGCAATACAAATACACTATAATATACTTTCTGTGTTAGAAAGTATATTATAAGTATATTACACTCCTCAGTATGTCACACCTATCGATAGCACACCTATACCAGTCCTTAAAAGGACTTTTGTAGCCCTATTAGCTAGCGTTTGGTGTCTCTATACTCTCTAAAAGTCTGTCCCTGCTCCACACAGCAACCTCTCCCTACAGCGGCAAAAATAGAATGTAAAATGGCAGCCATATCGGGTTTATTTATATGGTAAGGGGTGTGTCTATGTGCTGAAACATGTCAATTGGCTGTACTGTCCCACCTGATGGATGTGTCATGGGTCAAAGTTCTGCACAATGCAAAGAATATGGCGCCGGCGGACATCGCAATATGTTCGCCTATTCGGCAAACAGAAAACGAGCAAAGTTTGACGCAAAACTACCGCTGGGCGAACCGCAAGGCCATCTCTAATGGTGATTGTTAAATGCCATTTTTCCCATAATTTCAGTAATATACTATTCGTTTACTGTTATGCCTATTGTGAGGTAGTGACAGGCCTCATGGCTTTTAGGGGAGGTGTATGGCAGGTTTTTCCACCGTTTTTCACCAGGTGCCACAATCATTACTGGGGAGTAAAAGCCCATCCCACACTGTAATTTGGGGGTGTGGTTACAACTAGAGGCCAGGTGAGGCTCTTGATGTGTTGTTTCTAGAGTTGAGTGGACACCTGGATGTTCGGGTTCGACGGGTTCGGCCGAAAGTCACAAAAAAGTTAGAGTTCGGCACCCGAACTTGACCCAGAACCCGAACCCCATTGAAGTCAATGGGGACCCGAACTTTTGAGCACTAAAATGGCTTTAAAAATGTCATGGAAAGGGCTAGATGGCTGCAAATGGCATCAAAATGTGGTTAAGAGCATGGCAAGTGGATAGAGAAATGACTTTAAATTATATAAAATACGTAAAAAGACTTACATTACTCTTACCGGTAATCGTTTTTTCCCTTTAGCCTCCACAACGGCAGTAAACATGGAGATTATCCCGCCTTCTCAGGGACAGGAAAACAGCTTTGTGGACCAGCCCATATAAGGCCCCCTCCCTCTTACCTCTCCAGTTAGTAACCTAGTACTCAGAGATAAATGCAAGGAAGGTTTAATAAAGAACAAGTAACAAATATCAGAGCCAGTCTGCTCTAACTTAGAAGAACATATATATTTCATCAATAGAATATACACATATAAGTATGAATACGTATTAAATAATGTATATATCTATATATAGTAGATTTTTTTTTGGGGGGGGGGGGAATTCCTCCTGCCGTTGTGGAGGCTAAAGGGAAAAAACGATTACCGGTAAGAGTAATGTAAGTCTTTTCCCTACGCCTCCACAACGGCAGGAAACATGGAGGAAGTAACATAGGATAATAGCCTAGGGTGGGACAACTGCAGATAGGACCCTCCGCCCAAAGGCTAAATCCCTATTTGCAGAAACATCTAACTTGTAATGTCTAAAAAATGTACATGGATTGGACCATGTGGCTGCACGGCAGATGTCCTCTAAGGAAGCTGAAGCACCCTCGGCCCAGGATGTGGCTAGGGCCCTGGTAGAGTGAGCTTTGAGAAACGGTGGAGGAGGAACACCCTCTGTCTGGTAGGCTAGATAGATACAGGACTTGATCCATCTTGATATTGAAGTCTTGCTGGCAGCTTTTCCCTTCAACATACCCAGGTATTGAATCAGAAGTTGATTAGTCTTCCTAATCTCCTTAGTGGCTTCCAGGTATTGGAGGACACATCTCCTGACGTCCAGGTTATGAAAAAGTCTCTCTTTTTCGTTCTTTGCCTGAGAACAAAAGGAGGGAAGGATAATTTCCTGTTGGCAGTGAAATTTAGAGACTACTTTTGGGAGGAATTCAGGAGCATGTTTTAGCGTGATCCTGTCGTCTGAAACGGAAAGGTATAGAGGCAGGATAGAAAAGGCTTGTATTTTGCCTACTCTTCTGGCCGTAGTGATGGCTAGCAGGAATGATGTCTTAAGAGTAAGAATTCTTAAGGGTATATCTATAATTGGCTCAAATGGAGGGTACATAAGCTTGGACAGTACCAAGTTTAAGTCCCAGGGAGGCACTAGGGATCTTAACCTAGGGCGAATCCTGATGGCCGCCTTAAAAAACCTTTTTATTATTTCCATGTTAGCCAGTTTACAGTCCATAAACACACTCAAGGCTGCTATCTGAACCTTCAAAGTACTTACTGCGAGGCCTTTATCCAACCCTGCTTGGAGAAAGTCCAGTATGAGGGACATCTGAGGTTCTCCTGATGGGTCGTATTTATCCTCCCCGAAGAGTAGAAAGGATTTCCAGGCCCTCAAATATATTTTCGAGGTGACCGGTTTCCTACTAAGAAGTAAGGTGGAGATCACTTTCCTAGAGAAACCTTTGTTCCTCAGGATGTTTCTTTCAGCCTCCAGGCCGTCAGACGAAGTTGGGTGACTTGAGGATGAGAAACCGGACCCTGAAGTAGAAGGTCTGGGCGAGGATCCAGAATTCTTCTCCTGCCAGAATCTTCAGAATCGGAAACCATGATCTGCGGGGCCAAAATGGAGTGATCAGGATGATTCGTACTCTTTCTTCCAAAATCTTTGCTATGACCCGCTGTATGAGGGAGAATGGTGGGAATGCATATAACAGGATTGGCGGCCAGGGTACCGAGAGCGCATCCACCTTTAAGGGTTGATCTTCTACCGCCAGAGAGTAGAAATTCGGAACCGGTCTGTTTTTTTCTCCTGGCGAACAGGTCGATCTTCGGCGTTCCCCACCTGGAACAGATCTGCTTGAATTCCTGAGGGTTTAGCATCCACTCTCCTGCGTTTAGCTGGTCCCGGCTGAGGAAGTCCGCCACCTGATTCTCTTTTCCTCTCACATGTGCTGCTGAAAGGGACTGAATATTCTTTTCTGCCCAACTGAAGATCTTTCTCACCACCAGGGCTAGCGATAGGCTTCTTGTGCCGCCCTGTTTGTTCAGGTATGCCACTGTTGTAGAGTTGTCCGACAAGACCTTTACATTTCTCTGCAGGAGGGAGGGTGCAAATGTTTTCAGGGCTTCCCAAACCGCGGACAATTCTCTCTTGTTGGAGGAGGCTTTTTGCAGAACGAGACCCCACTGGCCTTGAGCTAGTTTCCCTTCCATGTGGGCTCCCCATCCTTGTTGGCTGGCGTCTGTAGTAATAACTACCTCATCCGATGGTCTCCAGGGTACTCCTTTCAAAAGATTTTTCCGATCTGTCCACCAATTCAAGGATGTCTTTACTGCCTGAGGGATTTTTACCTTCTTGTTTAAGGATGTCTGTTTTTTGTCCCAGGTTCTTAAGAGAAATTATTGGAGGGTCCTTGAGTGGAACTGTGCCCATCTTACTGAAGGGATAGTGGATGTCATCAGACCCAGGATGACCATCATCTCTCTGAAAGAGACCAAGAGTTGTTTCTGAAATCTTCTCACTGTCGTGATCAGGAAATCTTGTTTCTGTAGAGGAAGAAAAGAGATAATTTTCTCCGAGTCCAACAGTACTCCTAGAAAATTTATCTGGGATGAGGGTATGAGACAGGATTTTTCCGTATTGATTATCCACCCCAGGTTGGTAAGTGTGGTCCGGATTGTCTGGAGCTGCAGGAGTAACCGATAGGATGATGGGGCTGCTATTAGGAAATCGTCTAGGTACGGAAAAAATAGAATTTCCTTTAGGTGAAAGAACTTGGATACTTCTGTTATGACCTTTGTGAAAAGCCTTGGGGCTGAGCTGAGACCAAACGGAAGTACCCGGAACTAGAAGTGGCACAGCTCTCCCTTGAACCATGTCGCCAGTCTCAGAAATTTCTGATCCTCCTTTCTGATGGGTATATGGTAGTAGGCATCTGCCAAATCTAATGTTACCATGGCGCCGCTTTTTGGGATCAGGCTGATGACTGTTTTTATGGTTTCCATCTTGAACTTTTTGTATATGATGTATTTGTTTAACATCTTCAGGTTTATTATTAATCTGAACGATCCGTTTGGTTTCTTTATCAAGAAGATCGGGGAGTAAAACCCTTTCCCCTGTTCCTGCTTTGGGACTGGGATGATGGCCCCTTTCTCCAGCAGAAGTCTCAACTGATGATCTATAGTTAGTTGGCTTATCTCCCCCGGACGAGGGTTCTCCATATATCTGTCTGGTGGGCAGGTTTTTAACTCTAGACTGTACCCGTTCTTTATGACTGACAGAACCCATAGAGAGGCCTGGATATCTACCCAGGCAGGATAGAATTGGGACAGTCTTCCTCCCACTACGCTTTTGGCGTCATTGAGTAGAGGTGTGGGCCGATTTGTCAGGGTTAAACAGGAACCCTCTGCCTTTACCCCTATTGGACTGCCAGGCTGGTCTAGTGTCCTTTCTTTTTTGGTCCGGCCTACCTCGCTTCTGGGACCGAAAGGACCGCCTTTGTTGAAAAAATTTTGTTTCTGTAGGAAAGCCCTTTTTTCTATCTGAAGCTTTCTCTAGAATGTCGTCCAAGGCCATACCGAACATCCTATCTCCCTCACATGGCAGAGTGCACAGCTTGTTTTTGGAGGCTGTGTCACCGGACCAGGTGCGTAACCATACTGCTCTTCTAGCAGAGTTAGAGAGGGCAGCAGATCTGGCTGAAAGCTTCACTATGTCTGCTGACGCGTCTGCCATAAAATTAGCGGCTTGTTTTAGCATAGGTATAGAAGCTAGGATGTCTTCTTGTGGAGTGCCTGACTCTAGATGTTCCTCCAACTGTCCTAACCAAAGGCCCAGGGTTCTTGCCGTATAAGTTGCAGAGATCCCTGGTCTTAGAGTGGCCGTAGAGGATTCCCACATCTTTTTAAGGAGGCTTTCACATCTTTTGTCCATCGGATCTTTAAGAAGGCCGAGGTCTTCAAATGGAAGGGCAGTTTTTTTTGGAGATTCTTGCTACTGGGGCATCTACTTTAGGGGTCTTATCCCAGGCCACAGAATCTTCTTCCGCGAAAGGGTATTTTCTCTTTAACCACTTAGAGGCGGATTGTTTTTTCTCAGGGTCTCTCCATTCTGAGTGTATTAATGCTCGGATGTTAGGGTGGACGGGAAAAACTCGTTTTTTCCTGTCCCCTAATCCAGCAAACAATTGGTCCTGTACTGAAAGGGGTTCTCTCGGCTCTTCCAGGTTTATTGTAGCCCTAATAGTTTTCAGTAGGGAATCCGTCTCCTCAACTGAACAGAGAGGTTTACCGCCTGCTTGATCTTAAATATCAGAGTCAGACCCAGAGGAAATTTCACCTTCGTCCAGGTCAGAGTCCTGCACATTAGAGACTATGGCTCCTGAGGTAGATGGTCTGGGCGGTAATGTAGATAACTTAGCTTCTACAGCTGCACCCACTTCTTCTCTGATTATGGTCTTCAGACTTTCAATTAAGGATGGGGTCTCCTCTGACACAATCTTGTCACAACACTTTTGGCACAATGATTTCTTGTATGTACCAGACAGTGATTTCTTGCACATTACGCATTTTTTCTTCAAAGGTGGATCCTTTTTTGAGGATTCTTTACCCTGAGAGAGACAAAATTGGAGAGGAAAATTTTATCCTTAGTCTCTAAAAAGAGAAGGGTAAAGAACCACCACCAAGGAGACCCCCATACAGGATAAGGCACCCTGTTATTTAGTAATGGGAGGAGGCTTACCGGGCTAGAGGGCATGGAGGTATCTGTGGGCCGCCTGGGCGAATCGTCAGCTTGCTGGGACATCTTTCTCAGGAGAAGAGCGCAGGAGCTGCATCTGAACGCCGGCAGCTGCGCTCTTCTACTTCCTGGATTCCACTGATGACGACATTATGCTCCGCCCCCCCCTCGCGTCACGCGCCGGCCTCCGACGTCACATAGAATCCAACTGCCGGCGCGCGTGCATAGGGGAAGATGTGGGGAGTGTTCCCAGGCCCAGGAACGCTCCCCCGGCTCACAGAACAGGGCCGGTCCGCACTGGACGCGGGTCCAAAAGCCCGGGGTGGCCAGCAACGCTGGGCTTAAACCACAGGGAAGGAGGAACTTTTATAGAGTTCCGCAACCCTATCCCCTGCCTCAGCCCTCCGGCCAGAGCCGGGATAACAAACCGAAAAGGCTGGGCGCGTGACTGATCCATCCGGCAAGTCCTGACCTTCTGAGGGACAGGAAAACAACTGGAGAGGTAAGAGGGAGGGGGCCTTATATGGGCTGGTCCACAAAGCTGTTTTCCTGTCCCTGAGAAGGCGGGATAATCTCCATGTTTACTGCCGTTGTGGAGGCGTAGGGAAAATAAAAAATAATAATCTTGATCTAGGAGGACCAGGTCCATATAGAGTAGGAGGTTGAGGAGGTGGTGGATGTGGCGGTGTAGGTGGAAGTGGCGGTGGAGGAGGATGTAGCCTACACTGCTTTTTGGTTTAAAATTTATTTATATTTTTTTTAATTTGGGTACACCTCAAAACATTGGGAAATATAACCCTCCAGTCGTGCTAAACACACGTTCAGACAATAAACTGGCTGCAGGGCAGGCCAGCACCTCCAAGGCGTAAAGGGCAAGCTCAGGCCATGTGCCCAATCTGGAGACCCAGAAGTTGCAGAGGCTGACCCCTGTCAGTTAGTTCATGTAGGCGTGTGCATACTTACTGCCCCACCATGTCGCACGTCAAAGTGATGTTCACGATCCAATTTGATATTTTTCGATGTTCTTTTATGCGCCTATTATGGTGATCACGGGTGGCGGCGAATCAGGGTTCCAGGCCAGAGAGGGAGCGTGAGAAAAAGAGACCAAAGTTAAGGGAGATAGATTTATTTTAAAAAATTGGGATCGAGCAGAAATGTGGGAAAAGCTATTGAGGCGCAAATGTGGGACAAATTACAGAAGCCCAAATGTGGGCCAAAAGGGTCAAGCAGAAATGGGGGAAAAGCTATTAAGGAGCAAATGTTGTACAAATTACAGAAGCCCAAATGTGGGCCAAAAGAGTCAAGCGGAAATGTGGGAAAAGCTATTGAGGCGCAAATGTTGGCCAAAAGAGTATAGCGATAACGTGGGACAAATTATTGAAGTGCAAATGTGGTACAACTTGTTTAAAGGGATTCTGTCATGACATTTTTGGCCTATAACCTAAACATATGGCCAGGTCCGTCCAAATAGCATGAATCCGAAACTGTCCTTAATAAATGTGCCTGTGGCTCTATTAGCACATAAAAGAGGTTTTATAACCTGTCATTCACCTACCTAAGGTGTCCAAGGGGATGTCGCTTCATACAGGGTGCCCGGCTGCAGCCATCTCTGTCTGGTGACCAGCGCCGCGTTCCCAGTTGAAATCGCCGCCTTCCTCACCTCAGCCCCGCCTCCGCAATCGTCCCTCTGCCAGATCCCACGCGTGCGCACTAGGCATAACCTGAGGGACCGGACGATTGCGGAGGCGGGGCTGAGGTGAGGAAGGTGGCGATTTCAACTGGGAAGGCGGCGCTGGGCACCAGACGGAGATGGCTGCAGCCGGGGACCCTGTATGAAGCAACGTCCCCTTGGAAACCTTAGGTAGATGAATGACAGGTTATAAAATCCTGTTTTATGTGCTAATAGAGCCACAGGCACATTTAAAAAGTACAGTTTCAGATTCATGCTATTTGGACTGACCTGGCCATATAATTAGGTTATTGTAATGACCGGCGTCACGCAAAGGGAGGGAAATGGGAAGGCCCTGTCCAAGGGAGAGGGAAAGGTGGTGACCCCTGACTCACCTTGAGGCTGGCACCTGACTGCCCTGACATCCCTAGACGGGTTCCTCACCCGTACGCCGATCACGTGCCTAAACCCTGGCTTTCCCTAAGATGAGCCCTATGTAGTGAACGGGGCGGTGGGATCACTAGTCCGCACCACTGACACTAAAAGGAAAACACCAAGGAGAGGACAGACAATACAGACAAACATATAATCCCAGGTGGGCGAAAACAGCAGACCACAAAGGCCCAACAGGGATCCGGAGGGTAACGTTCTGGAACAACAACCAGGGAACACAGCTACACAGCTCCAGTGGGTCAGTATAGAAGTCCAGGCAGGAAGCTCTATATCTGGCAACCAGAGAAGTGGGAGAGGGGAATATAAGGAGGTTGGGAGTGCTGGACAAGAGACAGCTGAGGAGAAGGAGCTACGGATCCCTGAGTGAGCCAAAAAGGGTTGCAAGGCAAACCCAGAAAGCTACAATAAAGAAACAGCACTATTTTTATACATAGAGCGCGCAGCCACCCGCTGCGACTTCCTGACCCCGGGTATAACGGAGTCAGGCGTGGCTCTTGACACCCTCGTGACAATTATAGGCCTAAAATGTCATGCCAGAATCCCTTTAAGTTTAAGCATTGAATCAAAGGAGGTGGCGCGCATCAATTAAAGAAGCATTTCAGAAATTTTATTCCCTGTCACCAGGGGTTTATTCACGTCTAAAATTGTATAATGTCAACGCAAGATTGTAACAGAAAAATTACAGAAATTTATTAACCTGTCTACTTGGTAGAGCAGGGGTCTATGACAGAAAACAATTGTTTGTCACCTGAAAATTTAAAATACAAATTATTGAAATTTATTAAGCTGTCAACTTGTCACGGATGATGTTGCAGGTAGCTGGAAGTTATGAATAAACGTCCGACTGGCTTGATCCCAAACTAAGCAGCATATACAGTAGGTGACCCCTATAAAACCCTAAGAGCTCACTCTGACTGCTAAGCACATACAAGGGTCTCAGAGGTAGACGATTATATGCCCACGTACCTAAGACTGTGTGACACCTGAAAACCCTATAATAGTGAGGGGACACGACCACCGGCTCCCTGCACTTCATACGGAGGGAGTCAGGGTCACCTAGAATGAAGCCAGCTAGGAAACACAATACATGAAAGGACTTTTCTGAACAAGCAGGAGCAGAAGCCTCCAGCAGTGAACACTTCAATCCAGGAAGTAGTATAAACCGCAAAGTGAGGCAGTATGGGAGGGAATATAAAAGAAAGAGGATTAGTCTAAATAGGTGACACCTGGGAGAAGGATATTAGATGAGAAAGTGAAACCAAAACAAAGAACATCATGCAAGAGGTAGAGAAGGACGTCTGTCAGACCTTTTCACAGGACTGGCGGTGACACAACTAGGTAGAGGATGGGTATATTACACCCAAAAATTGGTGAATTTGACCCTAAAATGTAACTGACAAATGTTTTTTTTTACCGGTCTAATAGGTATAGCAGTGGTACATCACACCCAAAAATTGCTGAATTTCACCAGAAAATGTAACTGCCTATTTTATTTATTTTTACCGATCTACTAGGTATAGCAGAAGTACTTCACACCCAAAAAATGTTGAATTTCATCTGAAAATGTAACTGACAATTTTATTTTATTTTTTAACCGGCCTACTAGGTATAGCAGTGGTACATCACACCCAAGAATTGGTGAATTTCACCAGAAAATGTAAATGACCATTTTATTTTATTTTTTTAACCTGTCTACTAGGTATAGCAGTGGTACTATACACCCAAAATTGGTGAATTTTACCAGAAAATGTAACTGACAATTTTTTTTTTTTAACGGTCTACTAGGTATAGCAGTGGTACTCACACAAAAATTGGTGAATTTCACCCGAAAATGTAACTGACAAAGTATTGAAATGATATAAAATAAAATACGTACAAATAAAAAAAAAAATATTTGATTTATAAGGTGGAGTTCCATATGAAGTAGGAGTTTGAGGAGGCGGTGGACGTAGCGGTGTAGGTGGAAGCAGCGGTGGAGGCGAACGAGATAGCCAACACAGGTTTTTGGTTTTATTTTATTTTTTTAAATTAGGGTACACTCTAAAACAGTGTGAAATATCCAAAATACAAGAATAAGCAATTGCACTGCAGTATAACAATAGCTGGTTAGTGCCTGTATATATGTCCATTCTGCACAAGGTACGGACAAGTCCTGAGGGATAAATGCCTGGTTCATTTTAATGAATGTGAGCTTGTCCACATTGGCTGTGGACAGGCGGCTGCGCTTGTCTGTGATGACGCCCCCTGCCCTGCTAAACACACGTTCAGATAATACAATGGCTGCAGAGCAGGCCAGCACCTCCAAGGCGTAAAGGGCAAGCTCAGGCCATGTGCCCAATTTGGAGACCCAGTAGTTGAAGGGGGCAGACCCGTCATTCAGTATGTGTAGGCGTGTGCACACATACTGCTCCACCATGTTAGTTAAATGCTGCCTCCTGCTGACAAAGCTTTTCCACATTTCGGCCATGCTAACCCTGCCTTCTGAGGTGCTGGCGGTGCCCCAGCTGCGTTGGCGACCTCTTCCTCATCCTCTGCCTTTGCATTGTGCTTCCACTGTGCCCCCGCTGTCAGGTGGAAATGCCACCAGCAGCGCCTCTACCAGCGTGCACTTGTACTCGCGCATCTTACGATCACACTCCAGTGATGGAATTAAGGACGGTACGTTGTCCTTGTAACGGGGATCCAGCAGCGTGGCCACCCAGTAATCAGCACAAGTTAGAATGTGGGCAACTCGGCGGTTGTTGCGGAGACACTGCAGCATGTAATCGCTCATGTGTGCCAGGCTGCCATAAGGCAACGAAAAGCTGTCCACTGTGGGAGGTGTATCATCTGTGTCCTCTGTATCCCCCCAGCCATGCACCAGTGATGGCCATGGGCTGGTCTGGGTGCCACCCTGCTGTGAACATGGTTCCTCCTCCTCCATCTCCTCCTCCTCCACCTCGTCATCCTCTAGAACTGTGCCCTGGCTGGACAATTGTGTACCTGGCGTTTGTAGGTGCAGGAACCCACCCTCGGAGCTACTTGTGAATGACTGGCCTGAAACCCTTGTAAATGATCCCTCTTCCTCCTCCTTCTCCTGTGCCACATCCTCTTCCATCATCGCCAGGAGCGTTTTTTCAAGGAGGCATAGAAGTGGGATAGTAATGCTGAGAACTGCGTTATCGGCACTGGCCATGTTGGTGGAGTACTTGAAACAGCGCAACAAGGAACACAGGTCTCGCATGGAGGCCCAGTCATTGGTGGTGAAGTGGTGCTGTTCCGCCAAGAGACTCACCCGTGCGTGCTGCAGCTGAAACTCCACTATCGCCTGCTGCTGCTCGCACAGTCTGGCCAGCATGTGCAAGGTGGATTTCCACCTTGTGGGCACGTCGCATATGAGGCGGTGAGCGGGAAGGCCGAAGTTACGCTGCAGCGCTGACAGGCGAGCAGCAGCAGGGTGAGAACGCCGAAAGCGTGCACAGACGGCCTGCACTTTTTGCAGCAGCTCTGACATATCGGGGTAATTTTTAAGGAATCTCTGCACCACCAAATTCAGCACATGCGCCAGGCAAGGGATGTGCGTCAAACCGGCTAGTCCCAGAGCTGCTACGAGATTTCGCCCATTATCGCACACCACCAGGCCGGGCTTGAGGCTGACTGGCACAAACCACTCATCGGTCTGTTGTTCAAGGCCCGTGCACAGCTCCTGCACGGTGTGGGGTTTGTCCCTAGGGTTGCCACCTTTTCTTCAAGCCAAACCCGAACAGAAGGGAGGGAGGGCCCCCTTCCAGACCCCACCCATGTCCCGCCTCCAGCCACCCTTATGTCCCGCCTCCAACCACGCCCATGTCCCGCCTCCACCCCTGGTTGCTGTCACACCACGATCGTTACGCCCCTGATCCCGTCACTACAGAAATACAGCGCCCCATACCTCTTACATCAAGTGACGTCTCCTTTGATGTAGATGTTCTCTTTCCTCATCTTCTCCTTTCAGACCAGACTACCATTTTGTCTCAATTTTTCGTCTCTGCAGGTTGACAACAACAAAAAAAAAAAAATCTTAGTTTACTACTTTTTCATCATCCTCCCATCTTCTGGACAAATCATCCTACTACCCCCAATACTGTGCCACTGTGCTCCCCAATACTATACTGCAGAAACAGATAAACCCCCTGATAATACTAGTACCACACAGAGCCCCCCATATAAAATACCCCTTCTTTGTGGACTCAGTAGAAGCCCCCAAATAATGTGCCAGTAAGAAATGCCCTTCATGTGTCAGTAAGAAGTGCCTCTTTTCTCCCCCCCAATATGTGCCAGTATAATGTGCCTCTTCCCGCCCTTCCCTTATATGTGCCAGTATCAAGTGCCTCATTTCTCTCTCTCCCAATATGTGCCAGTATAAAGTGCCTCTTCCCCCCCTTCCCTTATATGTGCAGGTATCAAGTGCCTCATTTCTCCCCCCCAATATGTGCCAGTATAAGGTGCCTCTTTCCCCCCTTCCCCTCATATGTGGCAGTTTCAAGTGCCTCATTCCCCCCCCCCCCAATATGTGGCAGTATAAGGTGCCTCTTTCCACCCCTTCCCCTATATGTGCCAATTTCAAGTGCCTCTTTTCTCCTCCCCCCCAAATATGTGCCAGTATAAGGTGCCTCTCCACCCCCTTCCCTATATGTGCCAGTTTCAAGTGCCTCATTTCTCCTCCTCCCCAATATGTGCCAGTATAAGGTGCCTCTTTTTTTTCTCTTCTCTAAAAAAAACAAAAAAACTTTTACTTACCTCCAGCGATGCAATGCACGCCTCTTCCCGGCCTGTGTACCGTGCTGTATGGCTCAGGCAGTGTGATGACGTCATCGCGCTGCCTCCACCGGCCTCTGTTAGGCTGCGGGCCTTGTGCCTGCAGCCTATCAGAGGAACAGGGGAGGGAGACGCCTCTCCCTCCCCTGCCGCAGCACAGCCGTCTGTATCGCTGTCCTGAGGACGGCGATACACATGACTATGGAGATGAGCGCTTCTACAATGGAAGCGCTCATCTTCCTGTGCCCAGCCGCCGCCGCCATCATTCACAGCTGATCCTGTGCCCGGGTCTGAGAAAGGCTTGTACCCGGGCACAGGATTGCAAACCCGGACTGTCCGGGTCATTCCCGTATGGATGGCAACCCTATTCTGAGCAATGCTCTATAACACCCCCTGTGCTCTGCACACACACCCCTCCCCCCATTGACTGACAGGGCTAGACACCAGGCTGACGTCACAGCACCACGGGGATACCGCACATGCAGCCGTCAGCGCTGACCGTGGCAGTGCAAGTTTAATGAGTCGGCATCAGTGTTTTCACCGATGCCAGTGCATACAGCAGGGGTCCAACTATTAGTGCCTGCCGGACCCCTGCAGCTGATCGGGCGGGAGTAGCTCCTGTGGCCGCCCGATCAGAGCGCTGCACCTGTATGGCGCTGGGATTTGTGACCGTGTTTCCAGCGACATACATGTACAGCGCTGGTATCCTATGGGTTAATGACATATTATTTATTATAGTATATGCTATTAAAGAAAAAAATATATATCTTTCTGGGGACTTCAACATGCAAAGCCATTAATGTAACCTCCAAGCGTTAACATTACCACATGGTTTTTCTATACTTAGAAGCTATCACATAGTACTGCGATCTGTATGATCATATATTTTGTCTGTGGATAAACCAGTAATATGTATATCAGCTTTCTGAGCAAATCTCAGTGTGGTGAAGCTATAGCACACTGTGTGTATAATACACATACCGTATTTTTCGCCCTATAAGACGCACCGGCCCATAAGACGCACCTAGGTTTTTGGGAAGGAAAATAAGAAAAAAAATATTTTTAACCAAAAGGTGTGCTTTTGTTGGGTTTGGAACTAATGGTGGTCTGTGGCTTGAACTGTTACTGGGGATCTGTGGATGACGGACACTGTTATGGGGGGATCTGTGGATGACGGACACTGTTATGGGGGGATCTGTGGATGACGGACACTGTCATGGGGGGATCTGTGGATGACGGACACTGTTATGGGGGGATCTGTGGACGACGGACACTTACAGTGGGGGAAATAATTATTTGACCCCTCACTGATTTTGTAAGTTTGTCCAATGACAAAGAAATGAAAAGTCTCAGAACAGTATCATTTCAATGGTAGGTTTATTGTAACAGTGGCAGATAGCACATCAAAAGGAAAATCGAAAAAATAACTTTAAATAAAAGATAGCAACTGATTTGCATTTCATTGAGTGAAATAAGTATTTGAACCCTCTAACAAAAAAAGACTTAATACTTGGTGGAAAAACCCTTGTTTGCAAGCACAGAGGTCAAACGTTTCTTGTAATTGATGACCAAGTTTGCGCACATTTTAGGAGGAATGTTGGTCCACTCCTCTTTGCAGATCATCTCTAAATCCCTAAGGTTTCGAGGCTGTCTCTGTGCAACTCTGAGCTTGAGCTCCCTCCATAGGTTTTCGATTGGATTAAGGTCCGGAGACTGACTAGGCCACTCCATGACCTTAATGTGCTTCTTCTTGAGCCACTCCTTTGTTGCCTTTGCTGTATGTTTTGGGTCATTGTCGTGCTGGAACACCCATCCACGACCCATTTTCAGTTTCCTGGCAGAGGGAAGGAGGTTGTCGCTCAGGATTTCACGATACATGGCTCCGTCCATTTTCCCGTTTATGCGAATAAGTTGTCCTGTGCCCTTAGCAGAAAAACACCCCCAAAGCAAAATGTTTCCACCCCCATGCTTGACCGTGGGGACGGTGTTTTGGGGGTCATAGGCAGCATTTTTCTTCCTCCAAACACAGCGAGTTGAGTTAATGCCAAAGAGCTCTATTTTGGTCTCATCAGACCACAGCACCTTCTCCCAGTCACTCTCTGAATCATTCAGGTGTTCATTGGCAAACTTCAGACGGGCCTGCACATGTGCCTTCCTGAGCAGGGGGACCTTGCGAGCCCTGCAGGATTTTAATCCATTGCGGTGTAATGTGTTTCCAATGGTTTTCTTGGTGACTGTGGTCCCTGCTAATTTGAGGTCATTAACTAACTCCTCCCGTGTAGTTCTAGGATGCTTTTTCACCTTTCTCAGAACCATTGACACCCCACGAGGTGAGATCTTGCGTGGAGCCCCAGAGCGAGGTCGATTGATGTTCATTTTGTGCTCCTTCCATTTTCGAACAATCGCACCAACAGTTGTCACCTTCTCTCCCAGCTTCTTGCTAATGGTTTTGTAGCCCATTCCAGCCTTGTGCAGGTCTACAATTTTGTCTCTGACATTCTTGGACAGCTCTTTGGTCTTTCCCATGTTGGAGAGTTTGGAGTCTGCTTGATTGATTGATTCTGTGGACAGGTGTCTTTTATACAGGTGACTAGTTAAGACAGGTGTCCTTAATGAGGGTGACTAATTGAGTAGAAGTGTCTAACCACTCTGTGGGAGCCAGAACTCTTAATGGTTGGTAGGGGTTCAAATACTTATTTCACTCAATGAAATGCAAATCAGTTGCTATCTTTTATTTAAAGTTATTTTTTCGATTTTCCTTTTGATGTGCTATCTGCCACTGTTACAATAAACCTACCATTGAAATGATACTGTTCTGAGACTTTTCATTTCTTTGTCATTGGACAAACTTACAAAATCAGTGAGGGGTCAAATAATTATTTCCCCCACTGTATGGGGGGGATTTGTAGATGACGGACACTGTTATGGGGGATCTGTGGATGACAGACACTGTTATGGGGGATCTGTGGATGACAGACACTGTTATGGGGGATCTGTGGATGACGGACACTGTTATGGGGGGATCTGTGGCTGGCACTGTTACAGGGGGGATCTGTGGCTGGCACTGTTACAGGGGGGATCTGTGGCTGGCACTGTTATATATGTGCCATCCACAGACCCCCCACCCCATAACAGTGCCATCCACAGACCCCCCCCCAGCCCATAACAGTGCCATCCACAGACCCCCCTAGCCCATAACAGTGCCATCCACAGACCCCCACCCCTTAACTGTGCCATCCACAGTGTTATCCACAGATGCCCGCCCCCCGCCGCCCCAGTATACAAATAAAATGTCTTATTCAATTAAAAGTTATTACACATGACCCCCAACTCCTAATAGTACCGTACATCCTAATAGCTTCTGTACAATGCCGGCAGGCAGGCCGGGCGGGCGGAGCATCACTCACTGACGTCACTTGCCTACGCCGCCTGCTTCATTCATAAAGTAGGCGGCGCAGGCACGTGACATCAGGGAGTTACGCTGCCGCCCACCCGGCCTGCCTGCCGGCATTGTACAGAAGCAGTTAGGATGTACGGTACTATTAGGAGTTGGGGGGCATGTGTAATTAATAACTTTTAATTGAATAAGACATTTTATATTTGTGCAGCACTGGAGCGGCGAGGCGGGGCGGGGCTGTAGTACAGTGACTGCACCGCCCTGCCGCTATTGCCAGCCCCCAACTCCTCCTCCCAGTCCCTCCCCCGCTCGCTCGTACAATCCGTACATCGCAGATTGCGATGTTAGAATGTCAGCATTCGCCCCATAAGACGCAGGGGCATTT